>NW_025110924.1:600000-1200000 GCF_015476425.1 Leptopilina heterotoma | reverse complement strand
TTTGATTCGAATTTGAATTAAATTTTTAATTTTTAATCTAGGGGTTGACAAAATATGTTAGTAAATATTTTAAAAACTGTCCAAATAAATAAATAAGTAAATAGAAAGAAAATTTTTTGCTTCTTAGAAAAAAATTATTTTCTCTTCTTTTTTGTTTCGCTTTTTTATTTTATTTAATGAAAAAACAAAATGTCTAAAGAAGTATTTCATTAATTATAAAAAATTTATATTTTTAAACTAAATAAATGAATAAATAAATTTTTTACTACTATTTTGCGATTAAAAAAAATATAAGAAAGTAAAATACTGAAGTATTAAAATCAAGAAGAGAAAAAAATTCTTATGAAGTGAATTTCAATTTTAATCAAGCCTAATTTTATCGCACCGGAAAAAATGTTGATTTTAAATTAAAAAAGTTTGGAATTTAGAAAAATTTCTCTAGAGAAATAACAAAATTAAATAAATCTTTTACTCTCATGAAATTTTTCCTCAAAAAATTATTTCCATTTGGGAGGGGTAAAAATTTTCATCCAGAAAGAAAATTTCAAAAAGTTAAAAAAAACTTTAGAACGAGATCGAGTGCATTTTCTTCGATTTTTTCTTTTTCCATTTTTTTTCTTCTTTTTTTTTGTTGACCTTTTATCGAGTGTCAAGCGAAATTTCTCGTTTGCTTTACAATAAAGTGCCATAGAGAATCGCTGGAAGACGTATGATAAATATACTCTTTTTTCCACTTCTATATTACTTTTTCAAAAATAGATTTTTAATCTTTGAAAATATTGCAAAAAAATTTTTTTTCCATTTAAATTTTTTTCTTATTAAAATTTTTTTTAGAGACTGAATTTTATTAAAAATTTTATGAAACGAACTTTTATTTTCTGTAATTTTGAAAATTTTCTCGTAATTTATCATATAATTAGAATAATTAATAATAAAAATTGTTTTTGGTTTTTAAACATTTTTTAAACATAAAAAATAATAAAATTTACTTTTTATAAAGAAATTTTTTTCGGTTTTTGGAAGATGATGGAAAAATTAAAAAATCGTTTTTCTTTTTTAATTTTTCCATCATCTTCTAAAAATCGAAAACAATTTCTTTATAAATATTATAATGGAAGGAAAAACTGAATGTAAAAATGTTTTTTCCATTCAGTTAATAATTAAAAATGTTTAGAAAAATTATTATTATTATAAAATAAATAGTAACAATAGAAAATAAAATATTTTTTTACTGTTATTTAAACATTTAATACAAAACTATTAATAAATTTGAATTTTTTTCGAAACTTTCTAATTAATTATATATCTATTTTTCTATAAAATAATTTTCTCGAGGACAATTGTAACGCTAGTATTCAGGCAAAAGACGAGTGTATCAATAAATAAATTTTTCTATAAAATAAAAAATATATAAATTACGATCAGAGTAAAATAATTTTTAATTAAATTTTTCAATTAAATAATGAAATAACATGAAAGGTTTTTCATGAAAATTAATCGCTTTCGTTTGTGTGTGTAGAATCTTGATATATTTTTATTAAATCTTTAAATCCAGGGTTTTCCGCCTTTACCGGGTTTATCAGCGAGATTAAAATACAAATTAATATAATTAGCGGAAATCTTCTCACGCGTAGTATCTGGTAAAAGAATTTCTTCGTCATCATGTTCGATTCCTATTGCAATATTTGGATTGCATTTCACGTAAAAGAAGTAAGGTATTTCCTCTTCAGTGTAAACCATCTCTGTTCTCATCACATCTCTATCCAGCATTTCATTTCTAGCCTATAGAAAATAAATTCTCATAAAATCATGGAGAAAAAAAATGGAAATCATAAATTCACATCAACGAACGTCCTTTTTAATTAATAATTTCATTTGTCAGTTTTAATTAACTGAAGAAATTTTTTTTAGTAGAAATAAAGCAGTTAAAGAAAATGTATTTAATATATTTTTTAATTAATTTTTGATATTTATAACTGGAGAAGAAATTTTTTTAATTCAAAAATATGTAGCCAACCAAAAAAAAATATGTTTGAATTGAATTAAACATATTTCATGACTGAATTAAAAGTTATTTTTATTGAATCAAACGTGTTATGTATTGAATCAAACTTATTGTGTATTGAATCAAAATTATTATATTTAACTCAAAAATAATTTTTGGTTGACTGTATAACAAAAATAATTATTTTCGATTCAAATTCATTCCTTTCTCAGTGATAAATTATAATAAAAATTGAAAAATATAAAAATTTAATAACAAATAAATAAATAGTAATAAAAATCATACGATTAGGTAAAGTAATAAATTAGATTAGACTATTTTTATACTATTCATGAAAAAATATTTTTTTCATCCTTTTGAAAAAAGGGAAAAAAATTTTTATACCTGATTTCCAGTTTCAATCCAGTGACGATAATATGATCTATAAACTGTCGCCTTATGGCGAACGTCCAAAATCAACTTCTTCATTTCTTCCTCGTCTTTAGGGATCGGTATAATCTGGAAATTTAAATTTATAATATTTCTTTAACTTATTTAGTTAATATAAGGTATAAGAATTATTATTAAGTATTAAATTAAGTATTAAGAATTCATTATTAAATAATCAAAATTTATGTTTAAGAAAGAGAAAAAATTTACTCAAAAGAAAAATAATTTAATTAAAAAAGCATTAAATTGCGTAAAAATTTTTTTTGCAGTTGAAAATTATTATTTTCAACTTATTTTTTTTTGAAAAATATAGACAGAAGTTTGAAAGTAATTTTTAATTGTATTTTTTAGTTCCAAGAGGTTTACTATTTAAATTATATATTTTTATGTAGAAATAGCTTTAAAATTAGATTAAGTAACAAGTTTTTCAGTAGAAAAAATTCACAGTCGAGCAGAGCAATAATTTTAGGTAGAAAAAATTTCATACTCTGAGAAAGTTACACTTCTAAGTAGTGCAAGCTTTTTATAGTCAGACAAAACAACGTTTTTAAAAAGAAAAAGCTTCCTAGTCATAGAAAGCAATATTTTTTTTACCAAAAAAAAGCTTTAAAGTATACTTTAACATTTTAAAGTAGAAAAAGCTTTATCTTAACACTTCAAAGTAGTGAAAGCTTCGTACAGTCTGTCAAAATAATTTTTCAGGTAAAGAAGGTTCATTTTTAAAGAAGTGACTTTTTTAAGTAGTACAAACCCCTTATAGTCAGACAAAGTGACATTTTTTTGTAGAAAATCATTTAAAGTAGATTATATGACAGTTGTAAGTAGTATAAGCTTCTAATAGTCAGACAATGCAATATTCTTAAGTGTGAAGACTTCAGTAGGACTAAGTAACACTTCTAAGTAGAAAAAAATATTTCTAAGTGGTACAAGTCTGTTATAGCCAGACAATGATATTCTTTTAGTAGAAAAAGTTTCAATAGAATAAAGTAACTCATTTAAGTAGTACAAGTCTTTAGGTCAGAAAAACAAACATTTATAGTAGAAAAAGTGTAAAAAATTTGTAGTAGTATTATTACAAAAATAATACTTGTAAGTAGTGCAATTCTGTTATAGTCAGACAATACAATTTTAAGTAATATATGCTTTCTATAGGCAAACAATGCGACAATTTTTAATAAAAATAGCTACAGTAGGAAAAACCTACATTTTTAGTAGTAAAAACCTCTTATATTCAGACAAAACATTTTTAAAGATTTTTAAGAAAAAAAATAATAAGAAAAACATTTAGAAGAATAAATCACACTTTTAAGTAGTCCAAACTTTTTTTACTCAGACAACATAACAATTTCAATGATAAAAATCAGTAATGAAAAAATAAAACACTTCTAAGTAGTTCAAATCTTTTATAGTCAGACAAGAACAAATTTTTAAAAAGAGAAGATTTTCGAGCGTCAATTTACAGTTCTTAGTAGTGTGAACCTACTACAGTCAGACAATACAACATTTTTATGATAAAAAACCTTTTAACAGGCTTAAGTAGAACTTCTAAGTAGTACAACCATCTTTATAGACAGACAATGCTACAATTTTAAGTAGAGGGAGTTTAAGCCTGGCAAAGTAACACTTTCCAGTAGTACAAGTCTCATATGGTCAGACAAAACAACCTTTTTGAGTTGAAAAGCCTTTAGAAAGCATAAATAATACTGTTAAGTAGTAAAATTTTGTTATAGTCAGACAATACAACAGTTTTAATGGCGAAAATCGGTAGTAAAAAAGGGGAATGCTTTTAAGTAGTATATACCTCTTATAGTCAGACAAAACAACAGTTTTATGATGAAAAGCCTTTAAACTGTCGAAGTAAAACTTCTAAGTAGTAAAAGTCTCATATTAAGTCAGACCGAGCAATATTTTTAATAGAAAAAGATGCAGTGGGACAAAAACACTTATAAGTAGTACAAGACTGTTTTAGTCAGACAAATGCATATTTTTTAGTAGAAAAATATTCAGTTTAACAAATAAATACTTTTCAGTAGTAGAAACCTGTTATAATCAGACAGAAGTATATTTTTAGTAGAAAAAGCTTCAGTTTGACAAATAAATACTTTTAAGTAGTACAATACTGTTATAGTCAGACCCATGAAATATTTTTAACAAAAAAAATCTGTTAAATTGGACAAATAAAAAATTCTAAGTAGTACGGTCATCTTATTGTCAGGCACTACAATTTTAAGTGAAAGAAGTTTAAGTTGGATAGAGTAATACTTCTAATTTCTAAGTAGTAAAAGTCTCTAACATGGTCAGGCAGAACATTATTTTTAATAGAAAAAAATTCATTGGGATAAATAACGGCTTCTAAGTAGTACAAACGTGTTACAGGCAGACAAAGCTATTTTTTAGTAGAAAAAGCACCAATTGGACAAATGAATTCTTCCAAGTAGTATAAACCTCTTATAGTCAGACCCAGGAATTTTTTTATTAAAAAAAACCTCTGAGTTAGAAAATTAAAAACTTCCAAGTAGTACAAACTTTAGATATAAATATGAAAAATTCACACAGCACAAAAAAAATCGTCTCAGTGAAAAGTTTCACTTAAAAAAGCTTTAGTGAAAAAAGCTCAAGCTTTGATAAAGTAACTTTTTCCACTATAAAAAGCTTTTTAAGTCACTCGACAATAAATCATTTACACTCAAAAATTAAACTCCCAATTTTTTCAACTAGTGGAATAAATTTTTTATACCAAAATAGCTTCACTAAAAAGAAAAAAACCAAAAAACGAAAAAAAAACTCTAGCACACAAAAGCTCATGAATTAGAAATGGAAATTTATTGTAAGAAAAATGAAGAAGCTAAGAGAAATTGTAGCGTGTAGAAAAATAAGCTGCTTCAAGAAGAGACTCTATATATGAGTAGAGAGAGAGCCGATGGAACATTAGAACCACTGGAAAATTTAATAGCACATTGAGGGAAGCGACCGAATGACTCAGCAATTCTTTGGCGCGGAAGAGGTATGGATAACTTCAATTGAGACTGCTTGTACAAGCTCAGTGGTTCGCGAGCAACAAAAGAATTATTGCGAGATAAAAAAAAAGAGAAGAAGGAAGAAACGATGAATAAGAGAAAAAAAAGGAGAATTCGAAAAAACTGTGCCAGCAAAAAAGAAAGAAAAGAAAATACGAGTCAGAGTGAGGAAATTGTCAAAGGTTCACTTAATATTGGTCTTACATTTTTTATTGACAAGCTTGGGCCAATATTGACCCCCAAGACTACGAGAAGGGTGGAGAAAAAATCGGATTGTCGAATATTCGAGTCCCATAAAGTAAATAAAATTAATTAATAAATAATTGTTAATAATTAATTAATAATAAATTAATAATAAAGTAATAAGAAATTAATAATAAATTAATAATAAATTAATAATAAAGTAATAAGAAATTAATAATAAATTAATAATAAATAAATAATAAAGTAATCAGAAATTAATAAATTAATTATTACCAATTATTATTATTTATTATTATTATAAGTAGTACAGCCTTCTTATAGTCAGACAATGCTAAATACTAATTAATAATAATAATAAAATTCAATTAAAAAATATTTAATAATAATAAATAATTGCACCCAGAGAAATGGTATATTTGTCTCAGAACCAACTAGACTTTTTCTTTGTTTCAAATAAATTTTATTTGGTTTAAATAAAATTTTATTTGGCTCAAATATATGTTTTATTTATATCGAATAAAATTTTTATTTAAAACAAATAAAAAGTCTAGTTGGTTCTGAGACAAATATACGTTTATTTAACTCAAATAAAATATATTTGGTTTAAATAATAATTTTCTCTGGGTGTGTAAGTAGAAAAAAACTTGTAAGTAGTACAGACTTATTATAGTCAGACAATGCTAAATACTAATTAATAATAATAATAATTATAATAATTAAAATATTAAATTAAATTAAATTAAAAAATATTTAATAATAATAGTAATAAATAATGGTAATTATTAAACCAATACTGGCCCAATGTTGGCAACTCGAGAAGAGTGATCGAATCGAATCGATTTTATTAATTTAATATTTCTCGTCAACATCGAAAAATTGTTCGTATAAATTACCTCGACTGCTTTAGATTTTTTCTTCTCTCTTCCATTTTTCATTTTTTCTCTCAGAGATGGTTTGAACGCGACCCCAATGGGCCAGATATTTTCTTCTTTATTTTCAACCGCCGATTTTTCATTGTCAATTTGTTCAGTCATCTCTCCCACTTTGGCGTCAATATTTTCGCCAGCATCTTGAGACGCATAATTTGCATTCAATGTCAGTTCTCCATTCGCTGTTAATTCCTTAAACTGAGTAGTATCTTCTTGACTGTCTGGCTCAATTGATTTTGCATTCTCCTCCAATTTAGAATTTGCTGCTAATTTTACCTCTTGTTCAGCCGGGGAATTATGATTATCTGTAATTATTCATTTTAATTAGATTTAATTTTTAGAAACAAGAAAGTGAAAGTTAATTCGAATTTTTAAACATAATTTTAGTTTTTAACTTTTTTTTAAATATTTATTTTAAAAAAACATTTTTTTAAATATTTTTCAGGTTAGAATTTTATTGTCAATACAATACTTTAAACTGTTTTCCTGTAACTTCATAGAGCTTTATTTATTTTGTCCGACAAAAATAGATTTTCTACTTAAAAATTAATTACTTTTCAGTCTTATTTTCTTTTTCTACTTAAAAATAATATCTGACTCGAAAAATCTTCAATTTTTTTAATTTCTGACAAAAATTTATTTTTAAATAACTTAAATATTGAACAACTATCATAAAATAAATAAATTATTTAATGAATAATTTTACTCACATATTTAAAAATTAATTTAATTTTTAAACAGTTGCGTTTACAATTTTCAAAAATAAATTAACTTCAAACAGTTTTAATTTGATAGGTATTTTCTAAAACTTTAATGTTAAATAAATTTAATTAGAAATTCTAATGATCTTAGATTTTTGGAAAATTTTAATAATTCAAAATCTTCTAAAATTCATATCACAAAATTCATTTGTGTTCAAAATTTACAAAAATATCTTTAGAAAATCCCAATTATTATCTTTATAAATAAAAAAATTCTTTAAAATTCAATTATTTTCAAAAATTTAAATAAAATTCTTGTCAAAATTTCAATTATTTTCAAAAAATTTTTTCATTTCAATGATTTTCAATATCTACTATTTTAATAAAATTACCCAATTGAATTCAATTATTTAAAAAAAAAAATTAATAAAATTGTACGCAAACATTTAATTATTTTCATAAATAATAAAAATTTCACAGGAATTCAATTATTTTCAGAAATAATAAAACTCATCGCCGAATTTCAATTATTTTTAATACAATTTTAATCGAATTCCTTGAAAAAAGTAACTATTCTAAAAAATTGTATTAAAAATTTTAAATTCGTCAAAAGAATTCAATTATTTAAAAATTTGTTGATAAACTTCTTTATGAGAATTCAATTTTAAGAAACATTCATTTTAGTAAAATTTAAGATAATAATAGAATATTAAAATAATAAAACTTTTCTTAAAAATTCAATTATTTTCAAAAACTTTAATAAAATTCTATTCAAAAATTCAATTACTTTCAAAAATATTACATTTCTTCGCAATAATTCAATTATTTTTATAAATAATACAAATTTCACGAAAAATCAATTATTTATAAATTTTTTATAATTTTCTTTTCTGAATATTTTAATTATTTTTAGAAATAATAAAACTCATCGCATAATTTTAATTAATTTTAATACAATTTTAATCGAATTCCATGAAAAATGTAACTATTCTAAAAAATTTTATTAAAATTCGTCAAAAGAATTCAATTATTTAAAAAATTTGTTAATAAAATTCTTCATAAAAATTACATTTAAGAAAAATTTAATTTTTGAATAAATAATTTACGTTTGTATTTAAATAATTGAATTTTCGTTGAATTTTCTAATAAAAATTGATTTAAAAATGAATTTTAGTTTAAATTTTAGATAATAATAAAATATGAAAATAATTTTTAAGAAGTTACAGTAACAATATTCTTATAATATATATAATAATATTTATATATTTTTTTTATTTTTTTTTTTTATTTTAAACTCCATTTCTTCATGTTTTATAAAAATATTTTTTAAGTTGATTAATTTCAAAAAGGTTTGAATTTAAAATTTTTAAAAATCTTTTTTCAAATAATTTAAAAATTAAAGATATTGGTAATTAAATTTAACTGAACATTTTTTCAAATATTTTTTCTTTATTTTCTAAAAATTCAAAAATTTTCAGTTTCATTTTCAATTAAATTTTCTAATTGACAAATATAATGTATATACATTTTTTTCCTTTATTTTTCCTAAACTTTGAATTTTATTGAAACAATTGAAATTAAGAAATAGAATTGATGCAAATTATTTTCTTATGTTTGAGAATTTTCTACAAAAATATTAAGAAACGGGAATATCTAATGTTTTTCTTCACAAAAGAAAAAAAATGTGTAAACAATATTGTTATTGAGAAATAAAAATTATGCATAAAATGGGTATATTTCCTACTTCATAATAAAAATTTTTTAACAATTAACAATTTTTTAGTATTTTCTATAAATAAAATGAAGAATAATTTGCATAATAATTTACATCAGTCAAACGAAATTTCTTATAGAAAAAAAACAACTAACAAAATATATTTTTTATTTGTTAATCATAATTTTTTTTGAAATTTTCTAATTTGTATTATTATTTTATTATAAATCGTGAAAAAAATCTTATTTTCCATTTGTCTAACAATATTTTTAAAAAAAAGGCACACATAGAAACTAATTTCAAACTGCGGAGAGCGGACAAAATGAATAAAAAAATACGGACATTAATATAGTTAATTCTACCTACTCAATAATTTCTTAATTCTCAAAGAAAAATTTTTTTCTACTACAAATTTAATTTAATCAAATTTTGCTACATAATACCTAAGTATCAAGAAAACTTATTTCAACTCAAAGGCAATTTTTTCCCCCTGATTAAGAAAAGTCTATCCACTTATTTGTTAAATTAGATTTTCTGAAATATTGTGTGTGACAGTGAATATTGATGGTTATATAATAAAGTAAACTTTGTTATTTTCCAAAAGAATACAAATATCAGTCTAAATTGTTTGGAAGCTTTCTTGATACGCAGGGTAAAGAAGAAGAAGAAGAAGAAGAATCTAATTCTTTATGGATTCGGTAGGATGAAAAAGTTTCGGAAAAGCTAAGTTAAGATGAGAGTGGGATGTGAAAATTTCCCTGCGGGGAGTTTCATTCTTTGTGTCTGGTGTTGAAAAATCTTAACTCGAAAATTGCTCCTTGCTCGCTCATGCGGTTTCTTGAGCTGAAAGTTTGTTAATGGAACATTCACTTGGTCGAAACTGAAAGAGAGAAGCAGAAAGAGTAAGTGAGAGAGACAGAGGGAGAGAGAGAGAGAAAGGAAGTTTTCCAAGTGCGACGCAAAAATCTCCCCCCACCCCTCACCTTTAAACCATGATATAGAGAAAAAGGCACGGTGTGAAACACTTGAGTAGCTTTCAGAAATAATTCATCGACTATCAACCCCTCCTTCATATTCATGCTTTTACCTCAGAATATACACTTCCTCTCTTCTCTCAAGACACACACACACATTTTTACTCTCTTATTTAAGATATTTTATCATGATAAACTACAGGACGAGTATATTGAGTAGAGAAAATTTTCTGAAATTTCTTTTTTAAAAATTCTGTATTTGTTTTTTCCCTTAGAAGTTAAAAATATCTTTTGAGAAATTTATCGAAACTTTTCAATGTGCTTCATGAATTATTGAGTTTACAAAAAAAAAAGTGTCTGAGTTTATGTCTGTGTGTGGCTCGTTGAGCAAAAGTTTCTTCTTGATTTATTTCGACTTTCTCTTTCGAGCCTCGTAAAAATGTCCAATTTTTTTCGACACTTCATTTATTATTTTTTTTTTTTTTACTCCTTTGTACCCCAAAATGGCTATGTGGAGCCTTTTGTTCTAAAGAGACATTTTATCTTTCAAAAAAAAATGTAAATAGAATATTTTAAGAAAGTGGCAATATATTATTTTTAATTTTAGGATTGCCATCATGCGTGATGGCACCTGGAAAACCTGGAAATGTCAGGGAATTTTATAAACCTTGAAGAAACCTGGAAAAGTCGGGGAATTTTGATCGGAATCCTGCAAAAATTTCTGTTTTCTAAAGTTATTGTACTTATTCTTGAAATCTAGTTTTTTTTTAATATTTCAAAATTAATTCAATTTTAAAAGAGTTGCGTTTACAATTTTCATAAATAGATCAACTTCAAATGGTTGTAATTTGAAATTTGGTAAAATTTCAATTTTTAATGAATTACTTAAAAAATAAAAATTTGACAGCAATTCTATTTTTTACAAATTCTTTATAAATTTCTTCGCAATAATTCAATTATTTTCATAAATAACAAAATTTTTTAGAGATTCAATTTTTTCATAAATAAATTTTTTTACGGGGATTTAATTATTTTCATAAATAATAAAATTCAGCGGAGAATTTCAATTATTTTTCATACAAATTTTAATGAAATTTCTCAAAAAATGTAATTATTCTTCAAAATTGTATTAAAATTCATCAAAGAAATTTAATTATTTTAAAAAGCCTGCCTATAATTTATTTATTAGAATTTAAGTATTATTGTCAATACATTGTTAATTAAATTTCTTGAAAGAATTAAATTATTTAAAAAAATTTTAATGAAATTCTTTTCAACAATTCAATTTTTTTTCAAAATAATTTTAATAAAATTCTTAAATAAAATATTATTAAAAAATGCGTCTCAAGAATTCAATTATTTTCAAATGTAATGAAATTCTTCACAGAAATTCAATTATGGTCAAAAGATTAAAAAAATAATCGTCAAAATTTAAATTATCTTTATAAATAATAAAATTTTTCTCCAAAATCCAATTATTTTCAAAAATTTTAATAAAATTCTTCGTAGAAAACTAATTAATTTCAATAATTTATCAAAATTCAATTATTTTCAATATCTACTAAAAATTTCACCAAAGAATTCAAATAGGTATTTAAGAAGAAATATTATTAAAAAATTCGTCTCAAGAATTCAATTATTTTCAAAAGTAATAAAATTTTTCGCATTCGTTTTAACAATTCAATTTCTTTTCAAAATAATTTCAATAAAATTCTTTGTAGAAAATTTTTTAATTTCAATAATTTATCAAAATTCAATTATTTTCAGTATTTACTAGTTTCAATAAATTTTCACAAAAGAATAAATTCTTTAAAAAAAATATTACTAAAAAATTTGTCTCAAGAATTCAATTATTTTCAAAAGTAATAAAATTTTTCGCACAAATTCATTTATGGTCAAAAGATTAAAAAAATAATCGTCAAAATTTCAATTATCTTTATAAATAATAAAATTTTTCTCCAAAATTCAATTATTTTCAAAAATTCTAATAATATTCTTGGCAAAATTTCAATTATTTTCAAAAACTTATCTCAATTCAATCATTGAATTATTTTTAATACAATTTTAATCTAATTTCTCGAAAAATAAAAATTATTCTTAAAAGTTTTATTAAAATTCGTTGATAGAATTCAATTATTTGAAAATTTGTTGATAAAATTCTTCATGAGAGTTCAATTTTTAAAAAAATTCAATTCTTCAGTATATTATTTATTTTTGTATTTGAATAATTGAATTCTAGTAGAATTTTCTAATAAAAAAAATTAATTTAAAAATGAGTTTCAGTTAAAATTTCAGGTAATACCTAATTGAATATTAAACTCTAAATTTAAATTAGTCAAAATGTTTTGTAATTTGAATTACTGACTGGCATTCTGCTTTTGAATTAGCAAATTTTACTAATAAATAATAATTTCTACTAATTGAATAGTAAAATTTACTAATTCAAAAGCAAAATAATTTTTACTAATTAAAATTTATAGAGAAAGTATTACAGCGTGAATTTTTAGAAATAATTAAATTTTGAAAAGATTTAAAATTATAATTTTTGAATGTATTAATTTTTCATACTTTTAACTGAAAATTTTGTAGATTTAATTTTTTTTAAAAAGTTTAATTGAATTTTTTTGAAGTTATTTGAAGTTTTTATTTTCTAATATATATATTTGATTGAAGATTTTCCGAATAATCGATGAACTTTCGTGAAATTAAATTGTAAACAAAAGAATTTGAAAATTTTCAAAGAAATTTTTAAAAAATTATTAAAAATAAATGAATAATTAATTTAAAGAAGAATTTTAGTGAAAAATTCTGGAAAACAATAATTGAATTGAAGTAAAGAATGTAATTTTAAATAAGTTACAGTAACAAAATTCTTGTAATGTAAAATAATGATTTTATCAGTCGGTCATGTTTTATAAAAATTTTCTATAAGTTGTTTAATTTCAAAAAGGTTTGAATTTGAATGTTTTGAAAATCTTAATTTTTATGGAAAAATTATAATGACAATTAATTTAAAATTCGAAATAAGAAATAAATAAATAATAAAATTAAGAAAGGAAAAAAAATTAATTGGAAATAATAACAGATTAAAGTTTTCGTGCTGCAATAAAAGTCAAGTGAATATTGATTTTTTGTAGATAGAAAAAGTGGTGGGAAAGGAAAAAAGAAATGAATTAAAAGCCTTTACATTGAGTGCGAGAGACGGTAAAAAATTTTAAATGACCATCAGGTTAAATTGGATGATAATGAAATGAATCTTTCACGCCTCTAATGGAGAAAAGCTGCTAGCAACAGTTGCGATATTCAGGCGTAGATCTGTAGATTGCTGGCTACAGTTGAGCGTATAGGATTTACGGTGGTTTGTGGAATCTTCCATTTGCTAGCTCGATTCTCCTAAATTGATTAATCACCATTCGATAGAGAGAGAAAGAGAGTGAGAGAGAGGACAAACGAGTTAAGCATTGCTCACTGCAATCTATGAGGACGTCGATATATTTCCCTATATACAAATAAATTTTCCACACAAAAAAATACATCGGTTTAAAAAAAATACAAGTACAAATTGTACGCATTTATTAAGAGAAAAACTTTTCTCTTAAGTAAATTTAAATAATTATTCTTATAAGGAATTTCATTATTTACGAAATTAATTGAACTGATGCGAAGAATTTTGTTATTTCAGAAAATAATTTTTTTTTAATTTTTGACAATAACAATTCTTAGTATTTTCATAAAATTTTAGAAAAAAAATTGATAAAATTCATCCAAAATACAATTATTTTCATGAAAAATAAAGCTCATTGAAGAATTTCAATTATTCTTAATACTAATTTAAATTAATTAATTGAAAAATTCAATTATTTTCACAAATAAAGTTTTCCACAAGAATTCAATTATTTAAAATAAAATTTCCATAATGTTTATTATATTTCGACAAAATTAATTAGGTACTTAAAACAATGTTTAAAAAATTCTTAAAAAGAATTTAATTATTTTCAAAAATAACAAAATTTTTCACAGAAATTCAATTCTTTTTAAACATTTTAATAAAATTTTCTTGCAGTAATTCAATTATTTCCATAACAAAATTATTCCTGAAAATTACATTATTTTGAGGCATTTTAATAAAATTCAATTATTTTCATAAATAACAATATTCATCACAAGAATTCAATTATTTTTAATAAAATAAAACCATTTTACAGGAATTGTTCAAAAAAATAAATTATTCTTAAAAATTTAATTTTAGTTCCTCGAAAAAAGAAATTATTTAAAAAAATGTTTTTTTTTAAATTCTTTGGAAGAATTCAATTATTTACATAAATAATTCTTCTAAAGAATTCAACTGTTAAAGATAAATAACAAAATTATTCTCGAAAATTCAATTATTTTAAAGGATTTTGATAAAATTTTTTGTAAAATTCAATTATTTTCATAAATAACAATATTCATCACAAGAATTCAATTATTTTTTAAAGTAATAAATTTCTTATAGGAAATTCAATTATTTAAAAAAAATCTAATGAAATCGTTCGCAAGAATTCAATTATTTTCATAAATAATAAAATACTTTTTAGGAATTCAATTATTTTCAAAAAATTTTAATAATTTTAGTAGAATTGTTTGTAAAATTTAATTATTTTTAAATACTTTTCCAATATCATTGATTTTCAATATCTAATATTTTCCTAAATTTCCAAACAGAATTCAATTATTAAAGAAAAATTTTATATATAAATCTTCGTAAGAATTAAATTATTTTCAGGAATAATAAAAAATTCTCAGGAATTCAATTATTGAAAAATAAAAAATATGGAATGGAATTTTCGTCAGTTTTAAATTGAATTGGATTCCTGATAAGAATTCTTTTACTTCTGAGATAAATTGAATTGTTTCATAGAATTTATCAAAATATTAAAAATAATTGAATTTTTGCGAAAAAGTTTATTACAATTTTTGACAATAATTGGATTTCTCAGAAGAATCTTTATAGAATTTTAAAAAAAAATTGAATTCCTAATATGAATTCTTTTTTATTTCTGAAATTAATTAAATTTTTTTAAAGCAATTACCATAATATTGAAAAAACATTGAATTCCTGGAAAGATTTTTATTATTTCTAAAGTTGAATGCGAATTATTTTAAAGAATTTATGAAAATTTTAAAAATTATTAAATTTTTGGGAAGAATTCTATTAAAATTTTTAAAAATAATTAAATTCCTGTAAAGATTTATATTATTTGTAAAACCAATTGTGTTGTTTTAACAAAATTTATTAAAATTCTCTAATAATTGAATTCCTGCGAAGAATTCTATTAGGATTTTTGATAATTATTAAATTCATGCAAAAAATTATTTTTTTTTTGTTGTAAAAATAATTGAATTTCTGAGAAGAATTTTTTTAAAAATTTTTTTACAGTAATTGAATTTCTTACAAAAATTTTTTTAAAATTCTTGAAAATAATTGAATTCCTGCGAGCATTTCTATTATTTATAAAAATAATTAAATTCTCAATCAGAAGTTTATTATTTTCTAGACATAATTGAATTCTTATAAAAAAATGTATCTAAATTTTTGAAAATACTTAAATATTTTTGAGACTTTATTAAAATTGTAAAAAATAAATAAATTTTTTAGAAAAAAATTTTTTTTTTACATTTTTTGAAAAAAAAATCAATTCTTTCGAAGAAATTTATTAAAATTTTTGAGAATAATTAAATTTTTCAGAAAAATTGTCTTAAAATTTTTAATAATAATTGAATTTCTGTAAACAATTTTATTAATTTATAAAAACAATTGAAGCCTTGCGAGGAATTTCATTTTTTGCGAAAATAATTGAATTGCTACTGAAAAATTTTATTCAAACTTTTCACAATAATTGAATTTTTCAGAAGAATTTCTAAAAAATTGTTTGAAAATAATTGAATTCTTGTGAAGAATTTTATGATTTGCGAAAATTATTGAATTATTTAGAAGAATTTAATTAAAATTTTTGAAAATAATAAATAATAATCTTTAGCAAGTTAATTAGTCAATTAGCTAATAAGTAATTTTTTTAATTTTAAAAAATATCTTTCTTGTTAATAAAATGTTCTTATTTATATTATTGTAATAATTTTCAGTCTGAAATTATTCAAATATTGAATTTGTTAATTAAAAATAAAATATTTTGTGACAGCAGTAATTTCTTATCTTATAGTAATTATTATAATATTAATAACTGAAAATATTATTCCAATAACATAAAAGTATTTTGAAAAAATAGAGAAAATGAATAAAATCGTTTTGTTACGCGATTGCATCAAGATATTTGCTTATAACCCCATTTCTGTGGTTAATTTATACTAACCCCAAGACTTTATTTATTATCTTCGACAATTAGCGGCTCGTCGATTCTCAATAAGTGGTGCACAGAAATTTTTCCTGCTTCAGTTAAAAAAATTTTAAGTCTAAAATTCACTTTCAATGTTATTTCTCAAAATTACGAGAAAGGACTTTTTTTATATTAATTTTCAATTACCTTCTATTTTTGGTCTAGCATTTTGTATATCGTCCTCTTCAACTTCCTCTGGAAGAAATTAAAATTTAAATTCCAATCGATGGCTATTTATAAATTTCATTGAATTGTCCTTACAATGTCTGAAGGTGCGATTAAAAAATTTACCTTCACTGTTTTCTGCGGCTGTCACAAATATCGTTTCTTCCGAAAGTGATTTATCTCCATCTAATATTTGATAGAGTTCAAAGTTAAATGTTAAACTTTACAATATTTAGCACTCTTATTGAGATTCATTTCATTCTTTTGTTAATTAAATTTTTTATTAAAAATTAATAATTTTTACCTCCAGTGGTTTGAATATCAATTTTTTCATTATTAATTGGTTCTTTTTTTTCCTCTGATGGCGCTTTCTTCGACAAAAATTGTTAAAATAAAATATTATAAATATTATTGTTAATTTAATTTAATTTTGTTTCTTTTAATTTAATTCTTTTAGTTCTTTAAACAATTAATTACCATAATTAATTTTTTTCTATTTAGGAAAAAAAAGATTTTTTTTTACTTGTAAATTTTTGTTTATTTTTAAATTGTATTTTCTATTTCTTTTTTTTATTTTTTATTTCTAATTTTTATTGGGATAAATTGAATTTTTTTTGTAATTATCTTTAGGTATTGATTAATTAAAATTTTTGAATTCACTTTCAAAATGGGAGGAAAATATAATAAATTTACTTGAATTGATATTTTTTCCCCGTCTTTTGCATCTTGATCGATTTGTTGAATTTTTCGCATAATTTCGTTCATTCTTAGAATGAGATTAATATGAGAAAGAAGCCAATGTCGCCATTCATAAATCTCATCTCCCACCATCAAAAGCCAACAGCCCCAAACGCGAATTTTTTCCGATGGCACCGCAATTAATCGATCCATCGACTCAATGATTTCTCTGCCACAAAATAAATTTCAAATCTTTTCCAAAAAAAGAATAGACAATTTAATTGAGAGAAAAATTAATCATTTGATAATAATTATTTAATTATTAATAAACATTTGGTATGAATATTTATTTTTATAATAAATAAATTATAAAAAAATTTAATTCATAATTAATTAGGTAATTAATTAATTAATTATATTAATTATATTAATTATATTTATTATATTTATTAATTATATTAATTACAAATTTTACTATTATATTAATTTCTATGATAAAATACAGATATAAATATTAATTTTTCACTGTATATTTTAATTTATAGAAAGAAATTAGAGACAAAATAATAAATATTTTCAAATTCTAGTAAATTATTGTGAAATTTCTTTTCTGTTTTTAACATTCCTTGTTCGTCCTTGCGTCATTCAACCTACACCTTGGACTAAAATTATCAATAGACGATCGTCAAACTATTTTAAGTGAGATCTTCCAAGACGAAATATTATTATTATATTAAATTCCCAACTTGTAGGCGTAAAGAAAATATTTGTATTAATTACAATTTTCGAATGTCAAGTGATAAAAATCAATCAATTTTTTTAATAAAAAAAACTAATAAATAGTTTATTTTTATAAATAAACATTTATAAAAATGTTTATTTACTTCCGTTTGCAATTTACTTTGAAACAAATTATTCATTTGTTATAAATAATAATAAATAAGAAAAAATTTGTTAACATTTTTTTACGAACAAATTTATTGAAATTTTATTATTAAATTCTTGAAAAATTCATTTATAAAAATATTTATTTCCCTTATTTTAAATTTAATACTTTTGATGTTTAATATTTTTATTTATTTATTTTTTAATTAATATTTAATATTTTTGATAAAAACGTATTTATAGAATAGCTGTTGAATTATTATTAAAAATAAATTATTTATTGAAGTAATTTATCTAATTTTGAAATTTACTTTGTAGAGAAAATAAATTTATTTATTTAGTGAATTTAATATTTAATTTTAAACAAATAATACAAATTCTTCAAAAAAAAAAAACAAAATGTAGTTGCAGTGGAGAATATTTTTTTAAATTTTTTAAATTAGAGAAAAATTTTATTTTTCAGTGATGAATGAAAGGGGAGAAGATAAACAATTAAAATTGAAGGTGTCAGTAACGTGGAAGAATGGAGTCAGTTTATCGAAAGGTAACACTTTTAATCAACAACATTTGAAACTGTTTTCTTTTTCTTTATCGCAATCATGTTTGATAGAATTCAAATTGCTTTTGGAATTTCTTTTCAAATACTTTTCTATGTTTTTTCGATTTCTCTCTATTCTTTTTAAATTTTTTTTTGCAATTTTTTCGTATTTTTTTCTACTTTTTTCTATTTTTGTTGTATTTTTTTGCATTTATTGTATTTTTTTGTATTTCTAGTATTTTTTTGTGTTTTCTGTATTCTTTTTTGTATTTTTTGATACTTTTTTTTACTTTTTAAAATTTTTCTATTTTTCGTATTATTTTTTTTTGTATATTTTTGTATTTTTCGGTATTCTTTTTTTGTATATGTATTCTTTTTCTTTCCCTTTTATGGAAATGAGTGACATTCTATTTTGCGTTTATCTTTGAAAAGTGAAGAAAATTTCGACTTACATATTTGGTTGAACGAACTTGATCCCAATTTTCTCCTCTGAGACTGTCAAAGTTATTTTGTCGCCCCTTTTTTTTCTTCTTTCCTCACGTTCATCGTTTCTTCTACTTGTTTCCGTCTCGATTTCCTGCACAAAGAATACTATATCATTGTTAATCGATCCCGTCAACTCTCTTTTTCTCTCTTTAATCGAAATACTTATCGTCGATTAAAATCAAAAACTACAATCATTATTCTTATTTTAAATTTAAATAGCAAAATTTTTTTCTCAATTCTTTAATTTAATGTCACTATTTTTCATGAGAAATGAAAAATCCATAGTTGATCGACAAAAAAAAGTATTATTTATTTATTATTATCAAATTATTTAAATTCAATTATTTTTAAATAAGTTTTTAATTTTTATATTAATTTCATATTAATATATATTATTAATAAAATTAATAAAATTACTGTAAAAATTATTCTAATTATTATTAGAATTATTACTTTCTAATTATGTAAATTCGATAACTTTGAAAAATGACTAATTAGACTAAAATTGTTAATAACAATTAATCAACTTATTGAATTATCATTTTATTTAATTTCGCTTCAAATTATATTTTTATTTTATTATTATCGTTTCATAATTTTGAATTCTAAGTCAGGGTAAAAAATTTTAAGTGCTGAAGAAGTTTTTCACTTGGACAAAAATAAATTTTTATGTTGAAAATTCTTGCGAATGAGAAAAAAAATTAAAAATTGGAAAAAGATTACGGTTTAACAATTTTTGTACAAATTTCGCTAAACTTTCCAAACAATTATTTTTAGCCCTGGGAAATTATATTTTCCCATAAAAAAATTTTCCCCAATTAGTCAAAGTAGAAAAATATTATTTAAGTAGAAAAAAATTGTCAAGTACGAGAAAATCCGTTTTATTTTTGTCAGATTATTATTTTAAGTTGAAAATCTTTTTTTCGTCAAACGAAATAATATACTTTAATTTTTAAATAGTAAAATACTTTTAAATCTGACAAAAGTCTGATATTTGACTTGAAAAGAGTGTCAATTAAATGAAATCTAATTTTAAAGTGGAGTAATTATTTTCAAACAGACCATGTCAACTTGTTTAAGTAGTAATTGATTTTAATTTTAAACTCTGGTTTTTAGCCAAAAAAAATCCGATTTTTTTTTTCTAGAAAAAATAAAAATTTGGAAAATGGAAATTTTTTCTAAGTGCCTGAATTAAAAGACAATGCTGGTGAATAAATAAATTGTGAGTAATTAAGAATTAGGATGAGTTCAAAATTCTATAGAAAAATTTTAAAAATATTGAAATTTAATCGATAAGTAATTAAAGAAGTAATTAAAGAAGTAATTAAAAAAGTAATTAAAAATGGTTTGAAAAATAATTTCTCGTGACTAAAAACTAAATTTTTGTTTTAATTAACAATTAAAAATATTAAAGAAAAAAAAGCATAAAAATTAATATCAGTCGTCCATATAATTTTATCTGCATGTCAAATTTTTCAATCTTGGCACAATTTTTCAACTGATAAATTTATCATAAATTAAAAAGATAATTCTCAGCGCCAAGAAAATGTCTCGTTTTCAATTATTACATTTTTTGGAGCCTCTACATTTTCTGCTTGATCATTTATTTCTATCACAAAATCTTGTGTATTTCGCACTGATTTTTATTAATTTGCCCGCAAGATTGTCAGGACTAAATAAATGAAATCATGTTTATTTAGACAATTCTGCCAATAAACTATCATTGGACCGCAATTATACTTGACGCGAATCGCACTTTGGCGAATGTGGTTTACCACTAGAGAACATTGACTGTCAAGTTAATCATGAGAAGTATATATATATAGTAGTTATTGCCAGTAGAGTAAAAATAATTTCAAAAAGAAAAAAAAAGCGAAAAATTTAATTGATTTGAAAATTCTATTGCAAAAAAATAAAAATTCCAATTGAGTTGGAAAAAACACAAAAAATAAATATAGAGAAATAAAGAGAAGTGAAGAAAAATAAAATAAAAATAAAAATTGAAAAGTTTGAAAATGAACCGATCTTTCACACGAATAAAACAAGAGTCTGTCTTGTTCTTGTCCGACTCTATTAATAAACCGTCGAGTACGAACTATCATTTAAAATAGATTTTCAGTGAAGTGTCAATATTTTTCGGGTACCCTTGTCTTTACTTCTTTTTTTCCAAAAAATTATTAAAATGAATTCAGTGGTTTAACTTTTAATAATTAATACTATTGTAATTTTTTTTAATATTATGTCAAAACGTTAAGAAAATTTAATTTCTTCTTTTTTTAGTTTCTAATTTTTTATTTTCATTACATTTTTGATATTTTTATTTTTATTATTTTTCTATTTTTCTTTACTTATAGTAGCAGCATTACTATTGTTATTTATTTTTAATTATTATTACTTTTTTTGCTTTTCTATTTTTAAATAAATATTTTATTATTATTATTTTTTTATTTTTTCGAGTGTCAGCGAATTCATATATGTAAAAATATTTTTCAACATTTGTTCTTATTTCGAATATATATCCTGCACATATATTGAACACACACCCACTAACAAAATCCCAATGGAATTGACAGAAAAAGAATTTCTTTCCTAGAGAAATTTTTCTGAACGTATCATTCCCTCTGGGTTGAGTGAAATCACATTTTAACAAGAGTAAAGTAACAATATCGAATCGTTTGGCAGAATAAAGAAGAGAAAAAAAAAGAAAAGAAAAAAAAACAAGTAAATTTTCAAATCCTCTTTAACTTTTGAAAACTCGAGTGTCTCTCGATCAAAACCAATTTAGTGTCTAACTGCGAGAGTGGGGGAGAGAGTAATTTTCTCTCAAAAGCCATAATCGAGAAAAATAGATCTGTCGAAAAAAAGAGAGAAAAAGAATGAGTCCATTATCGTTCGTTTGATAAGTGATCGAAAAGCAAGAGAGAAAAGTGGAAAGAGAGTGAGGACCGAAAAACCGTTCTTGACGCGTGAATGAAAACTCAAATGTAATATGAGACTGCGAATCGAATCAATGTCTCAATTTTCAGCTTAAGGTAGTTGTTTCGAGACAATTTCTGATTGAAGTTATTTCTTTGAGAAAAAAAAGGGAGAAAAATTGTTACTTGAGAAAATGATTTTGAGCTATTTTTCGTATTTCTTTTTTATGTAAAAAAATATTTTCTGCTTTACAAAATTCTTTTATAAAAAGATTTTTGTTACTTAGAAAAAAAAATACTTTTTAGTTGGACAAATGAAATATTTTTAAGAAACATTATCAAACAGATAAAAATTGCGATTTCCAGTAGAAAATATGGTCAGACGGACGAATTATGACTTTTAAGTAGAAAAAGCTTTTTACAGTCAGACATTTGATTATAAAAAATAAAATAGAATCCTTAGAAAAATAAAGTTGTAATGTTTAGTAGAAAATGTTTAAATTTCAGTTAAAATTATGCTTTTACGTACAAAAAACAGCACTGATTGTCAGTGTAATATTTATAACTAGAAAAAGCTTCAGAGCCAGACAATATAATGTTTTTAAGTTGAAAAAGCTCTAGAGACAGGTAAAGAATGTTTGTAAGTAGAAAACGCTCCCTGGACAGAAAATCTAATGTTTTCTATCAGAGAAAGCTCTAGAGACAGATAAAGTATTGTTTCTGTATAGAAAAAGCTTTCGAGACAATTAAAGTAGTTTTTAATTAAAAAAATCTTCAGATCGAGATAAACTAATATATTTAAGTAGAAACAGCTTTAAAGCCAGGCAAAATAATATTTTTAAGTAGAAAAAAATCCGAGGCAGATAAAGTATCTCTTTTAAGTAGAAAAAGCTTTAGAGACAATTACAGAAACATTTTTAAGTGTAGAAAGCTCTAGAGAAAGAAAGTAATGTTTCTAGGTAGAAAAAGCTTTCGAGACAGTTAAGGGAAAGTTTTAAATTATAAAAAGCTTCAGATCGAGATAATCTAAGGTTTATTTAATAGAAAAAGATTCACAGCAAGATAAAATAATGTTTAAATCTAAAAAAAAATTTCCAACGAATAAAAATTACATTTTCAAGTAGAAAAATCGATAACTTTACCTACCGACAACGTCGGTAAAAAGTGATTTTTTATTTTAAAAAAAGAAGTTTTGATTTGAAGTAGAAAAAAATTTACAGCCACACAGTGAAATATTTTTAAGTAGAAAAATCTTGTCACAGTAAGACAGAGTAATATTTTTAAGTAGAAAAAATTTCTCTTTCATGCAAAATTTTTTCTCCAGTAGAAAAATTCTCTTATAACCAGAAAAAGTAAGACTTTTGAGTAGAAAAAGTCTCTC
Organism: Leptopilina heterotoma; assembly: GCF_015476425.1. Lineage (NCBI taxonomy): Eukaryota > Metazoa > Arthropoda > Insecta > Hymenoptera > Figitidae > Leptopilina > Leptopilina heterotoma. The sequence goes on along the minus strand of NW_025110924.1, from coordinate 1,176,605 downwards.
ATTAAGACAGAGCAATATTATTAAGTAGAAAATTTTTTTATCAAAAGAAATAATCCTTTTTTTCTAAGTAGATGAAATCTATTTAAGTAGAGAAAGTAATATTTTTAAGTAAAAAATAATTTTTTAGGCACACAGAGCAATACTTTTAAGTAAAAATATTTTTCTAGTCAGATAAAATAATATTTTTAAGTTCAAAAACTTTTCTAATCGGATAAAATAATATTTTTAAGTAGAAACCATTTTTTTTAGTCAAAAAGAATAATATTTTCAAGAAGAAAAATTTTCCATAGAAGAAATTTGCTAGTAGGAAAATCATTTGAGTGAGACAAGCTAATATTTATAAGGACAAATATTTTATTAACAATTTTTAATCAGAGAAATTAATATTTTTAAGTAGAAATATATTGTTTAGTCAGACGGGTTAATATTTTAGTAGAAATATTTTTTTAAGTCAGACAAAATAATATTTTCTTGAAGAAAAACCATTTTTATTTATACAAAATACTATTTGTATGTAGAAACAATGTTTTTATGCAAAAAAAAAGTTGTATTTTTAAGTAGAAAATTTTTTTTTAGTCAGACATGTTAATCTTTTAAGGAGAAAAATTTTTTTTAGTCAGACATGTTAATCTTTTAAGGAGAAAAATTTTTTTTAGTCAGACATGTTAATATTTTAAGTAGAAAAATGTTTTTAGTCAGACAGAATAATATTTTCTAGTAGAAAAACCATTTTCATTTAAACAAAATACTATTTAAGTATTTACAGGTAGAAACTGTTTTTAGGACAAAAATTTGCATTTTTAAGTAGAAATTCTTTTTTTTTAGTAGAAATTATATTTTTTAGTCAGACAGCAATATTTTCAAGTGGGAACATCTTTTACTGTAAGAATGCAATATTTTCAAGTATAAAGTCTTTAACCTTTTAGTGAGTCAAAGTAATGTTTTTAAGTAGAAACAGTTTTTAAGTCAGAAATAGTTATATTTTTTAGTAGAAAACTTTTACAATGAAAGAATAAAATATTTTTAAGTATAAAATCCTTCTTAATTGAAAAAAATTATATTTTTAAGTAGAAACAGTATTTTTTGGTAAGACAAACTAAATATTTGAAGTAGAAACAGTATTTTTTGGTAAGACAAATTAAATATTTGAAGTAGAAAAAAGTTCTTAGTCAGACAATTATTTTTAAGTAGTTTTTTCTCTAGTCAAATCAAGAAAAAACTTCTACGATAATTGAAATAAGTCAAAAAATAAAAATCATAATTTGATCATCAAAGACGAAGAATAAAAATAGAAAAAATTGACTCTTATTTTTTATTTATTTTATTTATTTTATTTATTTACTCAAAAATAAGCGCTATTTTACATAATAATTCATGAATTACGATTAAATTCATGGTCCGATTGAATTTACAAAAAAGCTTTTGGAAGCCGATCTTTTCTGTCTCGTTTCGCATCGACTTTGATTCGATTTACATCGAAGGATGCGGTTTGCACTGGAATTTCGAAACGAGTTTTCCCTTCGTAATCCATATATATATATATATAAAATACGTTTTCCTCCTTGAGGCTTAAAGAACATTTCTCAAATAATGCATTTTTAAATCTTGACATATACCAAAAAAAAGAAACCAATTAACTTTTCTGATAAATTACTACCAAGAAAAAATTTTCCTCTTTTAATTATTTTCCTAAAATTTGAATAAAATTAATTTTCCGCAAAATTTCCGAGAAATATTTTCAATTAAAAAACGAATAAAATATTTCGAAAGAAAAATAATTTTTGATACGTAACGTAATATTATTGAAAAAAAATTAAAGATGAAGGAAAATAAACGAAAACATTTGGACAATTAATTTTTAAAAATTACTTTACTCCAGCGTTTCAAAATCTAAATGATTTCCTCTTCAAAGTCTCAAAAAACATTAAAAAACATTTTAAAAAAATTATTTATTCGAAAATAAATAAATTTCATTCATTAATTTCAATACGTTCAGAAAACTTTAGGGACATAAAAATGATCCATTTTGCGCCCAGAAAATCCAAGAAAATTAAAGCCCTGAATATCCGACTTTAGAAACCTAGAGTGTTTAATGGAAAATTAAAGGAAGTCGTGAAAAATAAGATGCGCTTCGAAGTGGAAGGAGTATCTTTGGACAGAAATAACTAATAAGACATTCACTTTGAGACGGGCGACCATCCAGCCCGGATGAACGCGGTGCGTCATCGAATTAGTTGTTTGCAAGTCACTTTTTTTTCAAAGTTTATTCATCAAAGCTCAAAAAAAAAAAAAAAATCGTTTTTCAATTTAAAAAAAAAAATTACACCTCGCATTTTTCACATCTCATTATACACAATATCGTTATTGCATTAAATCGTGAAAAGCCGACACCTGCCTGCCATTATCATCACCAATGATCCTCTGGTTTGTGTGATCCTTAACAAACAAGCAAACAAACAAAAAAGACCATTTAATGAAAAAAAGAAAATTTTATTCTTTGAAAAAAAGAGTGAATAAGACAATAATTGTTGCGCGATAAAAACGAAAGTGAATCAGGGACTCACGGTCTACAAGGGAGTTTGTGGCAAATTTTTTTTTGTGTTAGAATTGGAAATTTCTTTTTCCAATCAGTGAATGATAGTGAATGTGGTTTATTTGCATTAAAGTGATTTCTTGGATTTCATTTGGATTTTCGTTAAAAATTTGGTAAAACTTGGGTGGATTTGATTAAAATTTTCCACTGTTGATAACATCAATGATAGGGAAATTAGAGTTCGCAGATAATTAATTTATTTTAAGAAATATTTTAATTATTTTAATGGGTATTCAGTATTTGAGTACTGAATATTTGGTATCGAGGATTGAATTTTGAATATTAGGAAATTAATATTTTATACTGCAACTTCAATATTCAATATTGAGATATTCAATTCTAAATATTCAATGTTAAATACTAAATAATTTAATATTAAATACTGATTATTGAATACAGAACATTAAATACAGAAATTTCAATATTCAATTCAGAATATTGAATCATTATTCAATTATTATTATTAATTATTTTATTGTTATTGAATATTGAATACTGACTATTGAATACAGAATATTGAATACTAAACATTTAATACTAAATTTAAAATATTTAATTCTAAATATTGAATACTGAATACAGAATATTCACTATTGAATACTAAATATTCAACATTGAATACTGACTATTGAATACAGAATTCTAAATAATGAATATTGAATGCTAAATATTCAATACTGAATTTAAAATATTAAATTCTAAATATTAAATATTAAATACTAAATATTCAATATTAAGTACTGAGCATTGAATACACAACATTAAATACTGAATTTTAAATATTCAATTCAAAATATTGAATAATGAATATTGAATACTGACTATTAAATACTGAATTTTAAATATTCAATTATCCATATTCAATACTAAATTTTGAATATTCAATTATAAATATTGAATACAGAATATTCAACATTAAATACTGACTATTGAATACAGAATATTAAATACTGAATATTAAATACTAAACATTCAATACTGAATTTAAAATATTCAATTCTAAATATTCAATATTGAATTTTGAATATTCAATTATAAATATTGAATACCGAATACAGAATATTCACTATTGAATAATAAATATTCAACATTAAATACTGACTATTTTATACAGAATATTAAATAATAAATATTGAATGCTAAATATTCAATACTGAATTCAAAATATTCAATTTTAAATATTAAATATTGAATACTAAATATTCAATATTAAATACTGAGTATTGGATTCTAAATATTGAATATTCATTATTAAATACTTATTATTAAATATTCATCATTGAATACTTAATATTGAATATTAAATACTGAATTTTGAATATTCAATTTTAATTATTGAATATTGAATTCTGAACATTGAATATTTACTATTGAATAGCAAATATTGAATAATAAATGCAGACTGTTAAATACAGAATAATAAATACTGCATATTGAGTACTGGATATTGAATTTGGAATTCTAAATATTGAATATTAAATACTGCTTATTGAATACAGAATATTAAATACTAAATATTAAATAGTGAATTTTCAATTATAAATATTGAATTTTGAATATTAAATACTGTTTACTGAATACAGAATATTAAATACTGAATATTGAATACTGAATATAGAATACTGAGTACTCAATATTTAAAATTCGAATGTTGATTTTAGAATATTTAATATTACAAATTAATGAATGAATATTAAATATTAAACATTGAGTTTTTAATGTCTAATATTTAATACATAATAATTAATTACTAATATTAAGTATTCAATAATCTATATTCAGATATTAAATATTTTTAAAAAAATTGAATAATTAATTAACATTTGAACATTATATATTCTGTATTTTAAATTCGTTATTTAATATATAGAATTCTACGTTCAATATAGAATAAAAAACATAATATTATGTATTGAAATTACTAATTAATCAATATTCAGATATTTAATCTTATTAATTAATTTAATTAATTATTGTTGTGATTGTTTTTGTTGTTTTTAAACTGTAAATTTTTTTACTAAGAGAATTTTTTTTCTTTGAATCGAATGTAATTTGTTAACATTCTTGTCAAATTCTTCTCTTAGTTTGAATTATTCAAAAATATTTATTCACTAATTTAAATTAATAAACATTTTAACTGTATAATTTCATTACTTTATTTATACTTTATGTATTACTTTGGTAGGTGGTCACTTCTTCTAAAAAATATTTTCTAATCCTTTTTGTCTAAAAAAAGTTTTTCTAACAAGTTTTGATTTCTAAAAAAAAATTTTCTAAAAAGTTATGATTTCTAATATTTATTTGCTAAAAATTTTAAAATTTCCATAATTTTGATAAAAGTTAGAAAATTGTTTTTAAAAAAACTAAGATTAAGAAATAAAAATTATTTTGCATATTTTCTGTTTCTCAATCATAATTTTGTTTATAAAATTATAAGTTTCTTTTTTTAAAAAAAGAAAAAGTTTTTAATAAAATTACTATTTTTTATCACAATTTATTAACAAAATCCTATTTTTCTTGGAAAAAAAATAATAATTTGCATCATTTTTATACTGAAAGTTCCAAAATTAATTTATTTATAAAACACTTTTACAGAAAATTTGAAATATCTTTAGGAAAAAAATCCCTATAATTTCTATTTCTTAATTATGATTTTTAACTTCATTTTTAACTTTTTTTAAAGTTTAGTTAAAAAATTTGCATAATTTCTATTTTTTATTATAATTTTTTAACGAAATCTTAAGTATTTATTTTTAAATAAATAAAAATTTTTCGTAAATTTTCTTTTCTAATCATATACCTATTGGTCGTCATTACAAAAATTGAATATTGTTAGAAAATTTTTTTTTTGAAAATTGTCTTTATAAGAAAAAGAAATTTTTAGACAATGACCTTTATTAGAAGAAAGAAAATTAGAAAATCACCTTCATTAGAAAAAAGTTTTTTAGAAATTCACCTTTATTAGAAAAAAAATTTTTAGAAAATAAAAAATTAGAAAATACGTTTTAGAAAAACTGTACCCCAATCATTACTTTATTTGTTTTAAATTTCTTTTACTCAACCTTGAGTTGAAATTTACTAAATATTGTTAAATAATAATAATGATAATGATAATAATAAGCTTATCTTTTCTTTAAATGAAGTATTTTAATTTTCTTATTTTTAAATATAAAATTTCTTGTAAATTGTATTTTAAATAAAAGAAACAGAATAATGAAAAAGGAAAAAGTAATTCTCTCGTGGTTTTTACTCTAGTGAAATAGGGAAATTTCTAATGAATATCTAATTCGAAGAAAGGAAACGATCAAGCGCCAAGTGTATTTTTATACGGAGCTTTATTCAAACACTCGTAGCATTATATAGGTACATATATATGTGAAAATAGCGTGCGACTTTACAGTTAGAAAAAAGTAAAAGCTTTTTAAAAAAAATGATCAAACATTAAAATCTTAATGTTTTCTTATTATTTTTTTTAAAACACTAATAAACGAAAGTTATGATTTCGTTTCTTTTTTTTAATTTTATAACAGATGAGATTTTCATTTTGTTAACTTGAATTCGATTTTTTATTTTATATCAGAGACATTAATTATTATATTATTTATTAACTATACTAGTTTTTTATTTTTAAATTAAAATATTTCTGCCTTTAACCATTTTTTTTGTTATTATTTATTATAGGTACTATTTTTATCATTAATATTACACTATTATTATTAATAATTATTGTTATTTATTATAATTTATTATTTCTCATTCGTCACTCAAACGAAAAAAAAATTTTTTTACTATCATTGATGGAAAGATTTTTGTGTCACAAACGGGGTATTTTTTTTCACTTATTTTTCGAAACTGCAATACCCGCTTCATGGAGTTTCATTCTGCTGGGGTTTTACGAGGATGATTCATTCTAAACGCGACACAGTCAGTGTCGATCGTAATTTCCGCTGTCTGGAGAGTCCAGTAAATAATAATAGAGCCAAAAGAAATCTCAAACTCTGCCAAAAAAATGTCACTGATTGTGATTTGTTGTCGACTCTTTTGTTTTGAAATATATATGAATCGTTCCTTTTTAATACTCTTCTCTTCACTCCAAAAGCGATTATGGTGTATTTAAATTTTATTGTTTTATTTCTTTTACCACAGTTCTTCATCTTTTTTTTTCTTTTAAATTAGAAAAAAAAATTTCTGTATTTGTTTTAATTATTTAATGAGTGATAACTAAACAAAGTATGTACTTATTTTTAGTCTAATTATAAAAATTATTTTTTTTATTATTTTTTACATATATTCTATTTTTTTCTATTAAATTTTCAAGTTTTTTGAAAAAACACCTTTTTTACTCACTAGTGCGGAAATAGTATTTAAATTTCTTATATTATTCAATCAATTTGAAAATTTGTTTGTTTTTAATTCTAGAGAGTTAAGAAAAGCATATTGCTGGCCAGTGTAAATTTAATTTATTCCCTAGTGTTGAAAATCGTTTTTTTCCTGGTGATGGAAAAAATTTATTTTCTTCTCCACGGGTGGGGAAAATCTATTTATTCACTTATGACAAAAAAATATTATTTATTTTTTTCACATTATTTTCTAAAATAAAAGAAAAATGCTTTAAGTTTCTAGTGTTGAAAATCAGCGCTTTGCTCCCTAGTGGAAAAAAGTCCATTTTACTCACTAGTGTACAAAAGGCAACTTTTCCTGGATCTGGATCTAAATTACCACAATTCTTTATGAAAAGATAATTTCAAGTATAATTTGAATTATAATTTGAAATAAAACTTGAAATAAAATTTGAAATAAAACATTGAAATAAAATTAAAATGAGAGATAATGAAAAATTATTTTTCTAAACCTCTGAATCTAAATTTGCAAATAATTCTTTATGAAAAGATAAATTGCAGTAAAATTTGAAATAAAATTTGCAATAAAATTTTGAAATAAAATTAAAATGAGAAATAATGAAAAGTCACTTTTCCAAAAAGTCGAAGACACAAAGTCGAATTACAAGAAGATAATTTCTTTTTGAAAACTATTACAAATATAACGTTACACAATAGCTCTTATCGTTTAAAGTTCAAGCCCCTTTAGCAAGCATAAGCACAAACGGAGAATCAGCTGTGTCAGACGTATCACGAATCCATTACAAATGTCACTTCCAAGCACTAAGTATCGGTCGTTATTATGTTCCTGTTGCTACTGCCCGATGTCAGTATGTACATACACATGTGTCCGTATATTATATATATATGTGTGTGTATGTGAGGAGAATATATTTTATGACCCCATCATCCACGAGGGGTCATGAAATTGTTTATGCAATTAAGGCATCATTCACATTCCGTTTGCGGCCCTCCACAAATATTAAATCCTATTAAAGTATAACCAACTGTCACTATTTCTCATGGGGGTAGCCAAAACTATCCATAATATATAATCTACATGACCTTTCTTTTAGTTTAAGAACAATAATTTATCACACGTGTGAGGAAAAAAAAATCTTGATCAAGGAAGGAAGGAAAAATTAACACTTGCTCTACAGGGCAAAAAATTGTTACTTTCCACCCTAGAGACTTTAAAAACCGTATTTTAGACCCAAGAGCGAAAAATAGCAATTTTTTTATCCTATAAATAACAAAAAACTACCTTAGTAGTAAAAAGAATCACAACTTTTCTCTCTAGTGTGTAAAAGAAACATTTTGTCCACTGCTGTAAAAAAAACCTTTTGAAAAAATAAATTTTACTATTTAGTGTGGAAAATATATCGTTCTGTCTATATAGTTTGGAAAAAGGACATTTTCTCCACTAGTGTCGAAGGAAACAATTTCTCCTTCTTAATCTAATCTAACCATTTTGATAAAAATTAATAAAAAAGTTTTAATTTCTTTCCCTAGTGTCCAAAATTACATTTTTCCTTTTAAGAAAATTTCCCCCTATAAGTAAGAAATATTTTCTATATAATTAAAATTATTTGCTAATATTTTTTTTCCTCCTTTGACAAAATCAAATTCAGATTCCTCACAACTTTATCAAATAAAATGTTATATCCGAAAAAAATTTCGTATCAATCATTTAGTGGATTATATACTTAAACCGTATATCATATGACTACCAATTAACTTAAGCACCAAGTTCCCTATCATTTACAATAAAAAAAAAAAAATAACAAGAAATTCTACCCAAAAAAAAGAAGCGCAAAAGTCTTCTTGAGCAACTTCCAATGATGGTAGATTTCCTGCCTCGAGCATTATGGTTTACCACCCCAATTCTATCTGCTTATCTCCACATAATAAATTTAAGGACACTACGTGTAGTTCATCTTTCAAATATTTCTTCTTGGACAATTTAAAATTTAACGATTATTCGTATATTTTTAGAAAATTTATCATACGATATTCAGTGAATATAAATTCTACAAAATTTTATTTCTCAATTTTAAAAATGAAATTCTTGAAACAGTAAATAAATAGTAAATGATTAAATGAAATCATTTACTATTTATTTACTATTTCAAGATTTATTTTTAAAATCGAGAAATAAAATTCTTGAGTTATAAATAAACTTGTGACCTTTACTATAAAACGCCACTTGATATACTTAATTGTGCGTAATAAAACTTGTCTGTTTTTATAAAAATTAAATATTTACATTCAAAAGGGTATTAATTTTTAGAGGCCACTTTAGATTTACAAATATTTAATTGAGAAATTTTTTTTTTCCTTTTGACAAACTTCGATATCTTTTTCTCTTGACAAACTTCAATCAGAATGTATAAAAGACCATTGCCAAATGTTTTCTTAGTTTGTAGGATAAAAAAAAGAAAAGAAAAGTTGTATAACTATGGAAGGGAAAGTTCAAACATGATCTGAAATTTAATCAGAAATAGAGAAGTTTTCGGTCATGATCAATAATATTGAAAAAAAAAAAAGTTTTAATGAAGGAGAAAAACTTTTTACAACTGAAATAGATTAGATTTGTTTTTTTAGAGAGAGAAAGAGAGGTCATTTAGAAGCAAAGGGAAACTTCTTCTTCTTCTTCTTCTTCTTCTTGTTTTATGAAGGTCATCAATGAGAGAATTTTTTATCCATTTAAAGTATTATGTTTTCTTTAGGGAATAAATAATGTTATGATAGATTGTAATCATTCATTTGCGAGGCAGATATTTAACAAAGATTATTCGCCGGGAATTTTTTATCAGAAAAAATAATATTTTTAAGTAGAAAACATTTATTTATCTCGAGCAGTGTAATATTTTTCGAATGAAAAATATGCTTTTATAAAAAGCAAAAAAAAATAATTTTTTTATAGAAACATTAAACTAAACTTTTTTAGTAAAAATTTTTTTTCAAGAACAAAGTAAATATGTAATTAAAAAACTTTTTTAAACAAAAAAACCATTAATTAGTATAATAAAAATTTAATTCATAAATTTTTTATCAAATATTTATTCAAAATTTTACATTTATTCTATAAAGTCGGAATTGTTTTTCAATTTTAATTTTTAATAATTATCTTTTTTGAAAATTTAAAACTACAAAAAGCTTTTAATTATTCTATTTTTTGTTAAAAACTACTTTTCAGATTGAAGTATTGTCAACCCCTTTAAAAATAATTTTTCTTTAACACAAAAATAATAAATTAATATAAAAATTTAAAAATAAAAGAAAAAGTAAAAAAATTTGGCAAATTAAAAAAAAGGAATTTCGAATCAAAATTGTTTTTATTTTTAGGTATTAAAATAAAACAAATAAAATTTTAGTTAGTATAACCAAAATTGATTCTAAATTAGTACTAATTGTAATTTGACATTTTTTTTACAACGAAATTAATAATTCTACATATAAATATAATTTTAAAAATAACTTAATTTTTCAAGAACTATCATAAAATTATGACTAATAAATTATTTAATGAATAATTTTCACAATTTTTATAAATACTAGATTAGTAGAAGAATTTTAGTTAAAAATACTAAAAAAAATTGAATTTTGGAAAAGTTACAAATGATTCCAGAAATTCAATTATTTTCAAAAGTTATAAAAATTCTTCGCAGAATTTCAATTATGTTAAAAAATTTAAAAAAAATTTCTCGTCAAAATTTCAATTATCTTTATAAATAAAAAAAATTCTTCTTTGAAATTCAATTATTTTAGAAAAATTTTAATAAAACTCTTGGCAAAATTTAACAGGAATTCAATTATTTACAAAACTTTTAATAAATTTTTTCGAAATAATTCAATTATTTTCATAAGTAATAAAATTTTCACAGGAACTCAATTATTTAAAATACAAAATTTCATAAAAATTTTCGAGAAATATTAACTATTTAAAAAGATTTTTATAAAATTCGTCGCAAGAATTCAATTATTTAAAAAAAATTTAACAAAGTGCTTTTCAAGAATTTAATTATTTTTATTCAATTATTTAGGTACATAATTAATAAAATTCTTCACAGAAATTCGATTATTTTTAAAAACTTAAATAAAATTCGTTGGAAGAATTAAATTATTTTTAAAAGTAATAAAATTCTTCGCAAAAAGTCAATTATGTTCAAAAATTAACAAAAAATTCTTTGTCAAAATTTCAAGTATCTTTATAAATAATAAAATTCTTCTCTGAAATTCAATTACTTTAGACAAATTTGAATAAAATTCTTAGGAAAATTTAAAATTATTTTCATAAATAATAAAACTCATAGCAGGATTTTAATTATTTTTAATACAATTTTAATCGAATTCCTCAAAAAATGTAGGTAATTATTCTTAAAAAATTTTATTAAAGTCAAAAGAATTCAATTATTTAAAAATTTGTTGATAAAATTCTTTATGAGAATTCAATTTTAACAAATATATTCAATTATTCAACAAATTATTTATTTTTTAATTTAAATAATTTAATACTTCTAGAATTTTGTAATAAAAATTGATTTAAAAATGAATTACCGAATAATCGATTTATTATTTATGAAAATAATTGAACTTTTGAATTTTATTTTTTTATTATTTATTATTATTATTTATTATTATTATTATTATTATTATTATTATTATTATTATTATTATTATTATTTATTATTATTTATTATTATTTTTTATTTATTATTTTTTATTTTTATTATTTTTTTTAATTTTATTACATTTTTTTAAATAATTGAATTTTTTGAGAAATTTTACTACTTGTAAAAATAATTGAATTCTTGCGAAGGATTTTATTTGGATTTTTGTAAATAATTAACTTTTTTTTTGAGAATTATTATGGTCAGGGAAAAAGGCAAAATCAGTCAGGAAAAAGTTTGGAAATTAGGGAAAAATAAAATTAAATATTTGTGGCAACCCTGTAAATTAATTAATTTATTTGTTTACAACAAAAGATCAAAAATTCTAGTTTTCATAAGAAAAAGTAACATTTTTAAAATCAAATATTTTATTTTCTGAATTTCATTTCTAAATTCGACAGAATGGCTAATTTTCTTTTTTTTTTAATAAAATCCAAACGAAAATTGTCAGCTTGTGTGAAAAATATGTTTTTCTATTTTTAAACAAAAAACATAAAGAGAAAATGAGAGAAATGTTGATGCAATGAATGTTCTAGTTCAAGGTCCTTGTTCATCTGAAAGTGTAAATTGAATATGGGATAAAAAATATTTTTTTAACTTTTTTTTTAAACTAATTTTTTTTTTGAAACAATTTTTTTGGGGGGAAGAATTAATTTTTTTTTCTTTGAAGAATATCTGTTGGTCGATCGTTGTCTAAAATTAAATGTTAGATAATCTCTGCATCGCCTGAAAGTCGCGTCTCGTCGACAGTTACTAAAACGGTAGCACTTGCTGTTCAGTTGGTTTCTTGTGGGTAGGAAAAGAATCGCATAGGATCTCCAAGTGACTGGGCCGAAAGCTTCGAAGCTTGTGCGATGGTGATGGTGAAGAAGTGTAGCGCAGCGTGCCAGAAGCTCCCTACCTCGTGTCCCTCTCGTCTAAAGTCGCTTAAAGTTCGAGTCCGCGTGTTCTAATATGGCCACCGGGTGTCCAATTACCTAACTCATCTCTTCTTTTTCTTCTTCTCTTTCTTCTTATTCTTCTTTCTTTCTTTTTTCTCTCTTTTCTCTTTGCTCTTTCTTTTTTTTTCCTTTTCTCTTTATTTTCTTTTTTACTTTCACTTTCCTTTATTTTTCTTCTCTCTTTTTTCTCTATTTTTCTTCTTTCTTCTTCGTTTACTATTTTTTTTATTTATCTCTCAATTTTCACCCGTTCATTCTGTCTTACATTTCTTCATTGCAGAATTTAATTTTTTTTTTATTATTTATATTATAGAATTTATTACAAGAATATGTTATAGAATTTATTAATTATCAATATCGGTTCTAATCGATAACTATTTATTGCATTAAAATTCTATTTTTTAAATATTTAATTTATTAATCAACCTGAAATTTAAATTAAAATACCTGAAGTTGTCGTTAACGCCTAGCGTCGAAAATTATTTTTCAGGATTTTTGTAAATAAATATTTCCTCAGTGTCACTTGCTTTTATATTCTATTTACTTATTTTTTATTTTTTTCCATTTTATTTTTCTATTATAGTTTTCTGTTTTCTATTTTGTTTTGTGAATTTCTATTGTACTTTTCTATTTTCTATTTTATTTTTCTATTTTGTATTGTATTTCTCTGATTTCTATTTAATTTTTTTTATTTTCTATTGTATTTTTCTGTTTTCTACTTTATTTTTCTATTTTGTATTGTATTTTTCTGTTTTCTATTTTATTTTTCTATTTTCTATTGTATTTTTCTGTTTTATATTTTATTTTTCTATTTTCTATTGTATTTATCTGTTTTATATTTTATTTTGTTATTTGCTATTATATTTCCTTGTTGTCTTTTTTATTTTTCTGTTTTATATTTTATTTTGTTATTTGCTATTATATTTCCTTGTTGTCTTTTTTATTTTTCTGTTTTATATTTTATTTCTTTATTTTCTATTATATTTCCTTGTTTCTTTTTTTATTTCTCTATTTTATATTACATTTTTTTGTTTTCTATTTTATTATTCTATTTTATTTTTCTACTATACGACTCTAAAATATTTTTAAAGCAGTCTTAGAACCTAAAACTATTGAAAAAATATTTTAAATTATTTGAATTTCTAGACAGAAAAAAATTTTCTATTGACGCTTAGCGTCGACGCAAACTTTGAGGATTTTAATGAATTTTTTGATTAAATTTATTTTTCACTTTATAAATATTTTCTCAACATTTTCTGGAAAATTTTAAATAAGAAAATGTTGGCAATATTCAAAAAATATATTTTTTCTATTTAAATTGTTGTTACAATTTTTCTTTAGAGTTGTTTCGAATATTTTACAAGAATATTTTTCTAATATTTTTTAGAGTCATTTTAAATATTTTACAAGATTATTTTGCAATATTTCTTTAAAGTTCTTTCCAATATTTCACAAAAACTAGTTTCACAAAAATATTTATGCCATGTTCATTTTAGAAAAAATATCTTCTCATTAATTATGAGAATTTTAATATTTATTCTTAAAAATGTTAGCAATAATATTTCTTTCCATAACAATTGTTTTTGCAATATTTATTTCAAACATATTTCATAATATTTATTTTAAATATATTTTACAATATTTGTTGTAAATATTTTTTAAAAATATTTCTAGTTGATATTTTTGTAAAGTTTAAAAAAATATTCTCGAAATATGTTTCGGTTTATTTGTTTAACTAGTAAATGGAAATTTAATATTTAAAAAAATATTCTTGTAATTTTTAAATTTAAAACAAACACAATATTGTCTAAAATTTTTTTAAGTATTCAAAAAACGTTTTTCAATCTAAAAAAGCTTATTTTCATCACTGTCACTTTTTAGTTTCTTCACAAATAGAAGTGTTTTCTAAAATCCTTAAAATAGAAATTTTATTTTATTTTCAATATAAACTTATTTGATTAATAAAGGAATTTAATTTACTATTACTAATAACTTGAAGAAAGTATCAGATTGACTTTGATTGAGAATTGCTAAATTTAAATCAATCAGCTAAATTTAAATAAATTTTATTCTTAAATTTACATACCTAATAATTAAAATTATTATTTGTATTTATTTATTTCTTTTGCATTATTTCTATTCTTTAAAATTTGTTTACTTTTTTTTTTCATATTATATTCTTATTTATTCTTATATTCAAATAAATTCAAATTTTTCTCCATATCAAATAATTCTTCAAATAATAAATAATAAAAAAAAATCCACTCCATTAGAAATAAAATAAATCTTTCTCTGTGTTTATAAAATATTTTTTATACTCTATAAATTCTCTTTTGCAAAAAAGATACATTTTCTTTTGAAATAAAAAAAAAGTAATACTATAACGATTTTTTTCTTTCGTTTTTTTTTTTGGAAATTTGTTTGAAATCAAAGTGCACAATTGAAATAAATTGGAAGTCCTCTCGAAAAAGAGGGAATTGAAAATTGAAAAAAGTTGAAAACTATACTATATCTATTCTTTATATATACAGAGAATATAAAACATATTGTGAAAAAATCGATAGTAGAGGATAAAATAAAAGTTGCATGCGGAGACAAATTTTATTCAGTGACCGCGCGCATCAATCCAATTTTTTATTTACATCAAATATCATTTTATTGAGTGAAAATAAAAATCGAATTGATATTGAAACAAAGTTATTATTACAGAAAGCTTATGATCAATGAGAATATACACTTTATTTTTTTCGAAATTTATTTTATCACTTAGAGAAAATTATTGTATTTTATGCCTTTTTTCCGGGGAAACAAATTTTTCTTAATTGATTTTTATAGCAATAATTAATTGATTTTTTTGTAGTTACAAAACTTATATTTTCTATTAATTTTTTTTTTAAAGAAAAAATTTATTTTTCCCCTAAGTAAAAAAATTGTTACGAAATTTGTTTATTTTATAACTTCTTTTGATTCGAAACTGGAAAAAAGAAATTTTTCCTAAATTCAAAAGAAATATATATTTAAAAAAAATATTTTTGGTACAAAAATCTTAATTGTTGTCAATCTAATCTTTAAGTAAATTTTCTAAAAAACTATTATTAACAAAAAATGATATAAATAATAAAAAAAATTATTTTTTTAGCTGAAACAGCGCCGAATTTTGGTGATCAAAAAGAGGGAAAAATCTGGGGCCCTATTGAAAGGGCCCCCCAACAGGAAGTGGCCGCCCTTAGGCGGATTAAGGGGCAGGTGAGTTTTTCTCTTTCTATTTTTTAATTTTTTTTTCCCTACGACTGTTTGGTAATTAACAAATACAATTAATAAATACAATATAAAAATAAAATTCTAATTAAAAAGAATTTAAATTGAATAATAAATAAATAAATAAATAAATAAAAATTTTGTCTAGTAGGGTCAAAAGTATCATTTTTCCCTCTAGTGTAAAAAAAACCTCTTTTATAAAGCTTTAAATTTTGAATTTTTCTCTCTAGTGTGGACAAAGGATGTTTCCTCTAGTGTCGAAAGGAGAAAATTTCCCCTCTAGTGTAATAAAGCCTTCTTAAAAAAACTTTTGAAGAAATTAAAATTTTTCTCCCTAGTTCGAAAAAAGAACACTTTGCCCACTAGTGGCAAAAGAAACAATTTTTCCATCTAGTGTAAAAAAGCCTTTTTTCGAAAACTGTTAAAAAATTTAAATTTAAATATAATTGGACATTTTTTTTAATTGGGTAATTTTTTTTATCATTTATTTTCATTCTCATTAATTTTTATTAATTTTTATTAATTTTCTTCATAAGATAATCGAATTTGATAATTTATTTTTTCGATTATCTTTCGAAATAGGATATTTGTAAAATATTGAGTCGTAGTCTTCTTTTTTTCCTCTCTTTTTTTTCCTTCTTTCTTTCTTTCCAATGGTTATATGACTGAATTTTGTAGTAGTCTAGTTTTCAGTATATACGCGTGATAAAAAAGTAACGAAAGTACAAATCCAAGTTAATACGGTTATAAAGAATGATACGGCATGAAGGAAATGGAATTCCAGCTTAACGGATTTTCTCATTATAGCAAGAGATCGCAAGAGCGTTCCTTTACCTCCCCCTACCACCATAGTTATATAGCATTAAATGGATTAAGAAAAAAATCTAGCGAAAGGCTTCTCTTTTCTAGTATAGGAAAAATTTGTTCTCACAACGTGAATTTAATGTTCTGAAAAATAAATTTTCTCTCTTAATTTAAATTTCAACCACATATTTTGGAGAATGAATTAAAAAAAAACTCGAGAGGAAATAAAAAAAAATGCGAATGAACCAAAATTGTACGTTAATAATCTAGAGCGTATAAATTTCTCTGTACATCTTTTGCAATTTTTTTTTGTAGTTCTTTTTTTCGTTTCTTTTTCGATAATATTTTTAATTTAATATTCTCTTTATTTTTTACTTTTTTGATAAAAAAAAAATTATCCCCTGTTAGCCTAAATTTCTTCACAGAAATAATAAAATTGATAGAAATAAAAAATAAAAAATAGAAATAAAAAAATTTTTCAATAAATAAATAAATGTAATATAATAAATAAGTAATAAAAATAATGGAAAAATAATGAAATAAATAAATAATAAAAATAAAAAATACTTTTAATAAACAGTTAAGTAACTCAAACTAATTAAAGTAATTTATTTAAATAATTCACTTTAAAAAATTATTACTATTTATTGAACAAGAAAATCGGATAGAAAAAAATTTACTAACAGAAAAGAATAATGTTAAAGTGAATAGTGCGTGAAATGGAAATTTAAAAAACAATATCATATTGACTTGTCTTGTACATTGTTTATAGTAGTGCCAAGAGGCTGAAAATTTATTTTTCATATTGATATTATGATCGGTTGTCACACATATGTATACATGTTTGTATATATATCGATATCGACACGAGGAGAAAAAATTAATACGAGATAACAAAGTTTTATTGTCATCGTATACAGTGACAGTGGGCAGTAAACTTGTTCGGGAAAAACGCGCAAAAAAAAAAAAGAAAAAAAAAATTGGTCAGAGAAATCAATTATTATGGATTCAATCGTTTCCTCTCGCCAACCATTCCGCTGAGCAAATTGAGTCGGTTCAACTTGAAATGAAATTGAAGTTTATGACCGTAATCAACTATAGTTTCATTTTCTCCCCTCCAAAAAAAAAAGTTTATTAAGTTTATTCTCATTTCAATATATAGACATTTGGTATTGTATTTGAAAAACAGTTTTTTCAACTTAAAATATGAGTGAAATAAAGTGAATATGTTATCTTTATTTAATTTTTGGGAAAATTTTAGTTTAATTTTTTCTTTTTTAAATTTTATTTCTTTTTTTTTTAATTATTTTTGTTAACATTTTGTTTAATTTTTTCTTTTTTAAATTTTATTTCTTTTTTTTTTAATTATTTTTGTTAACATTTTGTTTAATTTTTTCTTTTTTTAAATTTTATTTCGTTTTTTCTTCTTTAATTTTAATTCTCTTTTTTCATTTTAATCCATTTTTATTTAATTTTTTTCATTTTTATTTCGTTTTCACTTCATCTTCATTTTCAATTCATTTTTATTTAAATTTTATATTCAATTATTTTATCAATTTGAATTCTTGATTCATTTTAATTGAATGACAAAACTTTTGAAGACGTGACAGTGTATAATTTTTTGATAAATTAAAATAAATTAACTAAAAAGTTTACAAAATTGCAAAGAGTTATAACAATAAAAATTTGTAATGAACGTCTTCAAAAACATTATAACTTTTTTTACAATTAATTCATTATAGAAGAATTTCAATAAATAGTCTATAATATATAAAAATAATAAATGAACCTTGTAAAAAACAATTTTTCCCCCTAGTGCAAAAAAGTCTTTTTTATAAACCTTATAAAAATTTGAATATAAATATTAATGCTTTTCAATATAATTTTTCGGTTAATTAAAATAATTACAAAATATTATAAATCTAAAACAATTAAAATTAGAAATTTTTCTTCTCTGTTTGTACATAATTTTATTTTATTCGTTTGCTCTCTTTTTTTTTTGCTTTAAACTAATTTTTACTCATTCAAAAAAAAAAAAAAAAAAAACAACAAAGTACTGGAAAATGAAACAGAAAATGTAAAAGCGGCACTAAAAGTAACTCCTCATATGCGAGACGCTCAGCTATTTTATGTACTTACGAGGCAAAAGTATCGCCGAGAAAAATAAAACGAACGTACAATAGCGTTCACTGTGAGAATAAAATGAATAATACTTGAACTTTTAGAATAAAAATCAATTGCGCACTTTCTTTTAACTTTTTTTGTTTCTTTTTAAAAAAAAAATCTAATCACTGTATTGATATGGAACTAGGCTTACAGTTATATATATGTATATATACATTATATACAGTGGCGTCATATCCCTGCGCTCACCATCTATAAATTAATTATATACGCTCGCCCAGGGCTTGTGCCTCACTGTGAATTCGGTTAATTTATCGTAAGGGCAATTTCATAATGAAATTTGATCCCTCAATTAAGCTAAAGCATACTTGTGGTTTACGAATTTCCATTGTGATTAAAGTTTAATCACAATCTCACGATATCCTTTGTGACTGGCTATCTTGAATATTAGAATATTTTCTGATTTTTAGAAAAAAAAAGAAAAAAAACGAAAAACAAAAACTAACTGTTGTGAATTATACCTTACTGGAAAAAAACAATAATTTTATTCATTATCTCTCCCCCCCCCCTTGTTAAATGTAAATTTATAGATTTTTGGGCCCCCTGCCCCCCTAAATTGGCCCCTTTAGGAACAATTATTTTTTTCACTTTCAATTATTATCTTTTTTATCAATTATTTTATGTAGTATCAATAATAATTGATATTTTTTATACATTTTATAAATGTATTATTATTTTAATTTTTTATTTTAATTATTTTAATTATTTTAATTATTTTAATTTTATTATTTTAATTATTTTAATTATTATCAATTATTTTGAATAATTTCATAATCAAAATTTAAAAAATTCACTTATTAAGTACATAATTATTATTGTTTATATTTTCAAAAATTTTTAATATAATTCTTCGCAAGAATTCAATTATTTTCATAAATAATAACATTCTTCGGGAAGAATTCAATTATTTTTATAAACAGTAAAATTTTTTCCAAAAATTCAATTATTTTCTATAATTTTAATAAATATATTAAACCAATTCAATTATTTTTTTAAATAGTCTTTGCAAAAATTCAATTATTTTTAATAAAATTTAAATAAAATTTCATGGAGGAATTTACTTTTTTTTATTGATTTTTAATAATATTTTTCGAAAAAAATTCAATTATTTTCTAAAATTGTAATAAATCCTTTGAAACAGTTCAAGTTTTTTTAAAATTTTTCGAAAGAATCCAATTATTATCAAAAGTTTTAATAAATCCTTCGAAATAATTCAATTTTTTTTATAAGTAGTAAAATTTATCGCAAGAATTAAATTATTTTTTATGATTAATAAATTTCTTCAATTTTAATAAACTTCAGTAATCAAATATTTAGTTATAGGTAATTATTAACAGACACGATTAACTTATAAAAATTTTTAAAAATTCTTTGTCTAAATTATTTTCAAAATTCCCAATTGAAATTATTCAAAAAACTACATTATTTTGAAAAAAAACAAAAAATTCTTCCAAAGAATTGAATTATTTACAAAAACTAATAAAATTGAGAATATTTGAAAAGACAAATAATTTATAAAGAACGTTAGGAAACAAGAAAGCAAACAACAATTAACTTCAAACTGCGAACAGATTACCGGATTGCAACGATTATTAATATAGATTATTAAATATAGATTACTTATTTAGTAACAATTATTTTTTCACTTTCAATTATTACTTTTTTTTGTCAATTATTTTATGTAGTATCAATAATAATTGATAATTTCTATTCGTTTTTAGTCATTTCCTATTATTTTATTTGTTTATTTTTATCAATAATTTTATTTCGTAACAATTATTTTTTTCACTTTTAATTATTTTATTTACAGTAACAATTATTTTATTCATTTGCCAATATTTTATTAATTATTAATTATCAATTATTTTATTTGACATAAAAATAATTATATTTATTTCCAATTTTTTCACTTATTATAGAATATTATTCGAATTAATTAAATTTGATTCAAATGAAAAAAAAGTTTTAGTAAAAAATTGAGTTCTTTTTTTTGGCTCGAGTAAAAATTATTTCCTAATAACGAGGAATATTCAAATCACATTTCTGAAATATTCCATTGGAACATTGGAAATATTCCTCTGAATATTCCAATCACATTTCAGGAATATTAAAATTTTGAACTTTGTGAATATTCCATTTATTTTGAACTAAAAAAATTATAAATTCAAAAATAATATTCCTTTAAAAAATCCCTATGATATTCCAAGGAAATTCTTATTATATTCCAATTGTAATATTTCAATGGAATATCCCTACATTTTTTCAAAGAAACATTCCAAAAGAACATTTCAAAGTTGGGACATTTTAATATTCCTAAAATATTGATGAAATATTCCAAAGAAATATTCCTAATGTGTAGGTGGAATATCCAGAGGAATATTCCAATTATTCCAATGGAATATTCCGGGAATGTTAAAAAAATATTCCGTACTATTCGGATTTAGTTCGAATAATTATAAAATTTAATCTGTATTTGTTATTTTTTTAAATTGACTTTTTCTTATTTACTTAATCGGTAATTAGTCGATAATAATAGGATAATTAAATATTAACTTAATTCTTTTTTTTTATAAAAAATTATATTTAACAATACATTATTAATTACTGATTATATTTTGATAGCACATATATAGAAAATAAAATTCGTTCTTCATTATCAAGAGAATAATTTTTTCCTCTCTCCCTAATATTTATATTATGAATATCTCATTTTAATATTGAAATTACTTGAACATTATAGAGAAATGTTTGTCGAACAATAACGATTCTTGACTCTTTTGTTTTGAGCTTTATTTGCACATATACATATACTACTGCTATAAATAGAAAAGCGTAAAATTATTAATTAATTAAACTATTTTCTTTTTTTTTTTTTTTTGTTTGGTGCTTTCAAAATGTATATATACACTTGTTTGGAGTACCTATCTCTTGTTGAGATTTTTCAAGCGTCAAGTTCTACGTTTTTTGTGTATTCAACAAATATATAAAACACATCCTGGTGATTCTCTATACACTTATACAACAAATGGTTTTTGTCTATTACGAAGCTTTTTGAAAGATTAAATTTATTTCTATTTGCTATTTAAAAAAAAAAACGAGAGGCAAAAAAAAAAAGAATCTTTTAGAAGAAATACATACATTTTATTTTTAACCACTAAATGTAATGAGCAAGGATATATTTTCTGTGGTTGAATTCTAATTTTTGTTCTTGTTCCGGGACATTAGCTAATGAATGTTTGAAAAATGGTTCGCATATGTAGAGAGAAAGAGTGGAGACATTTTTTTATTATAAACTTGATTTGAATTTAGTTATAAATTAAATAAACAAGATGTTTTTTTATTTTAATTTTTAGTGTTTGAACTGACTATTTCATTCTTTAGTGTTGGAAAATACACTTTTACTCCCTAGTGTTAAAAATAACTATTTTGCAGATTACTAAAGTGGAAAATAAACTCTTTCTAATATTATATTCAATTAATCATGATCATGATTTAAAATTTTAATTAATTTAATTTTAATCCTGATTTAAATTTTGAATTATGTCAAATTAATTAAAAATATTTGAATCAAGATTTAAATTACGAGTTAAGTCTCGTTTTCCGCAAGAATTAATTATTTTCAATACAATTTTATAACTAAATTTTGTTTTTGTCCGTATATTTAAAATAAATAAATAATTTCCTCGGAAAAAAATTTTTTCTGGAAAAATTAAAATTCTTTGGAGTAATTCAATTATTTTCAATACAATTTTAATAAAATTCCTTTAAAGAATTTTATTATTTTCAAAAATTCTGATAAAATTCTTTAGAAAATAAATAATTATTTTAATGACTCAAATACAGATTTATATATTTATTATTGTATTAATTGTATATTTATTTTTTATTGTGTAATGAATTTTTATTTGTAATTTTATTGTAATTTTTTTTGCAATTTTGTTGCAATTTTTATTTGTAATTTTATTGTGATTTTTATTTGTAATGAATTAGGTAATAAAAATCAATTACTAAAATAATTGAATTACGACTTAAAACAATTTGATTTAAATAAAAATTTCTAAAAAAAATTTTAATCAATATTTTAAGAATTTATAAATTAAATTAATTAAAACTAATATTTTTGTCAAATTAATATTTAAATTTTACTTAATGTTGTTTATTTTTCTACAGGATTTAAAATTTCAAATAATTGCAGTGTTTTTTATCCCTTTCAAATTTAATTATTTCTAAAAATTATAACTGCAATTACTCCAAAATTAAAAATAAATAATTTAATTTAATTTTTTTTAACAATCATTTAAATATTTTTTTACCTTTACAGTGAATAAAATCTTTTGAAATTTAATTATTTGTTGAAATCCCTGTAAGAACGCTTCTAATATTGAATTATTTTCAAATTTTTAGTTAGATTTCTTCAAAAATACGATATTTTATTTCAAAATAATTTTCAAAAGTGGAAAAATAGAATTCTTTTAAAATAAAAAATTTATTTTAATTAAATTTGATAAAATTTCAAAATGTTTCTATTTTTTAAAATTATTTTCGGAAACTCAACTATTTTCAAAAAGTTTTAATTAAAATTCTTTTAAAAAATTCAATTTTTTTTTAGAATTTCTACATTAAATTATTCAAAACCTCAATAATAATTGTTAAACAAATATTTAAAAGCTTATTTTTATTTATTTTAATTGAAATTTCAAATAATTTCAATGAAAAATATTTTGAAATTTGAATTATTTAAATACAGAATTTTTTGTAAAATTTACTTACTTTCCAAATTTTTATTTACAATTCTTCAAAGAATACAATAATATTTAAAAATAATTTTTGAAAGTGAGAAAATAAAATTCTTTGAAATGTAAAATTTATTTATATGAAATTTGAGAAAATTTCCTATTTTTTCAACTTTTTAAAATTACTTTTGGAAACTCAAATATTTGTAAATTTGTAAAAAATTCTAATAAAGGATTTTTTAAAACCTTCATTTTTTCAGAATTTCTAAATAAAATTTTTCAAATTTCATTAATTTTTTGTTTAATAAATATTTATATATTACTTATTGTTATTTATTTGTCCACAGAAATTAAAATTTCAAAATACTTTTAATGTAAAACCACTTTTATAATTTAATGATTCCAAAAAATTGTAATTGCAATTTTTCCAAAATTCAATTAGTTTTTATAATGTTTGTTAGAATATTTACGATTATTATAAAAAATTTATTGTTATTCTTATTTATAATTATAAATTTGCATTGTAATTTTTCTTATAATTTTTCTTTTTTTATAAATTTTCAAAAAAAAAAAAAATAAATAAATAAAATAAAATTAATTGTAATGATTAATGAATTATTAAAATAATTAAATTACGAATGAAATCAGTTTGATTTGAATAATTATTTGAATCATGATTCAAATTACGATTTAAATCAAATTGTTTTGAATTAATGCAGTCCTTTAATTTTATTAATTTGTTTTTTTAAATTTATTATTAAAAACAACTTTTTAGATCAAAAAAATTTTTTTCAACAATATTTTAACATTTTTTTAACAAGATGAATTTTGTTGCTCAGGGAAATCTATTTTTTCAATGAAAAGTAATTTAATCCAAAGAAGGTAAATTTACCAACAGTAGTTTCTTAGGAAGAGAGCTTTTTTCGAAGCTCTCAGAGCTTTCAGACCTCTGAAGCTCCGAGCTTTCACTCTCAGAAGAGAAATGACATTCTAACTTGCCGACTACGTTAATTTTACGTAAGTCGATAAAGAGGAGCGTATTTTGAAGCACACGACTTTCCCGCGTGTCTATAAAATGTGTTAAAAGAGAGGTCATTGCTTTCTTGCTCCGACACACACACACACACACTACATATACTCTAAAATATGCGTGCGATTGATGGTCCACGATATTTGAAGAGGAGGAAGCTATGGAAAAGTTCGTGGGAGATTTCGAGGGTGGCAGCACGTGACTTTTCTTCTTCTTCTCCTTTCTATTCTAAGAGAAGAGCCGTATTCGAATGTTGAAAATAAACGTCGCTGGAAAATGGAAGGTGTTGGCTAAAAATATCCCTTGGGGTTTGGTAGGACCCATGACTAGTGCTAAGGATCAGTATCTTATTCCGTCTACCGGCTGACAATATCGATTTTCGATCAGGGTCAGCCGTTTCGGTTTCGTTATTTTTCCAAAAAGGCAAAAAAAAATTGTCTTTTTCTACTCGGCCTCTGTATTTTTTTCTTTTTAGTGAAAATAATCGAAAATTCTTTTGTTTCATTAATTTCCAAGAAGGAAATTATTATTTTCTGTTTACTAAGCTAAGCACTGGATGAATTTTTTGAAAAATAATTTCAAAGCATAGAAGGAGAGTTAGGAATTCAATATTTTTCACAAAGCGAATAATTTAAGTTACGAGAAAAAAAAGTGTTGGTGAATTTTTTATTGAGAAGTGTGTTGAAGAAAAAATTTGTGTTGAATTTTATCATTTTAATCGATTTTCTCAAATGTTAAGAGAAAGTATTTTCTTCTCTAGTGTTTGAAAGAGACAATTTCACTCACGCTGGTAATTAATTTCGTTTTACTTTGGAAACAACTTTTGGAAAATATTTATTTTATTCCATATATGATTAGAATTATAAATAATTAAACAGTAATAAAATTTAACTTATACCTAACTTAAAAATAATAACTAATAATAATAATAATAATAATAATAAATAATAGCTTAATAAATATTTATTTATTCTGTTTATTTAATTAATCTCATGAATTTAATTATTTTTATTTTTTTTTGTCTCTTTTTTATTTTTTTAATTCACTCTATTTATTTATTATTATTTAATTAAACTTCAAGCCACAGGTCAGGGAATTCAGGGAAATGTCAGGGAATTCTATTTCTGACAATAATTTCTTTTTAAATAACTTAATTTTTCAAGAACTATCATAAAATTATGACTTATAAATTATTTAATGAATAATTTTTACTATTTTTATAAATACTAGATTAATAGAAGAATTTTAGTTAAAAATACTAAAAAAAAAAATGAATTTTGGAAAAGTTACAAATGATTCCAGAAATTCAATTATTTTCAAAAGTTATAAAATTTCTTCGCAGAATTTCAATTATGTTCAAAAATTAAAAAAAATTTCTCGTCAAAATTCCAATTATCTTTATAAATAAAAAAAATTCTTCTTTGAAATTCAATTATTTTAGAAAAATTTTAATAAAACTCTTGGCAAAATTTCACAGGAATTCAATTATTTACAAAACTTTTAATAAATTTCTTCGAAATAATTCAATTATTTTCATAAGCAATAAAATTTTCACAGGAATTCAATTATTTAAAATACAAAATTTCATAAAATTTTTCGAAAAATATCTTTTATTTAAAAAGATTTTTATAAAATTCGTCGCAAGAATTCAATTATTTAAAAAGAAATTTAACAAAGATGCTTTTCAAGAATTCAATTATTTTTATAAACTTGAATAAAATTCGTTGCAAGAATTAAATTATTTTCAAAAGTAATAAAATTCTTCGCAGGAATTCAATTATGATCAAAAATTTAAAAAAATTCTCGTCAAAATTTCAATTATCTTTATAAATAATAAAATTCTTCTCCGAAATTCAATTATTTTAGAAAAATTTTAATAAAATTTTTGGGAAAATTTTAATTATTTTCATAAATAATAAAACTCATCGCAGGATTTTAATTATTTTTGATAGAATATTTTAATCAAATTCCTCGAAAAATGTAATTATTATTAAAAATTTTATTAAAATTTGTCAAAAGAATTCAATTATTTAAAAATTTGCTAATAAAATTCTTTATGAGAATTCAATTTTAACGAACATTGAATTATTCAATAAATTATTAATTTTTTAATTTAAATAATTGAATTCTTCTAGAATTTGCTAATTAAAATTGATTTAAACATGAATTACCGAATAATCGATTTATTATTTATGAAAATAATTCAATTCTTGCAACGAATTTTATTACATTTTTTTAAATAATTGAATTTTTTTGAGTAATTTTACCACTTGTAAAAAGAGTTGAATTCTTGCGAAGGATTTTATTAGGATTTTTGTAAATAATTAACATTTTTAAAAAATTTTATAGTAATTTAAATTATTAAAAAACATGAAGAGGGCAATCACTCCGAGTCGAAGACTCGGAGTGATTGCCTTCTTCATGTTTTTTAATAATATTCTTATAAGTTGTTGAATTTCAAAAAGGTATGAATTTGAATGTTTTGAAGAATTTTAATTCCTATTTTAATTTTAATTAAAAATTTTTTTTTTTTAATTTAATTTAAAAAATAAAATTAAATATTTGTGGCATTTTTATGCTTCTTTTCTATTTTTCAAGCTATTTTTACAAAAATTTCAAATAGTACGTATTTTGTCTACCATAAAGAAAAAAAAACAATTTTTTATTTTCAATTCTTTCTGAAATTTATCATCATCAAGTGTGTTATTTCTTCAAAGGCTTTGTGTGGCAAGAGGAAAATCTTGGAACATGATGATGAGACGCATTCATATATATATTTAAGTATTTTTCACGCGCGTAAACGAAAATTCTCTTGGTACAATAATTTTATTTTAAGCATCCATTGTCTTTTTTGCAAAGAATTTTTCTTTATATATTTATTTTTACCACTCATTTATTTCACTGAATCGCAACTAAATTTTGTAATAAACAAACAATCTTTGCTCCATTGTTTTTTTTTGACAAAAATAGAATATGTTGAAATAAACCTGAATAAAGTATAATTATTATTAATTTTTAAAAAATTTCTTTTTAAAAAATTAAAGGGCAAAGTCTCGTTTATTTCTTATAAAATAAATAAATAAAGATAATAAATTATTTATTTTGTTAAACGAACATTTATTTACATAGATGAAAATTATCATTAATAATCAAAATTAATAATAGTTTTATGATTTCTCAATTAAAATACTAAAAAAAAAAATTTGTTTTAAAATATTCGTAAAATTTGTTCCATATTGTTATTTTTCAATTATATTTTTTTATTTAAAATCTTATTTGTTTCAGAAATAGAAAAAAATTTTCCTATTTTTATTTCTCAATATTTTTTATGATAAAAATATAATTTTTTACGAGGTAATGGACTTATTTTATCAAAAAAAAAAAAGTCATTATCACATTTCTTTTTTTTCCTTCTTTCTATTTGTCAAAAAATAAATTAAGCCTCAAATTCTCTCGCCTGTTGCGCTCACAATCTCTTTTTAAGATCAACAAGTGCCTCGTTAGAGGGCGAAAATTGATCCAAAAACAGAATTTTACTTCTTTTTATGTCTCAAAATGTTCAAATTTCTTTCACATTTATTTTTATCATACAAATTTATGTAAAATTACCAAAAAATGTTATTATTACTATTTTTTGTTATTGGGATTATTATTACGATTACTATTTTCCCTCTTAGTGAAAATGTTTACTAATTTAAATTATTAAATAATCTTTTGCTTTAGAATTCGTAAATTTTACTAATCAATAGTTTTTTACTAATAAATTATAGTAGAAATTACTATTTTGCCTTTTGCTTCTTATTTTGTAAATTTGACTGATAAATAGTAATTTTTTATTAAAATTTCATTGAAAATAAAATAATTGAAGTCTTTCCAAAAACTTGATTAAAAAAATTGTACTGAAAATAATAATAGAATTCCTGCAAAGAATTTTATTATTAACAGAAATAAGAAAAAGAGAAATTCTTTCAAGGAAGATTATTAAAATTAAAAATTTTAATTTTAAATTTAAAAAATAACTAAAGAAATTTTACTAAATTGGAATTGAAAATAAATGAATCTCTTTGAAAAATTTTATTATTTATGAAAATAAAATTGAATTCTGTCAAGAATTTTATTAAAACTAGCGACATATACCTCACTCGCTAACGCTCGTTCGGTTGTATTTAAACTTATTTGTTTTTACTTATTTATTTTTATTTATTTGAACTAAGTAAATATTTACTGGACGCAAATATTTTAATTTATGGTATCAAATAAATAATTATTTGAACCAAATACAAATTACTTAAGTCAATTAAATGGAATAATTTTATCGCTGGGTTAGTGGACAAAAAGGACACATCGAATTTTGGTTCAAAAAGAGGACACCTCGCTTTTTAGTTGAAGAAAAGGACACCTCGAAAATATTAATTTTAAATGCATTTTTGTTTGACGATAATATCGTTTTCTCCAAGTGGAATGTACGTATGTTTAAAGAACATTTTAGAAGTTACGTATCTTCCAGGTTCAGTGAAGAAACCACGTATCTTTCTGTTCCGTGCAAAAACTACGTATCTCTGTCAGTCGCTTTAAAAACTTCTAATAATATTCTAATATTTTTAAGAAAAAAAATTAAATTATTTTAAAAAATATATATTTTATTGCATCAACTTTTGAAAAAATTATTACTTCATAACAAAATATTAACTTCAAAATAATAATAATAATAAAAATAATAATAATAATAATAAAATGTAGATCTTCTAAAGTGACTGACAGAGATACGTAGTTTTTGCACGGAACAGAAGGATACGTGGTTTCTTCACTGAACGTGGAAGATACGTAACTTCTAAAATGTTCTTTAAACATACGTACATTCCACTTGGAGTGAACGATATGTGTAAAGTAATTGACTTATGATATTTTGTGCTCAAAAAACTATGAAGATAATATGTTCTTAAATCTTCTATTACAAAAAACAATTACATTACACATAGTATCGCCTAGTGATGCATAACGAGACTTTGTCCTTTCATAAAAGGAAAGAGATGAAACTGTAACATTCAATTGTTTTCATTGTATTTTTCGCGAGATTCTCGATATTCGCTCGTAATGCATCACTACTAGTATCGCCAAACGAAAGTTGATGTAAAATGAATATTTTCGACGTGTCCTTTTTTTCAACTAAAATGCGAGGTGTCCTCTTTTTCAACCAAAATTCGAGGTGTCCTTTTTTTCGACTAACCCATCGGAATGAAGGGAATATTACATTTCATATTCGGAATATTCTAGTGGAATGTTCCAGGATCTTAAAGTAATATTAAAATGTCCGCCCCACAGGAATATTCCAAAATAGCATTGAGGGAATGTTCCACGGTAATTTCGAAGTAATATTCCAGGATGATGTTGAGGCAATATTCCACCGTAATATTAATGGAATATTCCAAGGTAATGTTGAATGAATATTAAGGGAATATTCATATCTTTTACAATTTTGAAAGAAATAACGAAAGCCCTAACATAGTAACGAAGATTCTTTGGGCTGACACTAATTCTCCCATTACCCCACAGAATTGTTACAGGCCAAAATTTGAATAAAAAAATAAAAATATTAACAAATTTTATTATTATCTCGATTTTTATACAAGTATACATATCTACACATATTCACCTATAATATAATGAAAAAGCATAACTAAATAATACGATTTTAACTACTTATGGTGATGTTTACAACGAAAACTAAAAAAATACATTTTCCCTTGTCTTTACTAAAAATTTGTCAAGAATGTAATCGTTTGTTTTGGAATGATATAAACAAAGGTTGTAGAAGATTTTCTAGACATTGCAGCGAATTTTAAGGCTTTTAAGTACGTGAAATTTGAAAGCTCACATTACCCCACGCTCCCCTGCACAAAAAATAAAAAAGATATTTCAAAAATAATATTTTCCCATCTTTTAGTACTTTTGACCCATTTTCCCCTAAATTTTTTATTAAAACCAGCCAATATCGTAGGTTTTAACTTGTTCACAATGTGAATCATCTTAAAATGCTATATGGGGCGTTCCATGGCTCTATGAACCGACGAAATTTTGGTTTTGCTTATACCCAAGCAGCACGGAATATAACCTTAAAATGAAGGGAATATTACATTTCATATTCGGAATATTCTAGGGATCTTAAAGTAATATTAAAATGTCCGCCCCACAGAAATATTCCAAAAATAACATTGAGGGAATGTTCCACGGTAATTTCGGAGTAATATTCCAGGATGATGTTGAGGCAATGTTCCACCGTAATATTAATGGAATATTCCAAGGTAATGTTGAATGAATATTAAGGGAATATTCCCAGAATATTCCCTGGAATTATTCCAAAATTTCATACTTTGAAAAAATTTGACTTTTTTTCTCTTTATCTTCTTTCTTTAGTAAAAACGATTTTCAATGGTATTTTCAACATATTTAATATTATCTAGGAACATTCCCTCAACATCACCCTGGAATATTCCATTAATATTACGGTGGAACATTCCTTCAACATCATCCTGGAATATTTCTTCGATATAATCGTGGAACATTCCCTAAATGTTTATATCTTGGAATATTCCTGTGCAGCGGACATTTTAATATTACTTTCCCAGTAGCACGTAATATTACAGCGATATTGAGAACATTGCCTTAACATTACCAATATTGCCTCAATGTCGTGGCATATTGCTGGAATGTTCCCAATATTACGTGCTACTGGGGTTTAAGATCTCTGGAACGTTCCACTGGAATATTCCGAATATGAAATGCAATATTTCCTTAAATTTAAGGTTATATTCCGTGATACTTGGGTACTTTGTAATTTGATAGTGTTTAGGGTCCTAAATAAGTGTGCCAAAAAGTTTTACAAAATTTTTAATATTTTGCAAGATATTTGCAAGGGTGCGTTCATAAATGATGTCACGTTTTTTGGGGGAGGGTGGAGGGTCTCTACTAAACGTGACACAATGTATTTTTACATGTGAAATTGCATGAAATTTGTTTGACAGGGGGAGGGGGGGGGGTTATAAAATCCCGAAAAATTGCGTGACATCATTTGTGAACGCTCTTCAATCAAATAATTTCAACACTTTTTTTTCAGGAATTTTTATCTCGTAAACTATATAAAAATGCTATTTTATTAATTTTTTTGAGAAATGTTTTTTTGAAATTTTTACTGCATTATTCTTACGCACGTCACCGTCACCAATATTGTTACAATATATATTGTAACAATATTGTTACGACAAATTTGTCTAGACTTTGGGTTTTTGCAAGTCTAGACAATATTGTTATATAATAATATAAATTTTTCTTTCTAAACTAGAGCTTGAACATTTACAAAATTAAAACCTTATAGTGGTTAGAAAATGTAAAAAATTATTAATATTTATAAAAATATAAATTATTTTACTTAAAATCATTGTGTAATAAGACAAAAATTATTATGAAGTGACATTTTAAAAAATTGTCATTGTACATTATACGAAATGTTATTTTTACGTATTCTCTTACTAAATCTTTCATTTTCGTCCGCTATCCTGGATTCGCCATTTTGTATTTTTAAAAAGTGACTTTGGATTCATAATCAGTGGAATTTTACTGAAAATCAGTTGAAAAGTACTAAAATATCAGTCATTCTTCACTGATTGTTATTGTATTGTGATTTATTTATTATTGTAAATTTCTGTCAAACAAATAATTTTACTAAAAGTCAGTTGAAAATTACACTTACAGAAATATAAGTCATTTTTCACTGATAATCCATTTAAAAAGTTATTGTTGATTTCTGTCAAACAAACAAACCCAAGTGCGAAATGCCAAGACTGCAAAAACGGCCCATAATTGGTCTAGTAATGTCTGCCGAGAATTGGCAGTAGTTACTGGGCCATTACTGGTGTTCAAAACGTCCCATTGATGGGCCAATGATGGCGCCGATGGTCAGATTTTCAAATTTTTTAAGACTGGGCCAGCTCTCGGCCTAATAGTGGCACATTCATGGCAAAGTTGATCAATCTTTAATGGCAAAAAGCAATTGCCAGTGATGTGCCGACCATCGGCCCATTAATGGCACTTTAATGGCAAAAATTTTGTATCTTTGATGGCAAATTATGATTACCAGTATTGGGGCGTAGCTTGGCTCAATAATGGCACATTCATGGCAAAGTTGATCAATCTTTAATGGCAATATTCAATTGCCAGTGATGTGACGAAGATCGGCCTATTAATGGCACATTAGTGGCACTTTAATGGAAAACATTTTGTGGCAAATTATAATTGCCAGAATTGGGACGTACCTTGGCTCAGGAATGCCATATTAATGTCTATCATTTTGTATCTATGATGGTAAATTATAATTGCCAATATTGGGACGTAGCTCGGCCCAATAATGGCACAGTATCGGCCAGTGTAGTATAGCTTATAAGAACCCTTTTGCTTCCTCGACTTCACGTCAGAGTAGCAGAGTGGTCAGAGTGTTAGGCTTTGGTGCGTCAGGTTCAGGTATCGATCCCCGCGAGCGGTAAGAATTTTTCAAATATTTGTAAGTTTGCGATTAATTCAGGGAAATAAACTGTATAAATATTATGAATTAATTAGTTAGTTAAATAAAAAATATATTTTTTTTAAATTTTTTCAACACTGGGGAGTAATGGCAGCCAATAATGGGCCATTAATGTTTACCGAGAATCGGCCGATGATTGGCTGCCGACGGCCTACCGCGGTTAACCTCCCGACAGTCGGGCCACTATTGTCTGCCAAGAGTAGGCACTGACTATGCCGTCACTGGGCCAGTTTTGGGCTGTTTTTAATTTCGCACTTGGGAATAAGTAAATACACAAGTAAATAAATAATTTCCCTTACAACACAGACAGCGCAGCATTAGCGAGTGAGGTACTTACGTATATTTAAAAAAATTTCAACAGACACTACGTGCATCAACGAATCTTAAAAAATTCAGCAATTTATATTATCAATCGTTTATTAAATCTATATATGTGATTTGTGTATATGTAGCAGTTTATATCTGCACATGAGTCAGTATACATGTGTATATAATTTATGTACATGTGTGAGTATACATGTACATGTGATTAGTGTATATGTTGAGTATACATGTGTGGGTGAATTGCGCGCATGCTTGATATTCATAGAACACTACTGCACATGCCTGATATTCATAGAACACTGCTGCGCATTCCTGACATTGATAGAACACTACTGCGCATGCCTGATATTCATAGAACACTACTGCGCATGCCTGATATTCATAGAACACTACTGCGCAGGCCTGACATTGATAGAACACTATTGCGCATGCGTGACATTGATAGAAAACTACTGCGCATGCCTGATATTCATAGAACACTACTGCGCATGCGTAACATTGATAGAACACTACTTCGCATGCCTGACATTGATAGAACACTACTGCGCATGCGTGACATTGATAGAAAACTACTGCGCATACGTGACATTGATATAACACTACTGCGCATGTGTAACATTGATAGAACATTACTGCGCATGCGTAATATTGATAGAACCCTACTGCGCATGCGTGACATTGATAGAACACTACTGCGCATGCGTGACATTCATGAAATACTACTGCGCATGCGTGACATGACATGTATGTGTTTTGTGTATATGTGTAACATTCATGGGTATGTGTTTTTTGGATATATGTGAGTGAAGTATTTTCAAAGATAGTTAGACAGAATAGAAAGAGGTGTGAGTCGGTCGGTCGGTCGGTCGGTCGGTCGTACATTAACTTAATATAATATAGAGGATTTTTGTAAAATAATTTATTTTAAGAAAAAAAATTAATTTCTTTAGAGGAATTTTGTTAACATTATATTTAAAATAATTGAATTCGTATAAAGGATTGTATCAAAATTTTTTAAAATAATTGAATTTCTGCTAAGTATTTTATTATTAACAAAAATAAAAAATTCAAGAATCTTTCAAGAATTATTATTAAAATTTTTAAAAATAACTAAAGAAATTTTATTAAAAATAGCATTGAAAATAATTAAATCCTAACAAGAATTTTATTAATTTTAAATTAATTTTATTATTTTTGTAAAATAATTTAATTTTTTTTAGGAAAACTAAAATTCTTTACAGGAATTTCATTAAAATTGTACTTAAAATAATTTAATTCTCAACATTTTTGAAAATAATTGAATTCTTTCCAGGATTTTCATTTAAATTGTATTAAAAATAATTAAATTCTTACGAAGAATTGTATCATTATTTACAGAAGTAATTGAATTTTTGAGAAGAATTTGATTAAAAATTTATAAAAAGAATTTATTAGCTTCGAAAAATGTTGTTAAAAACATGTATTAATTTATTATTTTTTTTTTTTAAGGAATTTAATTAAAATTATACTCAAAACTAATTGAATTTATCTAAAGAATTTTACCAAAATTTTTGAAAATAATTAAATTCTTTTAAGAAATTTTTTTACAATGTTAAAAAATAATTGGTTTGCATCAAGAAATTTTTTGAAATTTTATTGAAAATAATTGAATTCATCCAAAAAATTTTATTATTCATGAAAGGAATTGAATTTTTCCAAGAAATTTATTAAAATTGTTGAAAATAATTTGCTAATTGAATAATTATTAAATTCCATTAAGATATTATTTGAATTTCTATTGAAAATAATTGAATTTCTCCAGAAAATTGTATTATTTATGGAAATAATTGAATTTCTCCAAAAAAATAGAATTATTTCTGAAAATAATTGAATTTCTCCCAAGAATTGTATTATTTATGAAAATAATTGAATTTTTCGAAGAAATTTATTAAAATTTTTGAAAATAATTATTAAATTCCATTAAGATATTATTTGAATTTCTATTGAAAATAATTGAATTTCTCCAGAAAATTGTATTATTTATGGAAATAATTGAATTTCTCCAAAAAAATAGAATTATTTCTGAAAATAATTGAATTTCTCCCAAGAATTGTATTATTTATGAAAATAATTGAATTTTTCGAAGAAATTTATTAAAATTTTTGAAAATAATTTGCTCTGAAGAAAATAAAAATTCTTTCAAGGAATTTATTTATTTATTTTAAATATACAGACAAAAGCCAAATTTAGTTAAAATTGTATTGAAAAATGAAAATAATTGAATTCTTTCATGAAGAGGATTTACTATTTTACTTAATAAGTGAATATTATTGTAGCAATAATACAAAAACTAATAATAATCTTATTGTTATTATTTTTTTAAGTACTTATTTTTCCATTAATTATCATTTTTATATTTATATTTTAATTTATTTATTTCTATATTCACTAGAAAAAAATGTCTTCTTTTATATCAAGTTCAAAGGAAAAATCATTTTTTATTTTCAAGAATATTTTTTTTTTTTTGGTTTTTGAGTTTGAAAAATGTAAACGGTATGTGGAAATGAGTATATATTCAAATTTTCAGAGCATTATATATCTACTTTTCAAAGTAGTCGCGGAAAAGATAAAATTAGATCACTTTTATTTAGAGAGAGTCTCTCGAGAGACACACGAGCTCTTTTTGTTACAGAAGAAAGAACTTTTAGAAAAGAAACAGTTCGACACATGTCTTATTTTTTTCATATATATATATATATATATATATATATATATTTACACACCACCAAAATAGTGTTGTAATTTTTTTTATGACACAGTTTTTATATTTTTAAAATTATATTTTTCTCCTTTATAACGAAAGAATAAAAACTATACTTGAGAAGAAATTTAAAAGAAAAAAAACCGGATAAATTTATTTTTGAAAAAAAATTATTTCTGTACCTACATAATGGAACATATTATTCATTAAAAAAATGATTTAAAAAAAATTTTTCAAAAAAAAATTTGTCAACTTTTGTTAAATTGCATCTCATGTTGAAAACAAAAAATTTTGTTTTTAAAAATTTTTTCAATTTTTTACAAATTTTTTTGGATAACTAAAAATAAAATAGGGGGAGAAACTAAGTTTGCCGCGTATAATCCAAATTGAATTGAATAATTAATATAATATTATTAATGGTAATGTCAATAATTATCATTTTATTTAATTTGTAAAAAAAAGTTAATTTTTTTTCTTTGTAAGATCCTTTATATTCTAAAAATAAATATAATAAAATTTGTTATAATTTATAATTTACAATTGTTTAACAATAAAATTTGTTTTCCAATAGGTTTTTAATTATTATTATTATAAAAAAGTACTATTTGTACAAAAAGGCTTGTCCCGCTTATAAATAAATACAATTTTTTTGTTGTATTTGTTATTTTTCCTCTAATTATGAGATTAATTTTTTTAGGGTGTATTATTAATAATTATAAATTATATCATTACAATGATTTTAATAAAGAAATTTTTCAAACCATAAAGTTTCCTCATTTTTTTTTTCTTTTTCCGCGGGTAAAATTGTTAAAAAGTAAAAATATATTTTGTATACTGTCAATAAAAGAAACAGAAGTAAAAATGTACAGATGTTTGAAAAATATGATCAATAAAACATTGGTAATGGTTCACTTGACTCTCAACTTCCTCTAGACGGATGTTTCGGATTTGGGTCAGAACTGAAATAATTTAACGATGCCTGAAATACGCTCATAAGTCTCCAATTGAATTATCGATGTGTTATAATCACAGAAAATTTACACTTTCTTGTACATTACAAGAAAGTCCATTTTTTCTAGTTTTCAAACATAATTTTTTTTTTAATAAATACAAAATCAAATTTATCTAATATGGGAATTTATTATATTTAAATTTTTTTTAAATTTACAAGATTTTTTTACAACATTAAATGTTGTTTAATTTTTTTTTTAAATTTACAAAATATTAACATAATTTTGTAAGTCAAAAGAATTTTAATTAAGTAATATAAAAAATAATATAATAAGAATAGATAATTAATAATAAATTTAACATAAATATTAATTCAATAAAAATAAGTAAATAGCAAATAATTGAAACAATGAAATAAATTTATTTTACATTGATGAATAAATTGATCAAAATTATAGGAATAAATTAGTAAAAATTTGATTTTTTTTACAGGTAATATGGAGCAGTTTGAGCAACTGCTGACGTGTGCAATTTGCTTGGATCGTTATAGAAATCCAAAATTGCTGCCATGTCAACACAGTTTTTGCATGGAGCCATGTATGGATGGCCTCGTCGATTATGTTCGTCGACAAGTAAAATGTCCCGAATGTCGAGCCGAACATCGAATACCCTATCAGGTAAATAAAAAATTATTTTCTTCCCATAAAAATAAAACTCATTTTTCCTAATGAAATTACCATTTTTTTCCCTGTTTTTTTCACTAAAATGAACTACTAAAATAAATTTTTCAAAAAATAATACCTAGCAAATAAGTAATTTTATTCTAAAACTAAAAGAAAAATTTTATTTGTAACAAATTTTCCTTTTTGATTATTTTTCTATTTATTATTTATATTTGTTCTTCTAGTTATTATTTTTCTATTTATTTATTTATTTACTCGATATACGGGCTTACGAAAATAAAAAAAATTATATTTATGTTTTTCTTATTTATTTTTTTATTTATTATTTTTATTACTCTATTATTTATCATACACTATTTATTATTAAAAGTCTTTTTGGCTTTGAACGTAATTTATTATTTTTATTACTTTATTATTTATTAGACATTCAAAGCCTTTCAGTTTTGAACGTGAGATTTAGTATTTCAATTATGTTTATGTATTATTTATTCAATCGTTTTTTATAGTAATTTTTAAAAAATTTTATCGTATTTACTTATTTTTTTAATTTAAATTTTCCATTTTTGCTTTTTTCAAATAATACGAGCGAAAGAATTTATTTTCTTGGCCCAAATCTCTAAAAATATCAAATTGAAGGATATAT
The DNA here is from genome assembly GCF_015476425.1 of Leptopilina heterotoma. Taxonomy (NCBI): domain Eukaryota; kingdom Metazoa; phylum Arthropoda; class Insecta; order Hymenoptera; family Figitidae; genus Leptopilina; species Leptopilina heterotoma. The sequence goes on along the minus strand of NW_025110924.1, from coordinate 1,138,094 downwards.
TTATTGAGAAATGTTTTTTGATCAGCGCGTGTTGACAATAAATTCTCAAGTACAAGAAGAATATTTTTTACTGTGAATTTTTGGTCAAAAAAAAAAAGAAAAACGAACAAATTCCGAAGAAAAATTCAAATTTTACTGCAGAAAAAAAATACAAAAAAAAACGTTTTATTTCATTTGTTTGCATTATTTTTAAAAAATAATATTTTTAAATTATAATTCAAATATTTCGTACAGAAGATTTTTTTAAATTTTACAAACTTGGTTTAGTTTTTTCCTCTATAAATTTTGTTTGGTTTTTTTAATGGTTAAAATTCGATTTTTAAAGTAATAAAAAATTAAATTATTGTATTCCTTGATATTCAATAATTTTTTGTTACTTTAGAAAAAATACAGAAGAATTAATTTTTTGTAAAATTTTTTTTGTTTTATTTTTAAAAATTACAGTTGAAAACTTTTGTTCAAAAAAATGTTTTTAAAGAAAATTAGTTTAATTCTTGATCTATTAATATTTTTCCAGTTTTTTTAATTGTTTAAATTAAATTATTAAAGCAAAATTAATGAAATTATTGTGTTCCATGATGCTCAATTATTTTTTCTACTTTAGAAGAAATAAAAAAGAATAGACTTTTCGTTACATTTTTTACATTATTCATCAAAAATTACAATTGTAACCTTTTGTTCAAAACATTTTTTAAAATTAAAAAAAGTCTATATTTTTTTCTCTGTCAATTTTTTTTTTTTGGTTTTTGAATTCTTAAAATTAATTTTTTAAAGTAATAAGAATTAAATTAATGTATTCTATAATTAATTATTTTTTCTACTTTAGAAAAAATATAAAAGTAAAAAAAATTTTGTCATATTTATTTGAATTATTTTTGAAAACTTATGACTCAAACCCGTTGAACAAAATATTTTTTTTAAATTGTACAAAATTAGTTTATTTTTTTTGGCAATTTTTTCTTTTATTTTCTGTTAAATCTTCAAATTAAATTACTAAAGTAACTAATTTATTGTAATCCACAATGTTCAATTATTTTTTGCGTTTAAAAGAATACAAAAGAATACATTTTTGTTTTTTTAACAATATTTTTTGAAAAATTATAAATCAAATTTTGTGGGAAAACAGAGTTATTAATTTGATTAAATTAAATTATTTAAGTAATGATAATTAAATTATTGAAAGAAATAATAATTAAATTATTGAAGTAATAATAAATAAATGCTCAAATTATTCTCGAACTCTGCTTAATGCAAGAAAGAGTAAATAAATTGAATTAAATTAAAAAATTAGTGATAATTAAATGAATAAATAATTAAATAATTTTTTAAATTATTTTCAGGGTGTACAGGCCTTTCCAACCAACGTAACATTGCAACGTTTTTTGGAATTACACATCGAAATAACTGGGGAATTGCCAGATCCAACGAGTGGTCAAACCATGGAACGTTGCGGTGTTTGTTCAGAAAAAAGTTATTGCGCTCTTTGCGTTCATTGCGAGAAAAAATGCTGTCCAGAATGCAAAGACGCACACATGGACATTCTGAGACGAGAAATCACACGTATCAACTCACAGGTATTAAAAAAAAAAATTTTTTCCTTTTTTTTGTTAAATTTTACAAAATTTCTTTTAGATTTTTTAAAGTTTTTTTTTTTTTTGATAAATTTTGCAAAATTTTCTCTCGAATTTTTTTTACTGTGGTCTTTTTTTCATAAAGTTTGTAAAATTTCTTTCAGATTTTTTCAGCTGTAGTTTTTTTTGATAAATTTAGCAAAAATTTCTCTTGGAATTTTTTTACTGTGTTTTTTTAAATAAATTTTGTAAAATCCCTTTTGGATTTTTTTTTTGGTTAAATTTTGTAATATTTCTCTTAGTTTTTTTTTTAAATATCTTTTCAATTTTTGAAATTGATAAAATTTGATATTTAGATAAATGAAAAATACATGTTGACACAACTATAAAAAAATGTGAATGGTAAAAAAAAGATGTTTGCGTGGAATGACGTGAAATTTGTTTATCGTGTCGATGCCAAACGGAACTTGATGTATCAATGATTCACGTTTATTTCCGTGAATGATAGATATTCGCACAATCTTCTCGTGCCAATTTTGTATAAATTTAATAATGATTCACATTAGTAAATTAATTCAACCTTGAAAAATTTCACTCCCAAACTATGATTTTTAACGACAGGGAATTAATGTCATTTTTTGCATCAATATTTAACAATATTTCTTGTTTAGTGGACAAAAAAAAATTGCTACTCATTTCTCTTAAATTCTGAATTTTTAAAAAATAATTTTTCAGTACTGCGATGTTAATTTTTTTCTTATTATTATTCTTATTATTGAAATAATAAATAATAATTATTTTTATTGTCTACTGTGGTGGGAAATAATTCGAATTTGCTAGATAACAATAAATAATTTACCTGATACAAATTCTTGGCGGGCATGACGTTTTTTGTGAATTCCCCAACGATATTGCCGGGTGGCTCATAGTTGCAAACAACATAAATTTGTCCCCTTTCGCTAGTCGCCAATCCAACGCCCACTTTTACCGTTTCCTTCCAGACCAATTGAGTAAAATGGCCAACTGCACTTGAATTTTTTGGTTCCGCTCCGTCGAATTTATACAAAGAAATTTCCCCATACCTACAAATTTAATTTTCTCTTTTACTAACTTTTCTTTATTTTCCTTTATTTCTCTTTCGCCAGACAAGAAATATTGTAAATATGCAAAAGAAAAATTACTATCACTACGAATTGTTATTTCACATTTTTTTTACTTTAAAAATTTTTCATTTAAATAGTGATATTAATGTAAATAAAAATTAATAGTGATTATAATTAATTTTGATTTTATCACTCAGAGCGCAGTTAGAGAAAAATTTTATCTAAACCAAATATAATTTATTTGAGTTACATAAATGAAAGTATAATTTGTCTCAGAGCCTACTAAATTATTTATTTGTTAATACATATTAATTTATAAAAAATATTATTGATTGGTAATATTATTCGAAAATAATATTATTAATTGTTAATTATTAAATTTGAAAAATTAAAAACAAATAAATTACCAAGATTTCACGGGATCATGTGGATCAATTTTCCATTCTGGGTCTGAATTATAAGCTTGATAGAGATTTTCCCCATAAGAATTATTTTCCCTATGCTCCATTTTGTCAATATTAGCGAGGTTTTCTGCCCATTCTTGTGCGAATTGATTCAACTTCATTAATTCCAAAAACGAGTGCAATTATATCAATTAAAATTATAGTTTAGATTTAAACTGAAGAATTAATTAATTCGCCAATTAATTAGTTCCTTAATTGTCTCAATTTATTGATCAATTAAATCTGTATTCGATTTTCTAATTTATTTTCTATTTGATTTCTTATTTAATTTCGTATTTAATTTTTTATTTAATTTCCTGTTTGATTTCTTATTTGATTTTTTATTTGACTTCTTATTCCATTTCTTATTTAATTGATTTAATTATATTCTTATTTAAATTCTTATTTTATATTCTTATTTAATTTCTTATTTTAAATTCTTATTTAACTTCATAAATAATTCTCTAATTTTTACTGTTCAATCAAATGTCGATTAATTAATCTAATTGATATCTAATTAATGTCAAAATCAGATGACAAATAATTTTTCTAATTAATTTCTTAAATAATTACTTCGATTTTCGAAATAGTTTTTTTTCTAATTATTGTAGCGAAAATAATTAATTATTTGTATTGATAAATTAAGTATTAATTGTACTTCTTCATTTTCTTCTAATGGAGGACTCTCGTGTCGTTCTCGATATTGATTGTGATGTTTTATACATTCCTTAATAAATTCTGGACTTATTTTCCTAATGAAAGAAGAAATTATTAATTACTGTGACAGTAATTGTAATTTACATTTTATAAAAATTAATTTTTAATTGTTTTTAAATTATTACTCTTTAATAACTTAATTTTTATTTAATTATTATTTACTTTACACAAATTATTATAATTATTATTATTATTTAATTTTTAATTCACATAAATTATTATTATTTACTTTTTAATTTATTGAAATTCAAAAAAATGTTCTTGATAATTTATTGAAATCGTTCTTGAATTTTATTTCTACTTACTGTGCCATGATAATTCAAATATTTTGCTACGTTTCTATTGATTTTTTTATAGTTATTTATAGTAAAAAGATGGAAAAAGGAATTTTGTTTCAAAAATGTAAAAAATAATTTATTTAATTTTGATTACGGATAGAAATGGAATTTTTTTATATTTAATTTTGATACTTGGTTCCGAAAAAAATAATTTCGAGGTTAATAGCCGAAAGAAATGTTTAATTTTGACATTTGGAAAAAAATCTTACTCTCAAATCATTTTTATTAAAAAGGCGATTTTCATTTATCTGCAAATTTGATTTAAAAAATATTTTTATCATAATTTAATTTTATTTTAAACTTTGACATTTTACTGAACTGTTTGAAAATTAAATTTTATTGGTTTATAGTTCAAAAATTATTTATTGTTTAAAAACCCATTTTATTTTAAAATAATAATTTAATAATTGAAATTGAATAAAAACATGAAAATTAAATTAAACAATTAAAAGACTTTTATTTTAATTTCCCTATACCTTTAAAATTAAAATTTCTTTAATGACTTTTATTTTATTTTCTCTAAGACTTAAAAATTAAAATTTCTTTATTACTTTAAAAAAAAAAAATTTCTCCCAAAAAAATGTAAGAATTACAATTTTCTTCAATAAATTTCAGGTGCGTAGAGGATTACATCGACTGCAGGATGCATTGGCTTTAGTGGAGAAGAACACTCTTGGTCTACAGACAAATTCTGCATCGGTTGCAGAGGAAGTGGACGAAATTTATCGAAGACTCAGTAAGGCATTAAAAGATCGTACCGAGCAATTGCGTAACGAACTCGATCGTTATTTGGGCACTGAACTTCGAGGTCTCATTCAACTCAAAGAAAATCTCGAGCTCGAGATTGCCAATATTCAAAGTAATTGCGATCTTGCCGAGGCTCACATTAATGAAAATGTCCCATGGGACGATGCCGAACTTCTCGATACCAAGGAACTATTTTTGCGTACCGTCGAATTCATCCGGTAATTTTTCCCCAATTCCTCTTTATCTCTTCTTTTTTGTTATTTTTAAATTCAATTTTTTAATCTTTTGTATTCTTTCTGTATCCTTTTTGTATCTTATATATATTTTTTAACAGTTCTGTATTTTTTTGTTCCATTTTTGTATTTTTTTTTTTAACTTTTCTGCGTATATTTTTTGTTCCTTTTTGTATCTTTTTTGTATTTTTTTGAAACTTTTTTATTTTCCGTTTCCATTTTGTACCTTTTTTGTATCTTTTATTTTTACCAATAGTAAATTTTTCTTTTTACATATTTTCAATTTTAAAATTAATGTATTGAAAATAATTGAATTCCTTCGAATAATTTTATTATTTATGAAAATAATTGAATTCTTGCAAAGCATTTTATCAACAAATTTGAGAATAATTGAATTTCTCCGAAAAATTTTATTATTTATGAAAAGAATTGCATTCTTGACAAGAATTTTTTTAAAATGTTTGAAAATCCTAATTAAATTCTTTTGAAGAATTTATTTTATTGAAAAATTTTTTTTTTAATTTAAGGAGTTTCTTTAATAATTTTAATTTAAGATTTTAATAATAATTTAATTGAATTAGGTATATTAAACTTTTTTAGAAAATTATTAAATTCTTCTCAGAATTTTATTACAATTTTCTAAAATATTTTAATTAATTTAAGGAATTTTATTAAAAATTTTTAATAAATTGTTTTTTTTAAAGGATTTTTTATAAATTTTAGAAAATAATTGAATTCTTTTGAAAAATTTATATAAACAAGTTGAATTATTTCATGAAATTTTATTGAAAATTATTAAATTTTTGCAAAAATTTGACTATTTATAAATATAATTGGATTTTTTCGCAGAATTTATTAAAATTTTAAAAAATAATTGAATTGTAGTGAAATTTTTTATTAGAACGAATTAAGAAAAAAATTGAATTCTTTAGTGAAATTTTTTTTAAAATAATTGAATTTTTGCAAAGAATTTTACTATTTTTAAGAATAATTGATTTCTTTCAAAGAATGTTATTATTTATGAAAATCATTGTATTCTTGTGAAGAATTATATTTAAAATTTAAAATTTTTGAAAATACAAACAATAATAATTAATTATGTACTTAATTTTATTTTTTATTTTTCAATATATACACGGGGAATGCCCTTTATTACAAAATTAAAAGAAATACTTAAACTAAAAAAGAAAAAAGAAAAGATGCTTTCAGCCTTGAAAGGAATATTTTATGTTGCGTAGAATTGCGTAGAATGAGTGTTTTTTTTAATTTTGTTTATGAAATTATTCAAAAATTTATTTTTGAAAATAAAAAATTTTATAATATGGATAATAATAATAAATTGAATATTTCGTTTAGCGCGCTTAATAATTCCAAATTTGCATTAATTAATAAAATTATCGCATTTACAGGAACTTTGAATATGAAGCGGGAGATTATGGTCGTCGGGTGCGTTTCGTAATGGCCCACGATCCGAATCAATTGGTCCTTCACGTTGCCGGTTATGGAGAATTGAATATAAAACCAGAAACCGGAAGTAGCGGACTTTTGGGAAGCAGTTCCGGAACTCTAGCACCGCCTGGCGGTTCACCAGGACTGATGAGGAGTAAAAGCGATCATCGTCTCGCCTCACAGTACCGTCAACCGGATGACGACAATCGATTGACTAGAAATCGATACGTTCCCGATTATGAGTAATTATTTTTCCAACGGAAAATTTACACCCTTTTTTCCTGGCTCTTCTTTTTTCTTTTCAATTGTCAAATCGAATATTTATTCCTCTTCTTCTTCTTCTTCTTCTAATTTCCAAAAATTACAAAAAAATATTTTCTATTCGATTATTCAAAAATTTGCTAATTGACTTTGAAGTGTCAACATTTTCAAGGGGAGATAAAATTGTAAAATCGGGAAAAGTGCTGAAAAAGTACATAAGGATCAGAGAGGCTAGAAATTTTGTATCGCAAGCAATATAAGGATAAATGGGTTATGCGCGCGATAGTTCTTTTCTTTTTTTTTCTTCTCCTCTTTTTTTGTCTAAATTTCTGGCAGTAGAAGAAAGATTTTTCTTTGATAAAAGAAGCACGTAGGAAATACTGTTCTCGGCCTTTTTCGATCAAAGTAGCGAATTGTTTTGGCAGATCGCCAAAGTCCTGACGAGAGGGGAATAAGTTTTTCAGAATGACCCAAATATCTATACTCTAGAATAACTTTTATACATATATATATATATGTATCTTTGAATATAAAATACTAAATACCTTCTCTCCTTTTTAAATTTCACTCATTCTCTTAAATTTCTTTATTGCCCATTTATACATTTTTCTTTCTATATGTACTTCTTTTTTTTCATGTCTAAAATAATGAATTTAATTACAGACCATGTATAAGATAATTTCTCGTCAGTCCCGTTGCCAACTCTCGTTAATGAACACCCCCCCCTCCCCCCTCTTTCTGAAAAGCCTCGAAATATGCAAATTGTTGAAATGGTGTTGCGTGCTAAACGCAAGCAAAAATAAAAGAAATGAAATTGACCATAAATTATTTCTTTCGACGCTTTTAACAATTCACCGACTGTTTCTCTATTATATATGAGCCAGTTCTTTTTTTTTTGAACCCAGCGACGAATCTTGTTTATTGGCATTTTTATTGTCTTAAATGTCTTTATTAAAGTAGCAATAAAAATTGTCGCACGATTCAAAGGAATGAGAGTTATTTTCCTAATTGTTAAATTGTTGTGTTGCTAATATCAAAATAGTGGCGTTTTTTTTTTTTATCTTTCTCTCGAGAATTATTTCTCGAATTATTTATTACTTTAGACAGAAAAAAAAGAAACTAAAGATGTAATTTTAATCTAATAATTTGATTTTAGATACGATGCACCTGAATATGAGGCGCCGAGGAACAAATCGCGTTACAGGAGTCGATTTATGAGACATCGTGACGGTGAGGATTCGGATGGCGATACAAGAACAACGGTGAGATTCACGGGAACACAGGACACGGGAAATGCACGTGAACGAGTACTTGATACGGAAGATGCTGCGAGGGGTCCTCTCTCGGGAATTTTTCGCCTCACGGATTCACCACGTGTTATGAAGAAACTACAGGAATACGAAAGGGCCGGCAAGAGGAAAAAAGAGGAACCCGTTCAACCTCCACCCCCGGCACAGCCAAAGCCTCAGGTGAGCAAAGTCTCTCAATAATTTTTCCTCTTAAGCATTTTTTTTCTTTTTCATTTAATCCAATTTTTTTTTTTTTTTTTTACTATATCGTCAGACCAATTATTTCGAAATTATTATTTTAGTCTCGAAATTTATTTATAGTTCGGGAAAATATTGAGAAATATGTGGTCTGACAATCTTTTGACTAATTGAATTTTACAAAAATAATTGTAAAAGACTTTTTTTTAATGAACTAGATTAGAAATTAATTGTGAGTAAAAAATGCCCCTCATCATTCTACAGGCAATGGCTAATGATTCACGAGACGTGAAGGATTTACTTGGCTCACTTGTATTAAGAAAAGGTTGCCTTCTGTTTATCTTAAGCTGGACTTTATTAATTATTGCAATCTTTTGGATTCACTAGACACGGGAAATTTCATTATAATTATATACACAATACTTAAAATTTATTATAGAGTCAATTTATAATTATTATTACTATTAAATTAATTATAATAATAGACAGTTATATTTATTTTTCCCACTGTCTGAATTTCCATTTTCTTTTCGTCTAAATGACAAAAAAAAATTCATTTAAATATTGTCATAATTTCTACAACAAAGAAACGAAAATTATCCTATAATCGAAAATTAAAAAATAGAATTATTAATTATTATTTATTAATTATTCGAAATAGAAAATTATTCGAAAATTTAATGATCTATTGAAAAGTTAGCGAAATGTTTTCAAAAACAGAGTCAAAAAATATATTTTGAATGTGAATGATAAAAATAAGTAAAGACAAAAATAATCAAGAAACTATTTTTAAGAATAAAAAATAAATTCTGACATTGTTTGTTTGGCAGGATTTGTCAAATCCTGAAGATTAAGAGCTGAAAATAAGGACGAGCCCATCCACACGCACTCGACACGTCGGCACAACGGAAAAATAAGTTCGAAACAAAAGCTAATGCCACTGATTGAAATTTTCAAAAAAAAGATAAAATCTCTTCTATTAGTTTTGTCAAGTAGTTTTCAATTTTTATTTTCCTAAAAAAATTAATTTTATTTGATTGTGCAAGCTTTTCTTAGCGTAGTTGTTGATAATTTGTCAATTTTTCTTTTTTACATGTCTTGTTCAAAAGTGAATTAATCAAAATATTAGTGGAATTTGCCAAACAAAAAAAATTGTTTTTTTTCTCATAATCCAGCAAAATGCGAATATAAATTTGAAATTCAAGCATTTCTGCTAAAGTGTAAATTTATAAGAAAAGCATGTACGCTATTAAAAAAACTGCCTATTTTTTGGCGATTGAACTACTAATAATAATAATTAAATATTAAAAAAAAAACGTTTTGCCGTTGTGTAAATAGAAAATGTGCTGCGGAGGTTCTCGTTTGTTTGCACAGTCTCCATTTCAATTGCCATTCAATCGTAATTTATTTTTGCGATGCAATCATGATTTTCTTGATATCCAAATATATTTTCAAACTCTCTAAAATTACGCTCAAGGTCTTCTTAAATTTAAACTTTCACGCGAAATTATTATTTGTTTACAGAGAAATTGTTTCTGTTTTTGTAATATTTTGTTGTATTTTGTATTTTTTGTTCTAAATTTGTACTTTCCTTATTTTGTTTTACTTTTCTTTCATTCGATAATTTCGATTTTCATTTTTAATTTTTGTTTAAAATTTCCTTCTACATATACCATTAGTTTTTTCGCTTTTTATTTCAAGTTTTATTTTTTTTTTCTTAAAATTATGTTTCTGTTTCTAATTTCAATTTTTTAAGAAATTCTTTTTTCTAAAACAAAAATGATTTTAAAAAAATTTACATACGGAAAGAAACAAAAATTTTTGAAATAATTTTTAAATTTTCGTTGAAGCTTTAAATTTACAAAATCCGTTTAATTTACATATGTAGATGCTAAACTAAAAAAAGTAGCAATTTTGTTCCAAGAAGCATTTTTAGAATTAGTTTCCATAGGCTAAGAGAAGATATTATTTTTGAAAAATGCCTTTTTAAACTACAATTTTGATTTTCTGATATTTAAAATTGCTAGAATTGAAAAAACACTTTACAACATTGTACGAGTACTCACTGTAAATTTTTCACTCACTATTTATCTTTTGAGAATAGTTTAAATAAAACACTGATGATATTCTTACAATTCGTTGTAAATTTATTCACACACAACCTTTTTTAATCATTTCTGGAAAGAATTTTTTTCTAAATAATTATTATGAGCCAAAGCCTGTAAGATAATTTAAATATTTATCAATACGTCGGTAATTATTTGCCAACAATTTAATTATTTTAATTTTTAATTATTTGATTACTATTTCTATTATTTATTTTTATAACTATTCCTAAACTTACAATACTTTTTGGCTAATAAATTAAAAATAATCAATTTCCTATTTTTTGAATTTTTAGTCTGAAAACCATTTTCTTTTTTAGTTTTTAGACGAAAATTGATTTTAATAATAAAGTGATAGAGAAAAATTGAAAGAGAAGAAAATAATAAAAATTTTATTTGCAAATAGGTCCAAGTGAGAAAAGCTCCAACAGCCGTGGCTCGACAAGTGAGCGAAGACGACGAAATTTCGCGGATCAAGAAGCAAAATAAAAATGTTCCTACCCCACCGGAAACTGTCGAAGAACGTCAACCGCCTTCTGTGACTGTCAGAGAGACACAGGAACGAGAACCCGAAGAACTTCCCCGAAGAACACCCATTACCAGGTAAAAATTGTAGAAATAGAATAAAAAATTTAGTTTTATATAAATTTTATTTATTTTTTTTGTTTTGTTTGTAAAATAAATTTTTGTGACCTTAGAAGAACATCGGCAGACGCTCATGCTCAAGGAACAAGAAGTGCATCTTCAGATTCAAGTACAGGCTCGGAAAGTTCAAGTGGCTCGGGAATAAGAACAACTGGTGCACCATTCACTGCTGAAGAAATGAAACAGAAATATTTATCGAGAGCACCGCCGACAAATACAACGACAACGATTTCTTCAGGTCCAGGTAGTCTCTCAAGTTCATCCCATAGAGACCCTCCAACAACAACCACATCCTCCACCAGACCCTTTCAGAGTCGTTTTTTAGGCGCAGGTAATATCAACACAGTCTTCTTCAATTCAATTTTAATAAACAAAAAATTAATCCATTTAACCCAAAATACTAATTTTTATTAATATATTCACGCTTATTATTAATAATATTCAATATTGTCATTAACCAAACGATTAATATTATTCAAGGAATCTTTGGGAATTACAACCCACGTCGTAAATGTCGTAATCATTTTTTAAGGTATAGCTGCTGATATAGTCGCCTGGTGTGTTGTCATCGATATTGTTGTTTTTGTTATTGTTTGCACTGGACTTCCCCTTGGCTTGTGACGTATCTGCAAAAATTTATTTCATTTTTTTTTTTAATCATTTCCTGATTTATTTTTATTATTCAGGGTTGCCATAGGGAAAGTAGAATTTGTAAGAGAAATCAGGGGAAAATATCGGGGATTTTTGTTAAAAAGTACTGGAAACAATTAAATTTTTAGAATTACTAAGAAAATTCTGAATTTTGGTGTTAATCATTATAAAAATATTTTTCATTTTCTTCCTTTTTTTGGGACAACTTTTTTTCTTTCTTAAATTCAAAACAGTGGATTTTTTATTGTAAATGTTTTCCTTCCCCTCTTTTTAAAATTATTTTGTATATTTCTTTCGTAAATTCTTCTCCTCAATCCTTTCGTGACATTATTTTCCTAAGAAAGAAAATTTTTTTTTCGCTCACTATATATTTATTTTGTTACAGTAATCGAATATTCCTAATTTGGTAAATATTGGATTTTTAGAATACTTTTCAGTATATTTATCTATAAAATAGTCTAATTCTAATTAATAAAATGCTTGTAAATAAAAAAATTAAATTGCTAAACGCTTATTAATAAATGCCGCAAAATTTTTTAGTCTAAAGTTTGAAGCTTATTTTTTATAAATTTTATATAAATATTAACAATAATACTTTTTGGTATTTATTTATATTTAAATATATTATTTATTTTTAATTCATTTAATTCTAATTTTTACATTTTTGATAAAAAATATTTTCTTAAAACTGTTAAAAAAGGACCAATTCTGTTTCTAGAATAAAAGAAATAAAATAAAAAATTTCTTTAGCAAGTGAGGAATTTTTTTTTTTTTTGTAAAAAAATTGAAAAAAAAGTTAATTGGTAAATTTTTTTGTGAATAGGTAATCGTGCGGCACCACCGCCTCCTCAGGTGACACCAACGCCAGCCAGGGAAGAGCCGAAGAAGAAGGAAGAAGTGGAGGAAGACGAGGATGAAACGAGCAGTTCATCCGAAGAGACGGAAACTGAAACCGAAGAGGAATCGGAGACCGAGACTCGAACAACGACCACTGCACCGGCCGCGACACAAGATCGACAGAGAAATGAATCTGCCATGGCTCGAACAGATATTGGCCCTCTTCTTGCACGCAGTGCTGAGGCACGTCGTGGCAGCAAGGAGGACTCACCTTCATCCAGGTGAAATTATCATTTTTATTAATTATAATTTTATTTTTTAATAATAGTTTTTTTTAATTTTTTCTTTTTCATTGTTTCTTTCAATAATTTTTATTCATTATCATTTTTATTATTGTATTTTTTTTATTATTGAACTTTTATTATTTTTAAGAACAATTTTATAATGAATTTTTAAAATTAAATTTCTACAGAATTTACATTAAATTGGTACAAAATAAAATAAAAGTATAAAATAAAATAAATAATAGAATAAAATAAAAGTATAAAATAAAATTGCTGTAAATTTAAATTAGTAAAAATTAAAATATTTTACAAAACACTAATTTTAATAATTAATATTTAGATAATAAATATTTACGAAAATAATTTAATTTCAGTATAAATTTAGTAAATTTTTTGTTACTTTCAAAATTAATCAGATTTTTCAACACTTTTTTTAACATTAATTTATGACTCGGAAAATAAATTCTCATTATTTTGCAATAATAAAAATAAATTTGAGCGATACTTTATTATTTAATAATTTAAAAAAAAACAATTCCCATTTGTTGGAAATTATTTGTTTTAATTAATTTTTATTTCTTAATTTATTTCTAATTCTCATGTTATTATTAATTTATTATTTTGCAATAATAGAAATAAATCAGGAAATGATTTTAAAAAAATGAAATAAATTTTTGCAGATACGTCTCGCCGAGGGGAAGTCCAGCGCAGACAATATCAACAACAACAACACCAACAACAACATCGATGACAACACCAGGCGGCTATACCAGCAGGTTCGTAAAAAACGATCACGACATTCACGACTTGGGTTCTAATTCCAATAATTCCCTGAATGATGATAATAATCGTTTGATTAATGACAATATTGAAGACGAAAAATCCTCGTCAAATTATTCCGAGGAATCGAAAATCACTCGGTTCGCGAATTTAACGAATTCATCTAAAAGCAAGTCGGACGGTAATTCATTAATAAAACAAGACGTTACTTTAACTTTGACAGAAATTACAAAAAAATTACTACCAAATGAAAATAATAATCCTTTTTCCCCACAAGAGGAAAATATTTCCCAAATGTCTAGTGGCGAAAAAAATAATTTCATAATCGACACTAATAAAAAATTGATTACTGACGAGAATGTCATTTGGAATAATGATCAGAATGTCTTCTTGTCTAGTCGTGACTCCGAGGATGATGGAGGCCAGAGGAACGTTGTTGACAACTTGAGAATTCATGGAAATTCTTTGGCAAATGATGATGTTCAATGCGAGAAAAATGGAAAAATCAATAGCCATTCCAATAATGAGAATAAATTTTCCAATGATGATGATTGTCGAGAGTTAGTCGATTTAAATACACAAGGGACCAAGGCAGAGAGAAATATTTTCGAACGAGAAATTCTCGGACCGATTATTGAGAGTAGAAACGAGACCGATGAGGAAGAAACTGAAGATGATGATGACTCGGAAGAAAATAAAGAATGCGACAAGGATGAAAAAATTCCCAGTAAAATTAACGAAAATTCCGATAAATATAAAGTAGAAAAAACCAATGGCATATATGCAAATGGAACTTTAAAATCTAACGAAACACAATCTGATAAAGGAATAATTTCTAACGGAATACCAAAAATTTTGATAAATCAATTCAGTTCTGAATCAGAAGATTTGGAGAATCAAAATTCAAAAATTGAAAATACTCCCCAAAGTAAAGAAAATGGCACTATAAATAATAATGGATGGATCGAGAACGATAATCAAAAAAATTCCCCACCAAGTATTTCGAATTTATGCGAAAATTCAAGTAGTGAAAAAAATTTACTATCGAACAACGAGGAAATCGATGAGAATGTAAATTCGGAGAAATTCAGAATTTATCGTCATGGTAGCATTGGAAAAAATGGTTGGATGACTTCCTCCGATGAATCCGAGAGTGAAACTGAAGCGCCTGATTCGACGACGCTACCGCTAGACGGCGCTAACGATGACAATGAAGAGATGAACAATAATGAAAAAGAAGACGATGAAAATTCATTGGAATTCAACGATGAAGAGGGAAAAACGCTTCCCAACGAGATTGATAAGGAGGAAATGAATTGTGAACGAAATGGAAATGAGAGTGAAACGAAGAAACTTTATTCGAGCCCTGATAATGAGAAAAAGGATACAACTGAGAGAGACGTGAGTGTACCGATGCAAATGGTAACCACTGTTCTCTGTGTTTCCGTACTGTGTTGCAGCGTTTTAATTAATCTGTTCCTGTGACTTTAAAAACAAAAAAATAAAAAAAAAACAGTCGAAGGTGGCGATTCTAAGAATCAGATAAAGACCGAAACGAAACATTCCCTTTGCTGCTGTATCGAAACAGAAGAAAAAAAATTTACCTTTTGTCCACTAATCAAATTATCAAAATTTCTCTAACTCAGTTTAATAAGAATTAAAAAGAAATTAATTTTTATAACCAAAAAAAATTAATTTTTTAATCATTTTTATATATCAGAAAGCAACAAACGCTAACAATTTATTTCTAGATAAAAATAATTTTCTTTCTTTCAAATACTTTAAATTAAAAATGTTTGCTAAATGAGAATAACTAAAATTATATCTGTAATTTCTCATCTTTAATTTTTTATCTTATTTAAGTAAAATAATCGTTTCGTTATTTTTACTAAACTCAAATTTCTATTCTTGTTTTAAGAATATTGAATTAAAATTTCTTGTTTATCAAACAATTTTTTTTTTTTGTTTATCAGACAATTCTTTTGTTTATTAAAAAAAATCTTCATTTTTCGTTTTGATAATTGAAAAAAATGTTTTAAACAAAAATTCCACTAGTCCAAAAAATATTCTCTCTTAAATTCAAAAATTTTGTCAGAAAAAAATTACTCTTTTCAAAATGAAAAAGTGATGCAAAAAAAGACTGAAGACTAAAAAAAGAAATTAAAACCATATAATCAATTTTAAATATGACTGAAAAATTCTGTAACTGACTGAAAGAATTCCGTCCGACTATATTTAATATTATAAAAAAAATGCCGAATATTTACTAAAATTGTTTCATGTGAAAAAATGGTCTTTCTCCGATTCTCACACCTTCACTAAAATTAACACCAATTGAAAGAAAATTAAAAAAAAAAT
The DNA here is from genome assembly GCF_015476425.1 of Leptopilina heterotoma. NCBI lineage: Eukaryota > Metazoa > Arthropoda > Insecta > Hymenoptera > Figitidae > Leptopilina > Leptopilina heterotoma. The sequence continues at coordinate 1,122,085 of NW_025110924.1, read as the reverse complement.
ATAACACCAATAAATAGCTGTTAATGCATATAATATTAACGAATGGAAAGACCAGAAAAAAAGAATGATTTTCAATTAGAATATTGCAAAAGAGAAAAAAGGAAAAATTTCTAATTTGATAAACATCGAAATATAATTATTATAATTATCAGAAAATCGATGTAAAATATTTAGTTAATTTGTCGTGAAGCTCTTGTATTTACTCAATATGCTCGATCTATGCATTTTTTTCTTTTTGCGTATTGTGATATAATAATTATTATTGAAGACGTGTTTTTAACCGATTCCTGTATGCAAATGTACTTTCCAGTTTCGTTTTCTTTTTTTTTTTTAATTGTTAATTGTTGCTCAATATTTAGCTTTTTAGCTTTCGTTTTTATTACTTCTTTGTTATTATTTTTTATTGATGGAACTTAAGTCAAATTATTTTAATTACAAATTTCTGATTTTTTCTTTTCAAAAAATTTCTATTTTCTTCAAATTAAATTTTTATTTATTTCTATCTTACAAATTAATTTTTATTCGTTTATGTTATTTAATTTTTATTTATTTCTATTTTTCAGATTAATTTCCGATTAGTATATATTTTTCTTTTTGGAATACATTTTTTATTTAATTACTATTTAAAAAAAAAAATAAAATAAATTTAAATATTAAAAATAAATCATTTTTGAATTTATTTCTTTTCGGAATTAATTTTAATTAATTAATTCTTTAATTACTATTTTTGAATTAAAAATTGACGATTGAGTTGAAAATAAATTTTTGAATTAATTTTTATTTAATTAATTCTTTAATTATTATTTTTTAATTAAAAATTGACGATTGAGTTAAAAATAAATTTTTGAATTAATTTCTTTTCGAAATGAATTTTAATTAATTAATTCTTTAATTACTGTTTTTGAATTAAAAATTGACGATGTTTGAGTTAATTTCTTTTTGGATTTAATTTTTATTTAATTAATATTTACCAGTTAAATTGAAAATGAAAATAATTTAAATTTGAGTTTTAATTATTTTTTCCCGATTGAAGAAAATTTAAATTGAGAGAAAATTCTTTCCAGTTATTCATAATTAAAATAATTTGAAATCGATATAAAAGTGTTTGATTTGAATTCGAAAAAAGAATTGACCGAAAGAAAGAGAAAAAGGTGAAAAAAAAGAGAATTAGAGTCATGAAAGTCGTACGTGAAAAAAAAATCGTACGTACATGATAATTTTTTAATATTCGAAAATATTCGCTATTTTAAAATTATCACGAGGATACGATAAACGAATCTTAAAATAAGTGTTTTTTTACTCTCTTGATTATTTTTTTTTTTTGGTTTTTTTTTTGTTTAAGCGAAAAAATATACGCTTTTGCATCAGTTTTGTGAGTGTGGTAAATAAACTGCATTTTTGTGATAACTCGCATTTTTTATTTACCTGTCAAAGAAAAACCGTCCTAGTATTTTTTTTCTGCATTCCGCTTGTGATTTTTTTTTTGGTATAAAATTTGTGATCCTTGTTTATCATCAGAAATTTCAAATTTATTACAGAATTTTTTAATTGTTTAGTTTTTTCATTAACTAATTTTATCATTTGACTAGATGGAAAGTAAAAGATACTACGATTTCATGAAATTCTATTTTTCTGTCCTTCGTTTTTTTCCTTTTGGTCTTCTTTGGTATTTTTTGATTTGACGAATTTTCATCATCTTTTTCACGAATTTCGAAAAAATTAAACATTCTGCTTGGATTTTAATCGAAGTTTCTTATAAATTTTGAGAGAAAATATTTGATTGCAAAATCACATTTATTAAATTAGCATTTAGCAAATAGCAATTAGCAATTAGCAATTAGCAATTATTAATTATTAATTATTAATTAGCAAATAAACTAATAATTAATAAATATTTATCAATTTCATAAAAATTATTTCGTAATATTGTTTCATTATTAATGTTATTAATTAATTTTTCATTAATTAATTTTAGCTTAATTTATTTTTCAATATTCACAATAAATTAACAAGCAGAAAATATTGAGAATTTTTATTTTTTTGGAGAAAATAAAAAAAAAACAATTTTCTATAGAAAAATCTTTTTTTTTCTCTCTTTTTTTTTCTTTTTGTTAAAAAATATTTGCAGATTCCTGAACAAGAGCAGAAGTCAGGCAGCAATGGCACCGACGAGAGAGAGGGACAGGGAGCCAGTGGACACGGAGCCCATCGAGCCATTGTCGCCGAGATCGAGGTACGCCGCCCTGAAGGAGAGACGACAAAGATTGGCGAGATCGAGGAGCTCGCACAATTTCGGTGGCGAGGAATTGGAAATCGACGAGGATCCACCGTCCCCGACGACACAATCGCCGAATGCATATCTGGCAGCGAAATACGGAGCCGGCTCGGAATTGGCAAGAAGTCGGAGCACTCACGCTCTAAAGTCCCGCGAACCAAGTCCGGATCGAGATCGCGGAGGCGCCGAAAAAGACGGCGCTGCCCTTAGCTCATGGGCGCGTTATCTCAAAAATAAATACGGAAATCGAAGCACCAAGGATAAGGAGCCACCGACCACCACCTCGATACCCTCATCTAGGTAGGCTTTGAGAAAATTTTAATTTAAAAAAAAAACAATGAAAATTGTCGTGAATTTTAATTTATTGTCGGAATTATTTTTAAAATTATCTCTATTCGTCTTGGATAAATTATTTCTATCCGGTTTTTAAAAAAGAATTATTGGATAAATTATTTCTTTCCGGTTTGGCAAAAAGAAAAATTATTTACATCCCTTTTGGATAAAATTATTTTGATTCACATCCGTCTTGAATAAATTATTTCTATCCGGTTTTTGCAAAAAAATATTATTTACATCCATTTTGAATAAATTGTTAAATTCATTGTTCGTTTTGGAAAAATTATTAAATTAAATTTTTTTTTTTGAAGATTTTTTTTACATTTTCTTCGAAAAATTTACAATCATTTTCGTAAAAATTATTTATATAATCGAATTGAATAAATTAGTATATTTCTATCAGTTTTGTAAACAATATTTATATTTTCTTTGAAAAAATTATTTGAGTTATTATTAAACTAATTTATTATTTTCTATTAGATTTGAAAAAAAAATTATATTTGGAAAAGTTATTTATATTTTCTTTAAAAAAATTATTATTTTTTTAAAATTATTATTGGCATTACTTATTATTGGCTGTTACTAATTTATTTATTTATTTATTCATTGATTTATTTATTTATTTATATCCCATTCGGTAATATTTTATTTACTAATAATATTTTAAATAATTTCTTATCACTTAGTCAGCAAGAAATTTAAATTGACTCTTTATTTATAGAATTTAATAGTCTTTCTCTTTTTTAGAATATTTGAAAGTTTTTTTCTATTTTTGAAAATTAAATTATGGAAAATTTTATAAATTTACATATATATTTATCTATAGAGAATAAAAAAATGTACACACAAACACACACTATTTGTATAGACACTGCAGAATATTTGGATTTCTTTTTAAAGGATATGAAATAAAAAAAAAGTGCTTCAAATTGCATGGTAATTTACTTCAGAAAATCCCTTGTGAACTGGTTCTCCTTGTAAGGTAATTAACGAGATTGTTTATAGGATTATTTTTAATTACGTTTTCTTTTTTTATCCAACAGAAGTACTTTAAGTGAACAACTTTTTTTCATCCTTGCAAATAATTACATTTTGTTTCAATTTTAATCATTTTGATAATTTGTTATTTTTACTGATTCTTATTAATTATTTTTTTTTTATAAATTAAATTCACAGTTTTTGATTATGTTTACAATTTTAATTTTATTCTTTTCTGTTTTTTATTACAGTTCGATTATTATTTTTTAGTTTTACATGACTTTTACAATTTTTTGTTCTTCTTACAGTTTTGAATTATTTTTACAATTTTTAATATTTTTTGCAATTTTGTATTATTTTCATAATTTTCTACTATTTCGTTAATTTTCTATAATTAAAACAATATTCTATATTATTTTTACAATTTTCAACTATTTTTACAATTTTCTACTATTTTTACAATTTTCTATTATTTTTACAATTTTCTAATTTTTCAACAATTTTCTATTATGTTCATAATTTTCTATTATTTCGAAAATTTTCTACAATATAAATACAACAATATCCCATTATTTTCACAATTTTCTATCATTTTTACATTTTCTTTTTTTTTCGACAGCTTTGTAATTATTATAAAATATTAACGTCGATTTTGTAGTTTTATGACTAATTAAAATAAACAAACATTTTTAAATATTTTTTAAATAAAATTAAAAGTTCAGTCTTTTTTTAAAGTTTTGCTATTATGTATAAATAAAGAGTTTTTAATATCTCGTAAAATCGTTATATTTTATGGAAAATTAAATAAGATTATAAAATTTTTATGTACAAAATATTTCAAAGTAGTAAAAGTGATGTATGGCCAGACAGTCATTAATTTATTTGTCTTCTAATAAAACTATAAATTTCACTTAAATAATTAATATAAATAAAGTAAAAATAAATGTAAGTGAATAATAATATAAAAACATTAATATATTATAATATAAATATTAATTATTATAATTTATGTTAATATTTATAGAAATTAACAATAGAAATTTACATTACCTAATATTAGAAATTTATATTAATATTAACATAAATTTTACTTTTTAAATTATCAATAAAAATTTAGTGATAAATTTTATTTTTACAATTTTTGATAAATAAACAGAGTTTATTTTCTTAATTTATAATGATAGATGTAGTATGAAATTTTAATTTTCGTGAATAATGGAAAAAATTACAAAACGTTCCTCTCACTACTGAAAATATAATAATTTTGAATAAAGAACAAACTTCGAATTTAAACCAACAGGAATAACGTAACTTACATAATAAATCATCTGAAAGGACATCAAGCGAGGATTGTAACGAGGAATTCAAATATTATGTAAGCACATTTTTTTCAATCGTTTCTTAACAACGTATCCCCCTTTTTTTCATTGAAGAAATACAATTTTGTGTATATCTACTTGTTTGTTCGATTTGTTACGTATTCTCATGTTCACCTTTATAAATGTCACAAGGTAAGGAGACAAAGCAAATTTATTTGTAAATTGTAATTTTTTTCCCCAAAGTCCTAAATTACACGATCCAATATTTTTTCTTGTGCTCACATAATATTTGAATAATCCTTGACTGTGATTGTCTCAATAATTATTTATTTTATTCTACATTAAAACAGATATTTGTGAATTAATTTCCACTGAAAAAAAAATTTATTCTCTTTTTGTAAATTTGTATCTAAAATTAACCTGAATTAGTAAAATTTAATAAATAGTAATAATTAACTGATGAAAAAAAGATCGAAAAAATCTTCTCTTATTTTTTTCTTGTTCCAAAAAAAGATTATATTGAAAAATCAAAATTTTTAAAAATCCATTAAAAATTCTATCGAGAATTTTAATTTTTGATTTGATTTCCTGAATATTAATTTTAAAAATCAATAAAACTTCAAATACTTCAAAAAATTTAATAATTTTTCCCAAATTGTAAAATAATGATCGAAATAATTTCCTTGTGAAAAAAGAAGCGAACGTCGTTGTTGAAAAAAAAATGAGTAAAAAGTAAAATTAGTAAAATTTTCCATTGATTTGTATGTAAAAGAAAAATTTTTAAAATTCCGTAGTGCAAGCGCAACCTCTAGAAGGTTGTCACTTGGTCTACCTCTGAGACATCCGGGTCAAACGTCCTTTGAATCTTCTGACGACGACCAAAAAAACCCGTCAGGCTCCCCCACGTCCCCTATAGCAGCTCCCGTTATACCCGCGCCAGCAGGTTCCTCCACTAGGTAAGTGGAATCGAGATCATTTTTTTTCCAAATTTTATTTCCTCTCTTTCTAAAATGTGCAATTAATTTTGCAAAAAAAAATCTCCTCTCTTCAAAAATATCTTCTTCTCAAAAATTATAAATAACATTTCTCTTGATTCTTCTCTGTAAACAAATAATTGGCTCTACAAAAAAAAAACAATTGGCTATTAACAAAAAAAAAATAACAATAACAATAGAAAAATGTAATTTTTCAAGAATTGAAAAATTATTTTATAATTATTTTGTCTCGATAATGACACAGAGGTCAGTACCTGCTGAAGCGGCGGCAGCTGTTCAAATTTGGGATGCGGGGGAGCGAAGCCGGATGCTTTACTTGGCCAAGAGGCCTTGCAGTTGGGCCGGATAATTCCATCGTCGTGGCCGATAGTTCGAATCATCGTGTTCAGGTAAATGGGAACTTTTTCACTTCCCTGGAATTCCAAAAATTCTGTAAACTAAACATTTTTTTAAAAAACATTTTAAACATCAATAAAAAATTAAACTATTAAAAACTAATGAATTAATATATAAAGGCTAATATAAATGTTCAAAGAGTAATATTTAAAAACTAATAAATGTTCAAAGACTACTAATATTTAAAAACTAATAAATATTCAAAAACCAATTAATATTGAGAAGCTAATTAACAATAACAATTAACTATAATAAATAAAACTAATCGATCTAAAATAATTGTTCATTTAAATTTACTTTTATTTTCATTTAAAATTTCCATTTTTTGAATTTTTATTTAACGAAATTATTAATTTTCCTATTTTATCATTTTTTGTTTTTGAACTTCGTATAAACAAAATATTATCATTCAACTTGAATTTTCATCTAATACAATTTTTACTCGGTCAAATTTTTAATTATCGCTTTTTTTAAATTAAAATTCAAGGTTAATTAGAAATTCGCTTTAGAAAAATTCTTTAACGTAAAAATTCGCTTTTTGTCAAAATTACTTCGATTAAATAAAAATTCGATTTTGGTAAAATGAAATTAAATTTAAATAAAAATTCTTTGGTGTAAAAATTTGCTTCTCTTAAAATGAAATTCGATTAAATAAAAATTCTTTGATGTAACATTCTTCCCCTAAATTCAATTATTTTCAAAAATTTTAATAAAATTCTTCAAAGAATTCAATTATCTTGATAAATATTAAAATTCTTTGCAGAAATTCAATTATTTTCAGGAAATTTGATAAAATTCTTTGACAAATTGAATTATTTTAATAAATAACAATATTTATCACAAGAATTGTTTGTTGATAAAATTATTCTTTATGAGAATTTTATTTTAAGAAACATTTAATTATTCAATAAATTATTTATTCTTATATTTAAATAATTGAATTCTCGTAGAATTTTCTAAAAAAAATTGAATTAAAAATGAATTTTAGTTAAAGTTTTAGAAAATAATTGAATATTAAAAGCATCATAGCATGAATTTTTAGAAATAATTGAATTTTGAAACGGTTTCAAATTAAAATCTTTGAAAATTTGAATTTTTCATAATTTTAACTAAAAATTCTGTAGAATTAATTTTTTTTGAAAAAGTTTAATTGAATTTTTTTAAAAATTATTTGAGGTTTTAATTTTCTAATATACCTATATTTAATTGAAGAATTTCCGAATAATCAAAATTTCGTAAATTGAATTATAAACAAATGGATTTGAAAATTCTCAAAGAACTTTTTCAAAAATTATTCAAAATAATTGATTTAAAGAAGAATTTTAGTTAAAAATTCCAGAAAGTAATAATTGAATTGAAATGATGAAAATATTTTTAAAGAATTTATTATTATTTCTTAGTATTATTCTTTGAATTTGAAATTTTTGAAAATCTTAATTACTATAGAAAAATAATAATGATTGAATATTTATTTAAAAAAGGAAGTAATTGAAGTTTTCGAATAATTTTACAATTAAAGAAATTCGTAAAATAAATATAATAGAACATTTTTTTGAGTATCAAATCATTTTTAGAGTGATTTAAAATATTTGTAACGGCCAGGAAAAAAGTCAAAATTTTGTCTAAATATCAGGCAAAAGAAAAATTCATTTTTTCTATCAACCCTGAATTAAATAAAAATTCTTTCTTTTGTGTAAAAATTCAATTTTGTTAAAATGAAATTCGATTAAATTAAAATTCCCAATTTACTTTTGAAAAAAAGAATATTTTGTCACTATAATTTTTTTTGTAATAATAAAATAAATATACCAACGAAAAATTGTTCCCAAAGGTTTTCGACGGAAACGGAAACTTCATGAAGGAGTTTGGAATGTATGGAAGCGGAGAAGGTCAATTTGACTGTTTGGCAGGAGTTGCGGTTAATAGAATCGGTCAATTCATTATTGCCGATCGTTATAATCATCGTATTCAAGTCTTGGATCCATCGGGTCGTTTTCTGCGAGCTTTCGGTTCTCAAGGAACGGCCGACGGACGATTCAATTATCCCTGGGGTATAACCACCGACGCCCTTGGATTTATTTACGTGTGCGACAAGGAAAATCATCGTGTCCAAGTAAGCTTCTTGAAACAAACAAAAAATTTCAAAATTAAAATAATATTAATTGTGAAAAAGAATGAAAAAATAAAACAGAATAGAACAAAATAAAAAAGAATGAAACAAAATAAAAAAAATAGAAAAATATTTAAATATATTAATTATATTAATTACTTGAATTTGGAAATAAATTGATTTTACTAGAAAGTGTAGAATAAATATTTAATTTTCATTACCAGGTTTTCCAATCGGACGGGACGTTTGTCGGGAAATTTGGATCCTGTGGAAGTGGTCGTGGTCAATTGGAACATCCACACTATATTGCAGTGAGCAATACAAATCGAGTGATTGTCAGCGACAGTAATAATCATCGTGTTCAAATATTTGATGTCAATGGACGTGTTTTGACGGCATTTGGATCGGAAGGCTCCGACGAGGGACAATTTAAATTTCCTCGCGGTGTTGCAGTCGACGATCAGGGCTACATTATTGTCGCCGATTCGGGCAATAATCGTATACAAATTTTCACTCCGGAAGGCATTTTCCTCAGGGCTTTTGGCAATTGGGGCAGTGGCGATGGCGAATTCAAGGGACTCGAGGGTGTTGCTGTTACTTCAGCTGGCAATATTGTTGTCTGCGATCGTGAAAATCATCGTGTCCAAGTATTCTGACAGTTTTCTCAAGTCTGAAAATTTTTATTCAATTCGACAAAATAGAGGGAAAGAAAGTGAGAAGAAATTATTCTTCTCTTTTCTTTCCTATTCATTTTTTTCTCTCCTGGTGATGGGCTTTTCTAAAAAAGAAATTTTTTTTATAATTAAATTCAAATATTTTCACTTTGCTTGCCTATTAAAAATTAAATAATTGCAGAAATTTTAAAAAAGCTTTAAAAAGTTTGAACAAATTTTGAAAAAACATTTGAAAAACATTTTTTATATTTCGAATTTTAAGGCGTTAATAAATTTAAAGATCTTTTGATACTTCAGTAGAAAAAATTGAATTTGAAATCAAGAGATTGTATCTATTGTATCGAATTTTTGATAATTAAGTTCCAACGTTTACAAATCAAAATATTTAGAAAAGTGATTTTAGAAAATTATTAAAAATTCATTAAATATTTTTTACTTTACCTTTTAATATTTAACTGTAAAAAATTACCTTTTGATTTCACGTGACGATAAAAATTATTTTCTCACTTTTCTCAGAGAATATTTTTTCTAAATAACGAATCGCACTTTCCTTCTTATTTCCAACGAAAATAGAACGAAAAGTGTTGGAAAAATTCTCTTAAATACCAAATTATTCAATTTCTATAAATAAATAAAAAAAAACTCTTTAAATTTTAATTCAAGAATTCGAAAAAAGGAAGTAAATTAAAATATAATTAAATATAAGATTAAATATTTTTATAAAAATATTGAACGACTAAAACAATAAGTGTGAATATTAATTTTCCGTAAGTAGAAGGAGAAAAAAACGCCGCAAAGTGGACAGATCTAGTCAAGAAAAAAATTTAAAATGCGACACGTAAAAAATAATTAACAAAAATTAATTCAATTATTATATATATGAAAAACTCTTTTATCCAAACCAGTTAAATGTAATTTAAAGTACCGTGAACTCCTGCATATACGTAAAATAATCAAGTAACTTAATTTAATTTGTATTCAATTTGCCAACACACTTCGTTTGTACCATTTGTAACATGCTTTAAATAAATTGTTGCAAAAGAAAATTTTATTTTGAAAGTTCTTTTCGCCTCAGTCTCAAAAAAAACAATATTTTTAATATAAATAATTCTTTCGAATAATAATAATAATAATAATAATAATACCACTGAATTATATAAGATTTATAAAATTTTATTCTGAATTAAATTTTAGAAAATAAAATTTGAAATTCTATTCTGCATTAAATTTTATAAAGTAAATTTTGTAATTCTTTTCTATATTAAATTTTAGAAAATAAATTTTAAGATTCTATTCTAAAATAAATTTTTGGAAAATAAATGTCAAATTATGCTTTTAAAAGTAAAACTTTAAAGTAAAAGAGAGGTAAAATTGAAAAGATGAATAAGTCAATAAATATATAATTTATTAAATGCAATGATGAAATGGTGTAACAATGGGAACCAGGTGACCGGAAATCGCTCGATTTCCAAAAAGACCACCAATTAATTAATTTGGTGCCCCCACCAAAGCCCCCGGATCGGAAATATAGATAAAATATTTTCGTTATTTACAATATTAGTTGAACGTTAGTCAATAAATAATAAATAGTGGTATAGTCATTGATTTAATTATAATACTTTTATATAATAATAATAACCATAATAATAATAATTAATAATAATAATTAATATTACGTTTGCGATAATAAAAATATTACAAGAGATGGAGCCTGTATCGTTATTCGTTACACTAACATAGCGTTTAAATGTGACTCGCTCTCTTCGCATCGAAATTCGCCTGTGGCTTTTTTTTTAAATATTTTTCTTTTTTTTTTTTTAACTTTCGAGGACGTCCATGAGTTTTTCTTTATTTTACTTTTGTCTTTCTTTCTCTCTGTTTTTTTTTGTTTACATTCTCATAAAAAATGAGAAGGTCTTCTTTTTGTAAATAATTAAAATCTAAATTTTTTTTTTGCGACTTCGACTTATCGCGCGAATTTCAAGACGAAGAAACAATGTCAATGGGAAAAAAGTGTCGAAATGGTCACCGAATAATATATATAGTTTTTTAAATCTTTTTCTTCTCTGCCCTTAAGACTGAGTCGTTAAAGGTGCCAATGATATTAAATATACTAGTATAAAAATTTTTATATTTTCTTCAAGAAGCCTTACTCTCTATTTAAGTATTTATTATGAATTAAGAAATCTATTATGTTTCTTTCTTTGGAAATTAGAAAATATTTTTTTTTTCGGGAAAAAAGAGTTCGTTTATGAACTATTTTCCGCATTTAGATTGCCTCGAGTGGACGTGATTGAATATTATCAGTGCCTTAAAAAGACTAGAAAATTCAGGGCGAGAACTTGAAAAAAATATTTAAATTAATTTTTAAATACTGAGAGGAAAGTTGAGAAGAAACTTGACAAAAATTAAATTAATAATCCTTCTTCTAAACTTTCTTCGATTCTTACTAAGAGATCTTAAAAATTAAAAATATAAAAAGAAAGATAAAAAAAGTAGAAAATAAAAATACGTTTCCACTTACCTAGTGGTAAATTTTTTACAGAAAGTGAATTAAAAATTCAGTATACAAATAAATTACATTAAGAATTTAATTATTCTACAAAATTTTCCTATAATTAATTAATTTCGATTTACTTTTTAAAATTAATTTATTTCTTTTAGGAAAACTATTTTCTATTATTAAAAATGTCGAGAAAAAATATTCTCTGAAATTCCGACAAAAAATCGGGACGATTTCGACACTCGCAATAATTTATTATTATTTTTTTTTTCATTGAAAATTGGACATATTTGAAGATTCGAATCTATTTTGGATTATTGATTTTCGACTCGAAGAAGTAAAATATGTAGTTTGTCGCTAATTCTACAAATATTGTTCTCGTTCTGAATTCTAAAAAGTAGTTGAAAATTGGCGCGACACATTTTATTAATATCGTTTATAATCATCATCGACCTCACAATTGGTTTATTTATTTTTCTTTTAAATCGAGTAGTAATAAAGTATTTTCATTTTCTTTTTATTTATTTTTTTTGTTTAATAATTAAAGTGGCAGCAATTAGGCCATGCGGCTCCTATCATCTAGTCGTCTTTGACTCTTGGCTTTTTTTTAAATGTAGATTTAAAAATGTCTTTAGTCAATAGATTTATGGTTGAGAATAATTTGCTTTGTTTTTTTTTGGGTTTTTTCTTTTTTTAAAGTGATTTTTTAAAGAGTTTTTTTATGTACCTCGAAGCGCCTAGACTAGCGATTTTTTTGTTGTTGTAATTATTAATTAATAGTAAAGAAGTGAGTCTCCTCTCTCGCTCTCTATTCAATTATATTCCTGCCTCGCAAAAATTACTTTATCCCATTCTATATTCTTTTTTTTTTGTTACTAAAAAATACTACTCAATATTTTCTCTTCATTTTCTAAAACGAAAAATTCTTCGCGATATTTCCGAATTAATTTTCTTTTTATGGGAAAATTAGGAAATATGACGTTGAATGAATCGTGAGGACGCAAGTCTTAGGAAAAAAGTTTTTTTTTGTTTGCTACGAATTATTAAACCGGGCAGAAGTCTGATATTTTTTTTTTTAAATCTAGCGAAGTACAGTTTGGCGCTGCGCGCTTCGATGATTCGATAATATAAATTTTATTGGTTTTTTAAAATTTTTTTTCTATATATATTTATATAAGATAATAAGAAATGTAAAATTTTTTCAATTTGATTGCCACTGAGCGCGCGATACGCGCCCGGCAAACTGCACCTTACTACAAAAAATCGTTTCCACCTTCGTCCCTGTTTTCATCCTCTAAATCGCTATTTTTTTTCTTCATCTTCAATTTTTTTAATTCCTTAATTACGCGATAAGCAAAAATATGAATATAATAATAGTTTTTATATAATAGTATTGCTTATTTACTCGTCTCGTTTTTTAAGTATCGATATAAGATCGTGAATAATTAATTAACAATGATTGAGAAAGAGTTACCATCATCGTCCTTTCTTTAAAAGAAAACAAATTTTTTTTTTCATTTTCTTTGTTTTTTTTCTCATTTAATAACTAATAATTCATTTAATTAAGCTTAAGTGGCATAAAATGCTCGTTGGAATTGACTCGTGTTTACATTTCTCCACTCACTCGCGACCATCATCTTCCTATCGATTTCTTTATCCCGCTATGCGCGGTAATCGAAAATCTTTTTTTTCTTTTGTCATCAAAAAAGAATCGTGACAGAATGAAATAATTTTCGAAAAATCGACAAATGGAATCAACAGACTTAATTATTTTGACAAAATATTTCTAACTTAACATATTTTTATTCTATATTTTCGAACAAGGAAAAAATCAACGAAATATTTATAATATTCTCTTGATTATACAATTAAATATATTTATAAAAAAAAAATTGTACACCGATCATCGATTACCTTCGAACAGCAAATTTCGGAAAAAAGTTATACCAACAAGTAAACTTCGAAATGTCTCGAAAAATTAGAATCGACTCATCGAAGACTTATTCCTCCCTTAAACCAATGTCGAAACTTTGGAAATACTTTCTTGAATCACCACAGATTTATCACAATATATATAATATATTTTTTATTTATTTTTTTTTAACCAACAGGAACGCGGGGCCCTCGCCTTTGCCCCTTTGGTAATTATTATTGCATCCTCAGTGCATTTTTCCCCTAAAATACTAAAGAGCCTTTAAAAAATCCCCTACTGGAGAGAAACTGTTAGATAATCGATAACAATGCAATTGCCTAATTGTTCTTTTTTACAATTTCTAAAATACCTTCTATTTTTTATAAGAAAAATTGATTATACCGTGACTTGAAAAGCACAGCCCGTGGATCAAAAAGGGGTCCAATCAAAGAGCTCTCTTTGCCCCAAATTTAAAAATTATTCTTATTAAGTTTTTTTTCTAAAAATTTCACTAGGATTAGAAAATAAAAAAAAAACCTCAGTCATTTAAAAGCGATTCTCTTAAATGCAATTTTCTCTAAATCTCGGGATCGAAATCTTAAATTTAGGAACATTTGTTTTTTTAAGAAAGTCAAAAACTATAAACTTTTTGACTTTGAAATTTGAAAGTTTTTTAAACACTAAAAAGTAGATAAAAATTTTCAATTTATTCAACACTGGAAGTGAATATTCATTAATTGAAATTTTCAATTATTAAATTTAAAATCATTTAAACTTCAAAACGATTCGAAATATAGCTATTCAATATAAAAAATTCTTTTAAATAAGAAATTCGAAAGGAAAGAAAAAATGTATTGATTTTATTTAAATTGAATTCCTAACTATAAATTATTAAAAGAATTCAAGAGAAAGGATATTTTTTCTTAAAAAAAATTAAATTCTTGCGTCACAAGAGAATTCAATTTTACACTGAATTTAAATTTTCAACTCCCTGAACTTCATTTCTCTGTCTCCAATGCCTATTTGGAAAAATTTCATACCTTTGTGAAAGAGAATCCGTGAAAACAATTTTTCAACAACATAAAGAAATTAATTTTAAATTTATACATTTTTTTTAGCTTTTTAGAAATTTTTTTTTAATCTCGATACATGAGAATTGAAACGAATATTTATATTTTTTTCTAGTTTACTTATACATTAAGAAATGCGAAAAAATTTATCTCTCTGAAATAATGAACGAAAAATTCACGAATCAGTCCAAAAATACATGTTTGAGCTTTTTTTTTCTTTTGTTTAAATATCAGGACAAAAGCTCGTCGTTTCAATTAACACTGATCCATTCTATCGCGAAACTACTCGTAGGAATTAGCACAAAAGCTGTTGCCAAGATGTAAAAAAAAATTTATATATTTTTCACCAAAGAATCGTAAAGTTGAGAATAGATTAAAAAATTTTTTTTTATTATTATTTAAATTGTTTTTTTCTTCTTTTTTTTTAAACAACTCGGCAACATCTGGAAATATCGTTTATTCAGTTTTTTTTCTCTAACTTTTTTTCAGTACAGCCACCACGAATTTAGTGTCGCGCTCTATTTTTTTTTTTTATTAAAAAGGCGCTTGCAAAAAAGATTCATTTACATTTTATATAGCACCATTGACAATGGATATTAAAAATTTCACGAAACTGTAAAATTTCTTTTTTCTCTCTAACATTAGGAATATCAGCTCCAATTAAATCTAAAAGCGAAAAATCTTGACTTTTAGATATATAAATATATATATTTACATATATATATTTTGCACTTATAGAATACTTTAAGGAAGCGTAATTTTTTTTTCTCTCGGAATCTTCACGATACAGAAAAAAGTGAATTAAAAATGAAATAAAATATTTTACGAAAAAATAAATAAGTATTTGGTGCCTTTTGATATTGAATTAATAAGTAAAAAAAATTGGAGGGAGAAAAAAAGGAGAAGAAATGCAATGGAAAATAATATAGAAAATATTTGCCATAGGAACAAGAAGCGTCCGGCAAAAAGGTACACGTGTATCGCACAACGAACCGTCTGTCTCGCGAGGCAGATAAAAAGAATGATCGCGTTGCTTTCAAAAAATACTGCGATCAACGCAATTAACAAATATAATTCTACTAAGATTAGGTATTCTCAAATTGGAATACTGAACACTGAATTAAGTTCACTTGCTGTGAAAAGCGAAAAATCTATAAGTAATCTAAGCCTATAATGCGAAAATTTCCCCCTTTTATTTAGGGCTTTCAATTTTTAAATTCATTTTCAAGAAAAAAGCGATGCGAAAAAAAGAAAATACCACAAAAAAAACTCGTGGTCTCTGTACAAAGATTTTCCTGCAAAATTTTTATTCACATCGACGCATCATAAAAGAAAATTGATGCGATACCTAGAGGACTATTATCATTAATAATCATTGATGAGAGAAGAACGCGTTTCCAGAATTAGGGGAAATTATTGGAAACACCTTGCATTTTATATATTATTAATTATAATAATTGTATAATAATTAATTATATTAATGCATTAAATAAGTGTTTGCTTCTGAAAGCCTATTAAGAAGACATGGATAAAAAATTTTAGAGTTTAAAATATTTTTTAACTTATTGCAACAGTATAAATGCTTCTGTTTTGTTTTTTTTTCTAAATAAGTAACGCGAGATGATGGGATACCCATATTTTTTTTCCTCAAGAAACAATATCACACATATTAAGTCTCTGTGTGTGTGTGTGTTTCCAGTATACTTCCGTTAATAACCGGAAATTGTTCTTCGTTATGGTAATATATTTATAATATGTATCACTTTAGCAAAAAAACCTACATGGGCCAATATCGTTCCTGTCGGGCATCATTTTTCCTTTCTTTCTTCCGTTCGCTGATAATTATTCACTGTGTGACCTTTGGGCTGGCGGCTACTAGGCTAGCCCCTGGGCTAGATAAGGGCGAGTTTTGGGGGGCAACAGCCCCCCGTAAAATGGGCACTGGCTGCCTCCCGTTCCCGTTTGCGGCGGCCCTGGCGTTCTGCAGTCTGAAAATTGGAAAGAAAATAATTATATTCTTCTCTTTTGCAATTCTTTAGAAATTTTTTAATTTATTTATTTAAATACGAAAACGTGATTATTTTCTTAAACTATTTTTGAAAATAATTTTTTGTTTAATTCACTTCTTTTTCAGAATTAAGTACCACGAAAATTTTAATTTGTTTCTCCCTGACTTTTTCCTGACAGAATTTAGACTCTTTCCCTGATTTCTATCAAAAAAATCCAAAAGGTGTTCAATTATAGAAAAAAATGATATTTAGAAGCAAATATTTAATTTAAAACTTTAAGGATGTCTATCTATTTTAAAAATGAAATTAGTTATTTTATTAAACTTCTCTCGATTTTCAAAGTTCAATTTAATTCTTAAAAATTCAATTATTTTTAATAAATTTTTAGAAAATTTCAATTATTTTTTTAATAAAATTTTAGGAAATTTTAATTATTTCGAAAAAATTTCAATTACTTGTTTAGAAAAATTCAATTATCTTTTAATAATAGAACTTAAATATTTTATAAGCACAATTATTCAGAATTTGAAATAAAATTTTCCAATACTTCAATTTTTAAAGAAAATTTTATATTTAAATCGTTTTAAAATTAACTAATTAATCAAAAATGTTATTTTAACGCATATTTAAATTAAATATTGATTTTGAAAAATATCTTTGTACTCCAAGAAAGAAAATTTTTGTAGTAATTCTAGATTTTGTTATTTTCCCAGTACTTTTGATAAAATTTCCTGATATTTCCCTGATTTCTCTGACCAATTTTATTTTTCCTGATTTCCCTGAACTGTAGCAGCCTCATTTTTCAATTCGATTATTTAGAATACTTTGTGTTTCAATGACTAATTTTTAAATTAAAATTTGTTTCTTTTATTTTGATAATCAATTTCCTAATTTACAAAATATAAATCTAAATAATTTTCCTTAAAAATTTTTCGTTTAAAAAATTTAGAAATTATATCTTCAGTCATATTTTATCTCACTTTTCAAAAATCATTTCAAAAAATATAAACAAAACCGTAAAAATTAGAAAAAGAATTCTTTTGCAAATAATTTTCGTAAGTTTACAGTCAATTTCCAAGTGTTAATAATAAATAATTACTTACCGGTCGGGAATCATCCCATGACAAGCTGCATTATTAGAACATACGATTTTCTTTAATATTTTAATTTCGAGAATTTTAATTTTCTTTTCTTCTATAAAATAGAAAAAAAAAATTTCCATTGCCAAAAAACTTACTTGACTTTGGATTGTCGCATAAATTGTTGAATTTTCCGAGCAGCTTGATGAGCGGCTTGTTGATGAACGGCTTGCTGTCTTGAAACTGATGATCCAGGACGTGCACGATAATTTCTGTAGTTACTTTGAATCACCAAAGCGGCCTTCGTTGCTTGTCTGTGAAATTGAGAAAAAATCATGATTAAGGGAAATAAAGAAAAGAATTTTAAATACAAACGAAAGTTCCACTCTCTCTCTTTCTCTCACTCTCCCTTACCCTCTCCTTCCCTGTCTATCTTTCTCTCGAAGACACATTTAAATAACGTTTCCATTATGTACGATCCCGAGTACTTTTGGCTTAAGCTCGAGAAGTCGTATTAATTTAATGCCAGCTTAATTTCGTATTCAGGCCATTGCGGGAAGAAACGAAGGGAAGTCCGTATAAAGTTTCCGAATTATTTACGATGCCAATTAAAAGTTCCCGCTCTCTCTTTCTGTCTTTCTCTCTCTCTTTCTCTCTCTTACTCTTACTCTCTCTTTCTCTCTTCATGGTTTGAAGTTACTTGAACTTTAACTCCAAATCGAGTCGACCATTGGATCGTTAGGATGTTTTAAGTAGCGAGACACGCCAATGTCGACCTCGTCTAATTATGATTTATATTCAGATTCATCTTGCTTCGTTCCACTGACATTCATGTCAACCATTATCACGATATCTCTGTATTTACTCTTGATTTTGTAAATTAATAGTCACGAGAGCTCATTTCAAATTTCCATGCGCAATTAATTCATTATGTGAAACATAAATCTGAACAAAATCTCGTTGTCACGTTTCATATTTACATGTGTAGTGTTAGAAATTATTATAAGTACATTAGTTTCTATTCTTTTGGACAAATCTCCGAAATCTCTATTTCTATCAAGAATTTCAAATTCTAACTGCTTTAAATTTGTTTAAAATTTTTATTTATCTGCATTTTTATCAAATTTCTATTTATTTTTATCAAGAGAATTAAAAATTTTATCTAATTTTTTGCTTTTGAATTTTTCTTTATCTGTATTTTCCTCAAATCTTTATTTATTTCTAATTTTTTTGCTTTTGAATTTTAATACATCTGCATTTTCATCAAATTTCTATTTTCTATTTATATTCATTTATTTCTATCGAGAATTTCAACTAATTTTTTACTTTCGCATTTTTATTTACCTGCATTTTCATCAAATTTTTATTTTCTATTTATTTTAATTTATTTTTATCAAGAATTTCGAATTTTAATTGTTAATTTTTTTTTGCATTTAAATTTTTATTTATCTGCATTTTCATTGAAATTTGTAGAAATGAATTTCTATTTTCTACAAAAACGAATTTTCCAAATTCAATCTAATTTCTATAATTAAATTAATTTTTTATACAAATTTTCATTTAGTTCAATTTTTCTTCTTTGTAAGAATTAAATAATTGATTATTTCAGATTCAAAATTATAATAGGAAATAATATAAAAGCAATATTTTTAATTGGAAACAATTTAGTTAAATTGATTTTTGCAATTTTTTTAAATCTTCATAGCATTAAATTAGAATTACATTAATTTTAAAATTCAAATTTGAATTTTCTTGATAATTTTTCTTTTTAATGTTTTAAATCATTAAAGAGGTAAAATTTATCAATAAAATTAGGAAATAAAAAATAAACAGCTCATTACCGGAATACAACGATTATTAATATAGAAAGACTAGAAATTAGAGATTCAATCAATTTGTCCGAAAATAGCAAAAAAAAAAAAAAAAAAAAATTGTAAATTACCTGTAATAAGCACACTGCTTGTGACGACGATAATATTGTTGAATGAGAACGGCGGCGTGCCTCTCGGCCTCCTCTTGACGTTGACGTCCCTTATAACTCCTGTAAGCTTTTTGTATCATTCTCGCCGCCTGATAGAGTTCACGTTGCTCGCGATCCGATAATGTCAGTCTACTTAAATCAGCTTCGCTTCCATCTCCTGAACTTAAACTCCCACCGCAGCCATTAATTCCACATCCAAATTTCCTCTCTTGTCCATAACGATAATGGCCATTATGACCGTTGCCACCGTCGAGTTGCAATTGTAATTGTAAAAATTCACAAAAATCTGCAGTCGTCGGCGGTGGCGACGGTGAGTCCGGCGTTAAACAACTGCTCGAAGGACTTGATGGACTCGCATCGGCGTCCGCGTCCGAAACGGAGGCCGCACCGCCGCACTCCCGATACGAGTCAAACAATTTACCCGAGTCGAGTGGCTGAAAGAAATTTCCCAGTCATTAATTTTTCCATCTTTTCCATTTTCTTTTCTTCAAATTTATTTTTCAAACTAAATTAAAAATAGTCCATTTTACTTAAATTTATTTTTGAAACTAAATTAAAAATATAATTAAATTAAATTATTACTAAATTAGAAATAGTCGACTGTATTTAAATTTATTTTTCAAACTAAATTAAAAAACCGTCGATTTGATTTAAAACATTCATTTTATCTAAACTTATTTTTATTGAACTATAATCTGACTTTTACAGCAACGAAAAATTAATTTAATTTCTAAAATAACATTTTTTTGAAAAAAGAAATAAGAAAAATAAAATAAAAAGAAAGAAATGAGCGATGAGTACCATTTGTTCCATCAAGGCGTCCTCGAGAGGTGGTAAAGGTGGAGGTGGAGGTGGCGAAGATGGAGATGGAGGATCGGCCTCTGCTCTCTTGATCCTCTCCGGCAGGGCGGCTATAATTTGCTCGGCCAAAGTCAGCACTCTCGCGTCTTCCTCCCCTATAAAAAGTAAGCATGACCCTAGCCAAATTTACAACAACTACAAAAATTATATTAATATGTTTATATTTTTGTTATACAAAAGTGGAAGCGGTTACAAAGAACCGCTTAACTTCACACTGAGGCACAACACTCAAGAAAAGCTGTTAATGTGTTTATTTTTTTTTGCATCGTTATTTATTGTACAAGTGGCAACTCAACTCGCTTTTAAGAACACAAAAAAACAAATAACATCAAACAACTATTTTTTTTTGTTGCAGTTTATTAGTATTACAGCTCACACACCAGGTTGACCCAACTCGACTGAAGCTCCCTGTTCTTTTTTCTCTTTTTTTTTATTTTTTGCTGAAAAAATTAACGAGCAGTCCAACACCATTTGAAATTATCTTCTGGAGTTCTATTTTTTCCGTATCTTTATAATTTTTTATATATTAGAATTGTAAGATATAATTAGAATCCAATAACAAAATTGTTTTATTCATTTATTCAAATTCTTGCTATAAAATTTTCTGTGACAGAAATAATAATTATAATCATAATAAATATAATTAAAGAAGCTTTTTTAAAATTATTCAAAATTCTGCTATAAAATTATTTGTATCTGTTTTTCTACATTAATTAAATAATAAATTGTTTTCGTATAGTTTTTTTATTAATAAAAATTTCTTACTTTTTTGGAGTTGATTAAATTTTATTTGAGTTATTCAGTATTATTTTTCTAAAATTTCTCAAACAATGAAATTAATTTTAAAAATTGTAATAAAATTCTAGGAAGAGTTCAATTATTCCCAAAATTTTTTTTATAAAATTCAATAATCAAATTTTGAATTTCAATTATTGACAAACACAATTAGTTTAAAAAATTTTAAAAAAATGTTTATATAGTTTAATTACTTTGAAAGATTTCAAATTAAAATTATTAAAAAAAATACAATATTTTCAAAAAATTCATTAAGAAACGTTAATTTATTTCGAAAACTCTAATAAAATTATTTTCTTAAACAATAAATTTCTTTGCACGAATTTAATTATTTTCAGTACAATTTTTACAAAATTTCTCAAAAGAATTGAATTATTTTTTAAAATTTGATAAAGTTCTTCGCAAAAATTCAATTATTTTGAAAAATATTAATTTAATTCTTTATGAGAATTGAAATATTTTCAATAAAATTTTAATTAAATTCCTTGAAAAAATTCAATTATTTTCTAAAATTTTAATTAAATTCTTAGAAAAATTTCAATTATTTTCATAATTTATAGAATTTTTCGGAAAAATTTTGATAAATTCATTGCAAAACTTTTTTATTTTGAAATTTTTAATAAAATTCTTCATAAAAAAAAATTTCATTAAATACTTTGAAAAACTTCTTTTCCTAAACACTAACATTTTTTGCGAAAATTCTATTATTTTGAAACAGTTTTGTAAAATTCTTTATAAAAATTCACTTAATTTTAATAGGATTTTAATGAAATTTTTACAAAAATCGACCAAGATTTCAATTATTGTCAAAAATTATTAATAACAACATTAAAATTCTAGTAAAGTTTTCCAAAGAATTCAATTATTTCCAAAACTTTTTAATAAAATTCAATAATTAAATTTCTAATTACAATTATTAAAAAAACACAATTATTTTAAAAAGAAAGAAATGTTTTGTATAATTCAATTACTGGAAAAATTTGTAATTAAAATTATTAAAAAATTTACATTATTTCATAAAAATTTTTAAATTTCTTCAAAGGAACGAAATTTTTAGTAAAATTCAATTCTAAAATTTTAATTAAAATTATTAAATAAAACTATTATTTACAAAAAAATCCAAAGAAATTCTTTAAAACAGTCCAATAATTTAAAATAATTCCTCGCTAGATTTTAATCACTTTTTAAAATATTAATAAATAAAAAATTGAATTATTTTCAATATATAAGTAATTTTAATAAAATTTAATTTTAAAATAAAATATTTTTTTCAAAAATATTAAATTTCTTCGAAAGAATTAAATTATTTCCTCAATTAGAAAAACTTGAAAAAAAGTTCTTAAAATTCAATTACTTTTAAAATTTAAAATTGAAATTATTTTTAGATATCACTTATAATAATCATTATTCTTGTAGTTTTTTTATGAATAAAAATTTCCAATTTTTCAAAATTTGATTAAAAATAATAAAACTTTATAAGGAAGTAAATGAAAAAGAGTTTTCTCCACGGAAAAAAAGACTCCAGTAAATAATATCCGACTAAAGAGGCACATCTGCAAAAGGAATAAGAAGTATACGTACCGCGGTATCAAACGCAATTGGTACAACAAAACATCCAACAGAAATAGGAATGCTAGTATAGAAATTGTTAGTATACAGTTAACAATGGTTCGGGTGACTAAAAGAGTCAATTAGGGACACTTTACAAAGAGCGTATTATTTTGTTTTTAGTATTTTTTTTTTCTAAACCAATGCCAAGCAACACCAATATACTGCCGAAGCTGCAAGTTTTTTCAATTATTTTAGAAAAAGGTATTATCTGGGATTTGTGAGAAAATGAGATTTTATATACACAATATTCTCCTTGAAATACACACGTGGGATTTAAACTACAAAACTCTACATTTACACGCTTTGGATTAAAAACATTTTTTTTTTTGTTTTATTATTTTGGTTAGTTGGTGATTTATTTAAGAGCGTGTTTTTTTTAAAGAGCAGTAACACTTTATACAAGAGACAGGCAGACAGACAAATAAGACATTAGAAGGGGAACGAGCTAAGTACGGACCTCGAGGGTTCGGGACAGTCTCCATTCCCTGGTGGCCGAGACCTAAGGACGATTCATCCTCTTGCAACAAATCCATGTCATCTAGGAGCGGGGAACCACCTGTGTTTTTCGATAAACCCCTTAATTGCCACGCTCCTTCTTTTTCTTAACTTATTAACGGAATAACTACTAGTTTTTGTTTAACAAAGAGAGAGAGAGAGAGAGATAGAGAGAAACAGAGAGAGATAGAGAGAGAGAAAGGAAAGCGGATGTGCTTGGGTCTAGTGTGTAAGTGTAAGTGTATTTTTTCTTTTTTTTGTAAAATATAGTGTGCACCTGGAGTTTTTTTTTGTTGTTCAATTTATAAAAAATAAAGCGAAACTAACACAGAGCCAAATCGAGACCGCTATCTTGAGATGGCCTCCTAGGAATAGGGCTGGCGGGCCGCAAAAATAGTCTCTCATCTTGTCTCCTAGCCTCCAAGCGATTGAGCTCTTCGGCGATCGCCGTGTGACCGTTCTCCGCAGCCAATTCGGTGGCACTCCTGTTCTGACAATCTCTCACACGCAGCGCCATTGCGTTCCATCTGGACAAATGACACAATAACCGTCTTAACTTGACGCGGACGATGATTCAATTTTTTTGCCCGTGCTCGCGGTTGTCATCCGTGTTTGCCAAATTATTATTTTCATTTTACTTTTTTTTTCTTTTTGTTTTGTCGTCCTCTTTTTCACAAAAAACCTTCTGCCTAATCTTTCTTTTTTGAGACGAAGAGAATTGGGGGGGGGGAAATGATTTTCAGAGGCGGGGAAAAATAATCCTGAGGCGAAGAAAAGAAAATATAATTCTAAGGCGGAAGAAGGAAAAAAAAGGCGGATGAAGGAAAAAATAGGCAGAAGTCGGAAAAAACAGGCGGAAGAAGGAAAAACCGGCGGAAAAGGAAAAAAATAAGTTTGAGGCGTAAAGGGGAGAATAATGTTTGATGGAAAAAAGAAAGTATAGGCAGTAGATTAATGTTGAATCGAGTGATTATTCTTCTTTTTTGAGAGAGAGAGAATTACCCACCGATAAAGTATTCTGGCTGTATCGGCGTGTCCGGCAGCGCACGCCCAAGCGAGAGGCGTTAATCCAGCGGCGTCCTGACGCAGAGCATCGACTTCGGCGTCCAAAACACTGCTCGGATTTTCGGCTCTCCAGTGCAAAAGAGCGCAGGCCAATCTCGAGTAACCTAGACCCGCTGCCAAATGGAGAAGTGTCGGTCCTCCGGATTGAAGTGGCTCCGCTCCTGTGCGCCATGGCCTCACAACAGCGTCCTAAAGATTCATTTTTTCCTCTCATTCTCTATTCTAATATTTAATTCCATAAAATTGCCTGATGTCTACATTTTATTGTTATAAATACTTTCAATTTCTTTTAGTCTACTTAATTTATTTGGTTTACTTCATTTATTTAGTTTACTCAATTTATTTATAGTTCAATTATAGTATTTACCATATTTATACTATTTATACACAGTTGCCACAAAAATTTAATTTTGTTTCTCCTTGACTGTTCCCTGATTTCAGAGACAAATTTTTGACTTTTTCCCTGACCCTAATGAATTTTCTGATTCACTCTAAAAATGATTAGAACTCAAAAAACTGTTTTATCACATTTACGAATTTTCACATATATTACGAATTTTTCTAATTGTAAAATTATTTGACAACATCAATAAATTCTTTTTTAAATAAATACTTAATCATTATTATTAATCCATAGGAATAAATAATTATCAAAAAAATTCAAATTCAAACCTTTATGAAATTCAACAACTTATAAGAATATCTTCAAGTTTTAAAATAATTTAAATTTCCATAAAATTTAAAAAAAAAATTTAATTATTTACAAAAGTTTTAATAAAATTCGTTGTAGGAATTTTCAAAAATTTTCTCAAAGTATTCTTTTACATTTCACAAATAATAAAATTCTACGCTAAAATTCAAATATTTTCAAAATCTACAATTTTAATAAAATTTCTCAAAAGAATTCAATTATTTTCATAAATAATAAAATTTTTCAGAGGATTTCAATTATTTTTAATACAATTTTAAGCAAATTTCTTCGAAAAATGTAATTATTTTCAAAAATTTTTTCCAAGAATTCAATTACATTTCACAAATAATAAAATTCTTCGCTGAAATTCAAAAATTTTCAAAATCTACTATTTTAATAAAATTTCTCAAAAGAATTCAATTATTTTCATAAATAATAAAATTCTTTATTACAAGATTTCAATTATTTAAGAGAAATTTAATAAAATTCGTTACAAAAGTTAAATTATTTTCGTAAATAATAAAATTCTTCACAGGATTTCAATTATTTAAAAAAATGTAATAAAAATTCTTTGCAAGAATTCAATTATTCTCCTAAATAATAAAATTATTCATAGGATTTCAATTATTTTTAATACAATTTTAAGTAAATTCCTTCGAAAAATATAATTATTTTCAAAATTTTTATTAAAATTTTTCGAAAGAATTCAATTATTCATTATTAATTTTTTAAAATAATTTTTGCAAAAGTTCCTTTTCAATTATTCGGAAATTCCTCAATTAAATATTTAGTAAATAAAAACTTGAAATAATTTTTTAAAAAATTCAATTAAACTTTTTCAATAAAATTAATTCTACAGAATTATCAGTTAAAAGTATGAAGAATTCGAATTTTCAAAGATTTAAATTTGAAACCTTTTCAAAATTCAATTTTTTTTTTAAATTCATGTTTATAATGCTTTTAATAATCAATTATAATCTAAAATTTTAACTGAAATTCATTTCTAAAACAATTTTTATTAAAAAATTCTACGAGAATTCAATTATTTAAATACAAAATAAATAATTTATTGAATTATTGAATGTTTGTTAAAATTGAATTCCCATAAAGAATTTCATTAACAAATTTTTAAATAATTGAATTTTTTCGACGAATTTTAATAATAATAATAATAATAATAATTGGATTAAAATTGTAGATTAGGTTAGATTTATTCTCTATTGTACGCTTACAGTTTTTACAGTTTTTAGAATTTCTATTCATCGCATAACTGACTAAAATTGTATTAAAAATAATTGAAATTCTATGATGAGTTTTATTATTCATGAAAATAATTGAATCTCTGTAAAAAAATGTTATTATTTATGAAAATAATTTAATGTTTGCTTAGAATTTTGGCAACATTTTTTTTAAACAATTAAATTCTTTTAAAAAATTTGATTAAAATAGTAACAATTGAAAATCATGAAATTGGGGAAAATTGTTGAAAATAATTGAATTTTGGAGAAGAATTTTATTATTTTCAAAAATAATTGAAATTTTGACGAGAATTTTTAAAAATTTTGGAAAAAATTGAATTTTTGCGAAGAATTTTATTACTTTTAAAAATAATTGAATTTTTGCAATCATTTGTTACTTTTCAAAAATTCAATAAAAATTCAATTCAAATTCAATTCAATTCTTTAATAAAACTCCTAGACTTTTCCCTGAACTGTGGCAACTCTGTTATAGTATTTAAAATATTTATAGAATTTATAGTATTTATAATTTATAATATTATTTTTTGTATTGTCAGTACCTGACAATAGGCGACGAGTCGCTCCTCGAGATGAGCAGCCGGCGACGATGGACCGGGTCCCTGAAGACGAGCCTCAACATCGGCGAGACGATCGAGAAGCGCTTTCTCGGGACTCGGTTCGGAAGTCGGCGGTTTTCGGTATTCAAAAGCGACACTGTCGGACACGACGAAACCATCGCAGGCAACTTGAAGCGAAGCTATTCCCGGTGCATGAGCGGGACATCGGCATCGCAATACACCTGGTTGAACGAGACAGGCTTCCACTGGTTCGGCGTCAAAAAGTATCGAGTACGACTGCGAACTACTGCCACCGGTCCAGGGTCCCGCCACCAGCACCTTTTTGACAAAAAGAGAAATTTTTTTTTACTCAAACATAATTATTTAAATAATTTAAATATAATTGATAAACAGAATAATGATACATTATTTTTCTAATTATTTATTAATAGAAGAATAGAATTTTATTTCTTCATGATAAAAATTAATTACAACAAATCCGAGTAAACAAAAATTATTTTTTAATAAAAATTCCATATTTCAAAATATTTCCATATTTCTTCTTTCGAAGAATTTTATTAAAATTAAATAAAAATTTTATTAAATAAATAAATTTTATAAATTACTAATAAATAGAATTTAATTAAATTAAATTAATTCGTTTCGTTTGTTTAGTTTTTATAATAATAAAAAATTGATGATAATAATAATAATTCCAATAAATAAATAGAATTCAATCTATATTGACAACAATTATCGTGAAATATCCCCAACAATTACGAATACCTTATTTACATATTTATTTTATAATATTGCGAGTTTCTATAGAGTCGAAAAAATCGAATTCAATGGGGCTGAAAGAGCAAGAGAGTCATTTGGACCAGAAATCGAGGTCCTGACATACGATCAGTTCGCCATGCCAAGGATTGAAAATTGGTCCGTTTTAACGACCCTATAGTTCACTATTCGTATTTCCAATAATCGACTACAAGCGAATGCGAATATAATGATCGTTGGTCTTGAAATCAAAGACTAACGGATTTCAAACATTTCAAATTCCACCTTTTTCCAGAGATACAGTGAGAATAATAATTTTGGTTTAATTAAAATTTTAATCAACTGAATTTATTTAAGAAAATTTTTATTTAAAGGATGTTTTATTTTTAAAAATTTTCATTTTCTCGAATTTTTATGTTAAGATAAGTTTTTATAAAAGAAAATTGTTATCGAATAAGATTTGTGTTTTAAAAATTTAAATCTAATTGAATTATTTAAGAAAATTCTTATTTTACGGTATTTTTATTCAAGAAAAATTTTACCTACACAAATATTTAAATAATGAAGTCAATTTTTATCGAATGGAATTTTTATCAAAGAAACTTTCTATTGAATAAACATTTTGATTTGAAAAAATTTAAATCTAATCGAATTATTATAGAAAATTATTATCTAATGGATTTTTTATTCAAAAAAATTTTCATCGAATGAAATTTTCGTTTAAAAAAATTTTTACATGCTCGAATTTTTATTTTAACTAATTTTTTGTCTAACAGAATTTGATTACTTCTTTTCAATTTCAACTTGATAATTTAAAACTTATTGGATCGAATATTGTTTGATATAAAAATTTTCCTATTCAAGTAAATAATAATAAATATTATTAAGATAAGTCTAATATTTAAATAAAAAATTAAAAAGCAATTATTTAAATCGAGAATATTTTTTTCGTAGAATGATTAACAAAGCTGAAAACTGATATTTCAGAATATTTTATAGAATTCTTGCTAAATTCTATTTCTTCTTCTCGTCAAAAATTAATACCCACTTTCATTAAAAATGTACTATATCTAAGTTTGAAATCTCTAAGAAGTTAATTTATCTAAATTAGTTGAGAAGAATTTTTAACTCTTCATACTTCAATATGAACTTATATAACTATTTCTTTTGAATTACTTCACTAATTTAAATTTAGACCTATTAGAAAATTCATCCAAATAAAAAACTAGAGTTTATTCAACAAATAGAAATTATTTAATATAAAAATAAGTTTTAGACACTTTTTAAATTTCCAAAAATTATTCATTAATTCGGGAAAAATAACAAAATTTAATCCGAAATTCTCGTAAATTTGTTAATTTAGAATGTAAAATATTTCTAGTTGGAAATTCAGAAAGTCTGGTTTTCGACAAAAAGAAAGAAAAAAAAGAGGAAGAATAGAAATACGGGAAAAAGAGAATAAAATCTGTCTTTACAGTAAAAAAAATCGCCTTATCGCCTCCCTCGGTGTAAAGCTAATAAAATTCATACAAGAATTTTCTTAAAAATTTTGAAAATAATTTAAATTGTTTTCAATTTTAATTTAATTCAATTCTAATGAAAATAATTGAATTCTTATAAAGAATTGTATCAAAATTTATAAAATCAATCAAATACTTTTGACAAATTTTATCCAAATATTTAATAAAAATTGAATTCTGGCCGAAAATTTTATTAAAATTTTTTTTAATAATGAAATTCTTTTAAGAAATTTACTTGAAATTGTATTGAAAGTATTGTAATTCTTATAAAGAGTTTTATCAAAATTTTTGAAAATAATTGATTTTTTGTCAAAAATTTTATAAAAATTTCTGAAAAGAATTTAATTTATACGAAAAAATTTATTATTTATGAAAATTAATAATTGAAATCTTGTAAAAAATTCTTCTGAAACTTTTTGAAAATAATTGAATTTCTTCGAAGAATTCTAATATATTTACGAAAATAATTGAATTATATCGAAAATTTTATTAAAATAGTAATAAAAATGAATCCTTTCAAAGAATTTTATTAAAATTTCTAAAAATAATTGAATTACTAAGAAGAATTTTATTATTGATGAAAATAATTGAATTTTTACGAAGAATTTTATTAAAATGCAGTAAAATTTATGAATATAATTGAATTGTTTTGAGAAATTTTATTAAAATAATATTTAGAAATTTGAATCATTATTTGTGATAAAAATTGAATTCTTGAGACGAATTTTATTATTTACGAAAATAATTTAATCTATTTGAAGGAAATTCAAATTATTTGAAGGAATTTAGCGAAACTTCTAATGAAAATAATTAAATTATTCTAAAGAATTTTATGAAAATTCTTAAAAATAATTGAATTACTAAGAAAAATTCTATTTTTTTGAAAAGAATTGAATTTTTGCCGAGAATTTTATTATTTCTGAAAATAATTGAATTATTACAAGAATTTTATTTATATTTTAGAGAATAATTGAATTCTTGCAAAGAATTTTATTATTTATGAAAATAATTGAATTCTTGCAGAGAATTTTATTATTTTTGAAAA
This sequence comes from Leptopilina heterotoma, assembly GCF_015476425.1. Lineage (NCBI taxonomy): Eukaryota > Metazoa > Arthropoda > Insecta > Hymenoptera > Figitidae > Leptopilina > Leptopilina heterotoma. Next base: position 1,091,793 of record NW_025110924.1, on the reverse strand, counting down.
TAATTGAATTATTACAAGAATTTCATTTATATTTTAGAAAATAATTGAATTCTTGCCGAGAATTTTATTATTTATGAAAATAATATAATTATTTTGAAAGAAATTCAAATTATGTCACGGAATTTATTTTAAATTCGAATTAAAATTATTGAATTCTTATAAAGAATTGAATCATTATTTTTGGAAGTAATTGAATAATTCGTACAAGAATTTTATTGAAATATTAGATAATAATTTAATTGTTTTCAAGGAAATTAAAAATATTTCAAGGAATTCAGCAAAAATTCTAATGAAAATAATTGAATTATTTTAAAGAATTTTATTAAAATTTTTTTAAATAATTGAAGTCTTAAGAAGAATTCTATTATTTACGAAAATAATTTAATTCTTGCCGAGAATTTAATTATTTTCGAAAATAATTGAATTTTTACAAGAATTTTATTTATATTTTAGAAGATAATTGAATTCTTGCAAAGAATTTTATTATTTACGAAAAAAATTGAATTCTTGTGTCGAATTTGATTATTTATGAAAATAATTGAATCAATTTAATGAATTTTATAAAAAATTTAAAAAAAATAATTAATAATAGAAATATGGAAAAAATACCTTGACGCCTCCCTCGGTGTAGCTCCATTCAGGACTATATTCAGCAATATGGACGGTGGTACCAGGATGACAAGCATTGTCATTATCCGCACTCCTCTCCTCAGCCTTGCAATGCTCCGATGTATCGAAGTCATGCAACTCGGGCAAGTCCCCAAAGACATCGAATGCATCAAGATTGACCAGAACATCGTCAGGCGAATCAATAAAGTCCATTGGATTGATAATACTATTATCGGCGGGCGAAGGTGATGGCGATGGTGGCACCATATTTGCCGATAAAGTCCGTTGAATATCCTCCTGACTGAGATCGAGTGTCTCCGCAAAGTCAGTAACACCAGCCGATCCGCTGCCAGGCGTTGAGAGCGTTTGAACACTCGCACAATCAATATTGTCCTTAACATCGATCTCCTGTTGTGTTTGTTGCTCACGATCGACACCAATTTGTTGAACGATTTTTTGTTCCTGTACTTGCTGCATTTCCACTTGATTCGATTGTGCCGCTGATTGTTGCTGTTGTTGTTGCTGCTGCTGTTGTTGTTGTTGCTGTTGTTGTTGTTGTTGTTGTTGATGATGATATGGTTGACTATTTAGAATAAGGAGTCCTCCGCCTCCTTGAATTTGTTGCAGACTTAATACTAATGGAGCCGATTGCTGACTCTGAGTTGAATGGGAATGTCTCGAGTATACGCGAGGAGCCGTCGACGCCGTTGAGGTTGGTTGTTGACCTCCGGTTGTCGATGAGACCTTCAGTAATAAATAAGTAAAGATATAATTATATTTAGTTGTTGGTTGGCCTACAGGTTGTCGACAAGACCTTTTGTAATAAATAATAAGTAAATAAAGAGTCAATTTCGACAAAATAATTTTTTCTCTCGGTTTTTTTCCTATAGTCGAGGAATTATAAATTGGAGACATTAAATTAGATAAAAATTATTAAATAAAATAAAACTAATTGAATAATAAGTAAATTTCGATAACATAATTTCCTTTCTGTTGTTTTACATAAATATTTAGAAATAATATTTATATTGCGTTAATATGTGGATTTATTTTAATAAAATAGAATTTATTTCATTGTTGTTACAATTAATTGTTCTAGGATTTTTTTAATTTTAAAAGATGACATTTTAGATAAAAATATGTTATCCTCAATTTTTTAATTTTCATAAATCAGAATCAAAAATAATAATTTAATTCTTGCATAGAATACATAAAGTTTTACTAAAGTCTTTGAAAAAATTCTAGTGATTCGAAGAATTTTATTAAAAACTTTTGAAAATAATTGAATTCTTTGAAGAATTTTAAAACTCATAAAAATAATTCAATTCTTGCGACGAATTTTATTGAAATTTTTGAAATAATTTTTTTTTAATAATTCAATTCTATTCAAAATTTTTATTGAAATTGTTTTGAAAATAATTTAATTCTTAATAAATGATTTCAAATTTTTTAAAAATAATTTAATTCGTTACAAGAATCACATTAAATTTTTTTTAAATAATTGAATTCCTTCGAAGAATTTTATTATTATATTGTATCAAAATTTTTGAAATTAATTGAAATCTTACAATATTTTTATTGGAATATTTGATAATAATTTAATAGTTTTCAAGGAAATTAAAAAAAATATTTTAAGGAATTTAGTGAAAATTCTAATGAAAATAATTGAATTATTCTTAAGAATTTTATGAAAATTTTAAAAAATATTTAAATTACTAAGAAAAATCCCCATTATTTATGAAAATGTTATTAAAATTTCTGAAAAAATTAAATTTATACGCAGAAATTTATTATTTATGAAAATAAGTGAATTCTTGTAAAGAATTTTTTTAAAATTTTTGAAAATAATTGAATTCCTTCGAAAAATTCTAATGATTACGAAAATAATTGTATTATATCGAAATTTTATTAAAATAGTATTAAAAATAAATGTTCTCAAAGAATTTTATTAAAATTTTTGAAAATAATTGAATTACTAGGAACAATTCTATTATTTATGAAAAAAAATTGATTTTTTGAGAAGAATTTTATTAAAATTAAGTAAAATTTTTGAATACAATTCAATTATTTTGAAAAATGTTATTAAAATAATATTTAGAAAATTGAATCATTATCTTAAAGAATTTTATTAAAATTTTTGAAAATAATTTAATTCTTTTTAATTTTAATTTAAGTTTAGTCAAAATTATTGAATTTTTACAAAGAATTTGAATCAAAATTAAAAAAAAATAATTTAATTCTTTCCACGAAGTTTATCAAAATTTCAGAAAATAATTTAATTCTTTCAAGGAATTTTGTTATAATTTTTAAAAATGATTGAATTCCTCCCAGAAATTTTATTATTCATGAAAGTACCTATTTGAATTCTTACAAGAATTTTATTTAAATTTTTAAAAGTAATTGATATCTTACAAGAATTTTATTAAAATTTTTAATGAAAATAATTGAATTCTTTTGAGGAATTTTATTAAAATGTTTGAACATAATTTAATTGTTTTTAATTTTAATTTAATCAAAATTTAATTTTTACAAAGAATTTGTATCAAAACTAAAAAAAAAATAACTGAATTCTTTCCACGAATTTTATCAAAAGTTGAGAAAATAATTTAATTCTTTCAAGGAATTTTGTTATAATTTTTAAAAATGATTGAATTTGTTCAAAGAATTTTATTATTCATGAAAGTATTTGAATTCTTACAAGAATTTTATTTAAATTTTTGTTGAAAATAATTGAATTCTTAAGAAAAATTGTATTATTTATGAAAAAAATTGAATTCTTTTGAGGAATTTTATTAAAATTATTCAAAATGATAAATAATAATAGTCAATTATTTAATAACTGAATTTTTTAAATTTTGAATCAAAATTCATTCGAAAATTGAAATTCATATTTGAAAATAAAAAATTGAAATTTGGATATCAATAATAATGAAATAATAAGTAAATTTCGTTTAAGTGAGAAATTAGTAAAAATCAATAAAAATTAATAAAAATAAATTAAAATAAGTAAAAATGAATAAAAATAAATAAGAATAAATTAAAAAGAATTAAAACAAATAAATTGACCAAAAATACGTGAAAATAATGAAATGACAAGCAAATATCGACAAAATAATTTTTTTTCTCCGCTGATTTTTTTTTTAATGCATCCAGTCGATGAATTGGTGTAAAATGGAGAAGAAATAAAAAAACCTGATTGTCAGGGGTGAGTCTCCTGGGAGCGATTTGAGCACTGGTGGTTGTAGAGGCTGACGAAGCCCGCTGTCTATCTAATAATTGTGAGACAATCATATCCACTGGATGATTTGAGTTTTGCGAGAGATGTGGATTTATTGGATCGTCATCACCGCCAAGGAACATTGGCCTCAATTGCGATGCCAATTCATCCCGTGTCCATTCTTTTTTATCCGGTGGTAATGCAAGGCATGGCGGTAAAGCGGCCAGTTTCGCGTCACCATCAGGATAAGGAACATTGAGATAATGAACGAGAACAACGTCCGGATTTTGTAGAAGCCAATAGCAACGTCGATGAAACGTTGGCAATATCGCTGAATGCACATAGCAGCCGTAAATACATTCCACTCCTTGGACCTGATGACAGAAAAAATTCACGAAAATCAGAATTATTATATTTTATTTAGAAACAATCGAGGAAAAAAATTCTTCACAAAAAAGAAATAAAAAAAAATCTTGAGTTTGTTTAAAAATAAATGATTAAAAAATGTCCCAAAAATTATAAACGTTCTAATGAAAGAAAAGATATTTTTTCAAATTCGAATTTTTTAAAATATTAATAATAAAAATAATAATAATAATAATAATAATAATAATAAATGGAAAAAATTAAACAGAAATTAAAAAAAATTTCTGCTTAGAAAAAAATAATTTATTTTTCAAAATATTTTTATTTTGTTTTCGATTTTTATTCCATTGAGTAATTTTTGAAAATATTTATATATTGAAAAAATATTTTGTTCAGTACAGAATTTTTTGAACGTGGAAAAAATTATGAAACAGAGAAAAATTATTTAGAAACGAGATTTTAAATATTTTTTTTTGTTCATTTTTTTCCAGTGCACACGCTTTACCTTTAGTTTCATGTGATCCTCTCTCGTCGTTTTTCCGTCTTTTCTTTTCTTCCAACAATAACCATCGCGTCGATAGCGGACCTTTTTCCTTGAAAATAACAACATCGAACCACTTCTCGGTCTTACTTTTGCCTCTCGACTCTGCCATTCTGCGTGCCTTTGAAAATTTATCAAAATTGCCGCAATTTCCTGTAACAAAAGGAGAGAAAAAAATGTTTTTACTATTCACCCTTTTTTTCGATTATTAAATTTTTAATTCTATGTATTTAAATTTTTTTTCTTTTCTACTATTATTATTATTTATTGAAAAACAATTTTTTGTCCTTTTTGTCAATGAAATGAAATTTCATTTTTGAGAGCAAATCAAAAATTTACTTTTGAGCAAAGAAAATGAAATTTTACTTTTTATAATAAAATAAAATTTCATATTTGTGCCTTTAAAAAATGAATTTAAAAATGTTTTGATAAAATTCTTTATGAGACTTCAATTTTAAGAAATTTTAATTATTCAATAAACTATTTATTTTTGCATTTAAATTATTGAATTATCTAATAAAAATTTATTTAAAAATGCATTTCAGTTAAAGTTTTACATAATAATTAAATATTGAAAGCATTATAGCATGAATTTTAAGAAATAATTAAATTTTAAAATGGTTTCAAATTAAATTCTTTGAAAATTTTTGTATTTTTCATACTTATAACTAACAATTCTGTAGAATTAATTATTTTAAAAAAGTTTAATTGAATTTTTTTCTGAAATTATTTGAAGTGATTGATGTTTTCAAATAATTTTAGAATTAAAGAAACTCGTAAATAAATGTAATGGAGCATTTTTTTGGTTTATCTAATCATTTTTAGAGTGAATCAGAATATTCTTTAGGGTCTGGGAAGAAGTCAAAATTTTGTCAAGTAATTAAGTTTTTCATATTAAAAAAAAAGAAAATATTTTGTAGGATTTACATTTGTTAATTATCTAAAATGTTTGTTACAAAATGCTAATTTTTTAGAAACAAAGGAAATAATGAATAATATAATTTTTTTAGATTAATAAAAATATTTTTGAATTATTTGAGAAATAAAAATAATATTATTAAATTAATGATATAATAAAAAATAAAGAAACATAATATTATCTGTCAAAAACTCAAAGCGTATAAAAAACAAAAGCATGAAAAGAATTGAATTCTTTTCAAAACAAATTTTATAACGAATTAGGAAAAAAATTGATTTAATTTGAAGAATTTTATTAAACACTTTTGAAAATAATTTATTCAATTCTTGCGATGAATTTTATTGAAATTTTTGAAATGCTTATTTTTTTTAAATAATTAAATTCTATTCAACAATTTTATTAAAATTGTATTTTGAGAATAATTTTTGAATTCTTATGAAGCTCTTTATTATTTGTAAAAATAATTAAAAAAGGTTTGTAAAAATACAAATTAAATTGTTTAGAAAAAAATTTAAATTCTTTCGAGAGATTATAAATTAAATTTGTATTAAAATTTATTGAATTCTTCCAAAAAATGATAGGTATCAACATTTTTAAAAGTAATATAATTGTTTTGAGGGAAGTTAAAATTATTTCAAGGCAATTATTAAAATACACTCAAAAAAAAAACTAGTAGATTTGACTACTTTTTAACTACCCTGAGTGATTCAATAGGTCCTCAACTGAATTTAAAAATTTATATTTACTACCGAAAGTAGTAAAAAGAACTAAGAATTTAGTTGATGTAATTAGATTTTGTAGTTGTTTTTGCAATTTAACTACTTTTTTTAGTTATATAAACTATTATTCTTCAACTATATTCAAAGTAGTAAAATCAACTACACAAAAATTGTTAGTAAAACTAAAAAAGTAATTAATTTGACAACTTTCAACTCAACTAGGTAATAGTAGTTAAAGATTTCGACCGAATTTTTTTCAGTGTACTAATAAAAATAATTAAATACTCTACAAGAATCACATTAAAATTTTTAAAAATAATTGAATTCTTCCGAAAAATTTTATTATTTTTAAAAATAATTGAATTCCTATCAAGAATTATGTTAAAATTATTGAAAATATAAACAATACTAATTAATTATGTACTTATAAGTGAATTTAAAAATTTTGATTATGAAATTATTCAAATATTTTTAAAAAAAGAATTTTTTAATTTGCATAATAATAATAAATTGAACATCACGTTTTGGGCGTAACACTTTTTAGTTGAATAAATAAATACCTAAATAAAAATTAAAAAAAGAACATTGTAAATTCCTGACACGAAATTCGTCATTAAGATATAGGTACGGAATTGGTTGAAGGTTGTGAAGGGGGGGGGGATTTATATATGTCCCTGTGCCTTGGATTACGGTTTGGGATTGCTCAAGGCACGTGGTTGGTATTAGGAACGAAGCAATCATCCCTAATTTGTAATAGGTATCAACGGATAGCTATATTGGAAGGAACATGGCCACTGGTCATGTACAACCACGTGACTCCGAGCCAACTTAGTTGGGGAATCAGGGTATTGATTGGACAAGTGCAACCAGCCGAAACACGATTTCCCATTCATGCCAATTTCTCACACATTAGGAGGCATTAAATTTTCACCTCGAATGTGAAATTGAAAATTCCCTTCATTCCGGATAAATTCACTTCGAGAAATGCATCTAATTCGATAGATTGTTTACATTACATACATTATCTTTTGTTCTTCAAAAATTAATTATTAATATAATAAATTCTATTATTGAAAATAATAAATTTTAACGAAAAATTTCAATTTTATATTATTCAATTTTTAGTTTTAATTCCTTAGTAAAACTGTGATAGTTCGATAATAAAATCAATAAAATAGTTTAAGATAAAAAAAGAATTTAATGAAAAAAATAATTTAAAAGTAAAATAAAGTTTTATCCAAATAAACAAAAAATTTAAATAATAAATTCCAAAATATAAAATTCCGTCGACACGGGAATAAAGTCGAAGTTGAAATTTTTTTTCCCTTCTTTTTTGCGGTTGACATTTTGATCTCTAGAAAAGTGATTTTTTTCATCCTCTGCCTTCCACATTTTTTCTTATTTTCTTTTTTTTTTTTTTTTTTTTTGACTGAAATGAAAGTCGGTGTCATTTTTCAGGTCTAGTGGGGTAAAAAAAATAGCCTTGACGAAAAATATTCGCATACATTTCACACCTAATCCAAAAGAAAGTGGTAGAAGAAGAAGTTACATCACTCAACGAGGTTGGGATTTACAAAATATCAAAATGGATCTTTATAAAGCTCATGTGTCATGAGTTTTCACGAAAAGAAGATTCACTCAGGCTCTTGCCTATCCTATATCACTATAAGATTCACTCACTCACTCTCTACTCTTTGAAATTCGAGTTCAAGTGGAAACGAGATTTCCCTTGCCCTGGGGGTATTACAGCCTCTCAAGATTTAGTGTGTATATGCACATTCCAATGTATATCTTGATGCATTTCCAGTCGAATGTGAATTTTCAACGACAAATATTAACCAGACACTCTAATTCTCTCGTGAATTAAATTTATTTAGCTACCGAAATTTCCACTAACTCTTCCCTCAATAGACACCTTCCTCCGACAGGCGAATAAATGCGGCAAACTAAAAGGAGTTCTAGTTTTCAAAATAATATTCACATTTTCTTGAGGTTCTCTTTTTTTAAATAAATAAATAAATATTGAATTAATCTGTTTAATAAAAATTATCTGATACACACAGAAAAAATTCTATTTAAACCGAAAATAATATTAACATTTTCTTGAGGTTCTCTTTTTTTAAATAAATAAATAAATATTGAATTAATCTGTTAAATAAAAATTATCTGATACACCCAGAAAAAATTCTATTTAAACCGAAAATAATATTAACATTTTTTTTGAGTTTCTCTTTTTCTAAATAAAAAAATATTGAATTAATTTGTTGAATGAAAATTATTTGAGGTAGGGGGTCACTATTTCTAAAAAATATTTTCTAATCCTTTTTTGTCTAAAAAAAAAATTTCTAATAAAACCTGTTTTATAAAAAAAGTTTTGATCTCTAAAAAAAGTTTTTCTAAAAAGTTATGATTTCTAATATTTATTTTCCTAAAAATTTGTAAAATTCCATAATTTTGATAAAAGTTAGAAAATTGTTTAAAAAAAATTAAGATATTAGGAAATAGAAACTATTTTGCATATTTTTTGTTTCCTAATCACAATTTTATTTACAAAATGATAAGTTTCTTTTTAAAAAAGTAGAAAAAATTTTATAAAATTACTATTTCTTATCACAAAATTTGTAAATAAAATTCTGTTCTTCTTCGAAAAAAAATAATAATAATTTGCATTATTTTTATACAAAAATTTCCAAAATTAATTTATTTGTAAAACATTTTTTTAGAAAGTTTTTTTTTCTTTTATTAAAAAAGAAATTTTTCGAAAAAATACAAATTATGAAAATTTGTTAATTCTTTGAAAAAAAATACTTGAGATTTCGTTAAAAACCTTGTTAAAAAATAGAAATTATGCAAATTTTTTAACAAAAGTTTTAAATAATCTAGCTAAAAATCATAATGAACAAATAGAAATTATAGGGTTTTTTTCCAAAAGATATTTAAAATTTTCTAAAAAAATATTTTACAAATAAATTAATTTTGGAAATTTTGGTATAAAAATTAAGCAAATTATTATTTTATTTTTTCAAAGAAGAACAGAATTTTATTAAAAAATTGTGATAAGAAATAGGAATTTTATAAACAAATTTTTTTCTTTTTCAAAAATAAACTAATATGTTTGTAAACAAAATTTGTGATTGAGAAGCAGAAAACATGCAAAATAGTTTCTATTTCCTAATCTTAATTTTTGTTTTTAAATTATCTAACTTTTATCAAAATTATAGAAATTTACAAATTTTAGGAAAATAAATATTAGAAAAAAACTTGTTTAGAGTCCTGATTTAGACAAAAAAGTCTAAATTTAATTTTTAATAAAAAATATAATTTTTTCCAATATTTTTTAAAAATATTATATTGAAAAAAATTATATTATGCAAAAACTCGTCGTTTTTGCAATGCGCAAAAAAATTTTAGAGATTAAAAGTAAAATTGTCATAAACTTAGGAATGTCAGAGTAATAAAAAATCTTAAAGTTCTTAAAAAATTGATTACATTTTATGATAAACGTTTCATATATATTAGCATGTATTTTTCGATTTCAATATTATTGCAATAGTAACAAGTGTTGAACGAAAGTGTATTCGTAAGAAAACTAAACATGATGAATTATCGAAACAAATTTTTGACTGGGCTTGGTTTGATTTTGCTCCTGCTCGTCGGAAAAATTTCAATTTTTGATGTAGATAAAGTGGAGGAGAGTCGGGTAAGTTCACCCAAAAATTGTTAAAAAAGCAAAAATTCTATTTAAACATATGTTTATTCTTTATTTTAATTTCGAAAAAAAGATTACGAATCTGATGTTACTTTTTCAAAATTTAAAATCGCGAATCCAATACATAAATTTTCAAAAACTATCAGATTCGTAATCATCGACTCGAAAAAATTCCCGAATAAGAAATCTCTAACGAAATGTATTAAAATTTCAATAAATCGTCACCATTTTTGAATTTTGAAAAAGTAGCAAAAGATTTGTAAGCATTGACCCCAAAAACCCCCGAGTATCAAATTTTTTTTTAACGAATTAAAAAGAAATTCCGCTATATTGGATCTGCCATTTTGAATTTTGAAAAAAAGCAACAGATTAATAATAATCAGTGACTTTAAAAACCCCCGTGTATCAAATTTCAAGCTAATTCAACGAATTAAAAAAAAATTTCCGCCATATTGGATCCGCCATTTTAAATTTTGAAATAAGAACCTCGAATTCGTAATCGATAAAAATTTTTTATAAGAACATGATTGGTAAAATTTTCCTCCTTCTTTTTCGGGGTGTTAAAGGGATTTTATAATCTTTTAATTAATTTTAGTATTTAGTTCTAATAATAATTTGGTAAAGAATAATACTTTTAGTAATAAATAAACAATAAAATATGAAACAAAATTTTTTCAAAACTGCTTTTTCAAGTTTAGAATAATTTAAAAATATTTTTCTTATAAATGATTTCATACCTTATTCATATTTATATGTTACTTGCATATTGCATAATAATTGATAAGATTTAAAGTTTGAAAATAAAAGAAGCAATAAAAGAATTTTTTTTAATTTAAAAATTTTCTGTAAATGCGCAAAATAAATATTTATCAAGCAATCGTGAGAAGTTAATAATTTTCTTTTTAAAGAAAAAAAAAATAACTAAAAACAGCTGCCACGTTGAGTTTTTTCGTAAATCATTTTGATTTTTCTTCCTCATGGAGATAATAATAATAGAGATATATTAGTTAAAAAAATAATATAAAATTTTTTTTCTTTTTAAAATGGTTGATTGGTAATTCAGTCAATTTAATTGAAAGTTGAATATTATTTTTTTTAATTTTTATTTTATAATTTCTTATTTTTGCTATGAGAAAGCACTTAATTTTTTTTTTTATTATTGAATTTTGATATTAAGTACACTAATTGTTTTTAAAATAATAACTTTTCATAAATATATTAAAAAATGAGAGTAAAATTTGTTCCAATCAATGTATTATTAATTATTTTATAAGATGGGTATAATTAAACTATTATACCCATTTTATAAAATAATTAAAAATACATTGATTAGGAATAGTTAAGGAAAAGTTTTTAAATTAAAAAGTTCAGATAATTATATTTCAACAATATTTTATTTTTAAAATACTAATAATTTTGTAATTTCTTATCGAATTAGTTGGAAAAATAGATTGATCGGAGAATTTTTTAATACTGTACAAGTTGATTATAAAACTTAAAATTATTTATACATTTTTTAACAAAATTAAAACAATATTTTTCAAAATTTTAGATCTTTGAAACTTTAATAACTCCAGCTAACAATGGGCAAATAGTGTTCAATATAGGGGTTCAAAATATGCGTCTGAAAAAGTTCTACAAAATCAAAGAGAAACATTTATAGGTGTCCTAACATTTTTTTAAAGTTATGGCCAGAAAACTTTTTGATATAAAATTTAAAATTAAAAAAATATAGTTTAACTTCATAAAATGGGCTAAAAATACTTTCAGTTCATGTCCCTCGGGGAGACCTAAAATTAAAAAAAAAAATTCCTCTAAAGATACATCTTTAAAGGATGTTTCTCACAATGAGTATTTTACAGGTAGAAGAATTGGAAATCAAGCCACTCACGTTTGAAAATGATATCTGTTCCCTTTATGATATCTTTAAAGTAATTGATTCTATGCTTTTCGAAAGAAAGTACAAACCTTTGATAGTAATAATAGCAGCTAACTTGAGTATTGGTGTAAACAGAGTTAGAAATTTAAGTGGGAACAAAAGAATATTAAATGATGATGAGATCAAGAACAACCCTCATCACAGTCAGTTATATCAAACTATATTGGAAAATATTTATTTATTCCAAGCCAATGACAAATATTATTTTGTTTATCCATTAAACTTTCAACACCACTTTTTAACCATATATTCCCAAAGAAAGCTATTGAATAACAATTTAGGTATTACCTTCGATTTTGTTAATTTAAAAAAAAAGTTTCCATTTTTTGATGATATTTTCATTCCACTGGAACCAAGCTGCACCAATTGCCCTGTTGTAAAATATGTAAAAGAAAAACTACAGAAAGGTGAAAGCTTTTCAGAATTATTCCAGTTACGTAAAAAATTATTTAGAGAGAAACAAACAAAAAACTTATCCTTTACGCCATTCGATAATGATTACATTTGTACTTCGATGGGATTCAACATTAATTCTCAAAGCTCGAGTTCTTTAATGCGTTTTAATTCATTACTAGAACAAATTCAAAACAATAGCAAGAATGTAGAAAAAAGAAGAACTGTAGAACGAAGCCGAATGTGCTTTCAGTCAAGACAACTCAAAATTGCAGAAGATGTATTTTACGGAAATATGAAAAATCAACTTTATCTGAATGATATTATGGTTACGATTGATTACTTAAATTGGATTAATAACACTATATCTTCATTGAATGGCAGTGATATTTCATTTGGCGGTCTTTGTGAAAATGAACACAAAATAGGCATATTTAAATTATTTTGTTTTATGAAAGGAATATCAGATGTTACTTCTCACAACATAACAGAGTGGACAGTTGCCATAAAAAAACTTCTTACAAAATCATTGATAAGCAAACTACGTTGGTTTAACAGATTAATTTATTTGTATAAAAATGAATATACCATAAGCAAAAATTACACTTCCATGCTTGAATATCTTAAAGAAAAAATGCTAACTGTAAGCGAAAATTGGAGTAATGTAATGAATATTACATATAATATTGTTAAGGATTCTCTGGTAAGTTTTAAATTGCATTTTTCAAAATAAAACATTTTATGCTTTAGTAATCATTTTGTTTTTCTATAAAAATTTTTCTTTGTTTTCTTGTAAATTTTAATTTTAAACATGTTTTGTCTACAGAGAGTAAATAATCATTTTGATTATAATCTTGAGAATATTTCAATCTGCACTATTTACGAAAATTGGGAAACAATTGATGATCTACTCTTTGAGGCGAACTACAAGAGATTAGTGATAATCGTAGTAGATGACATAAAAAAAGGGATCAAAATTGCTAAACAAATAAGAGCTAGAAGAGTGGTACCAAATGTAAGGCAAAAAGATCTTCATTATTCAGAAAAGTTTCTGTACGATTTCATAATGAAACATATTTATTTGGTTGAATCCAATGATACTTATTATTATGTCTACCCAACGACCACTGATAGACAAGAAAACCCATTAATTATCTATTTGGAATATAAAATGATTACAGATTATTCAAATGTTATATTTTATTATGTAAATGCTGGGAAATATTTTCCTTTTGATGAACGACTTAATCTTGATGACAGTGATTTGGTTATTCCTGCGCTACCAGATTATTGTCGCATACCTTCAGGAAGGTGTAAGAAGCGCTACATAAATCCCTCATATTTAATAAAAGTAAATCAAGAGTTTTTAAAGCGCTTTCCAAAATATCTTCCTTTATATGCTTCCTTTTACAATAACTTGACAGAATTTACAAATAATTACGATTCCCACCATAAAGACAATTACTACTCTTCGTACCATCAAACATATTATGACTTTGCTAAAGAACAACAATTTACTTATGACATAATCTATAAATTTATAGATTTGCCATGCTTGTCGATGCAGAAATTAAATAACAGAACCGATATTAATTTTAGTATGACTAAATTTAGCGATGTTCTTTACTTTTATAAATTAATAACTTCAGCTTATGGAAACATAACATCATTAAATGATAGAAACAATACAAATTTAGAATTGCTTTGCAGTAATAAAGAAATTTTTAAATTTATTAAATTCTTTTGCTTTTTAAAAATAAATTATATTGAAGGCATGCTAAAAGTTATTGATCAGAAATCTTATAAAATTAGCTACATGAAAAGTATTGTTCAAAATGAGAAAAATACTGTAACCGAATATTTGTTAAAGACGAAGGATTGGATAGAGGAATTATTATCAATGCAACACCTTGATTATATGTATAATGAAATTCAACTGTTTATAAAATCAGACGCTCTTTATTCCGAAATACCAAAAATTATCTCAAATGGCACTGATTTGTCTGACAAAATCTATTCGATTGTTAAAAGCAGGTCGATTTCTATCTTATGCAAAACATCTCTAATTCGGAATTAGTGAAATTTTACTAATTCACCGAATTAGTAAACTATTTTTTTTTAACTATTTCAAGAATATAATTTAAATATTCCACAAAATTTATTTTTAAGGTAATTTTTGGTGAGGAATTTAATGGTCATAAAATAAAAAATTTCAATGGTCATACAAAAAAAATTGTTAAATGAAAAAATTCATTTTTATAATTTTTGATACATTTTCTGACCATTGAATTACTTAGAAAAAATTACATAAAAAATAATTTTGTGAAAAATTAAAAGATGAAAATTTTTATTAATCCTGTATGACTTAAAATTTACATTAACTACTGATATTAGAATTAGAGAAATTTTATTAACCCCGAATGATTTGAAATTTATATTTACTTCTAGTTTTGAAATTGAAAAGAATGTAAATAATTTTGTCCGACTATACATTGTCTCTACTACTTGAATTGTGATTTAAAAAATTGAAAAATTGAAGTTTATTAATTATTATAAATTAGTTAATTAGTAAATCGTTTACGTCTGACTATAAATTGTGTTTACTACTGATATTTTAGGCTTAGAGACATTTTATATTCTTGTATGATCTAAAATTTAAATCTAATATTAGATTTAGAGAAAATTGTCTAACGATTCTAATTCGAAAAAGTGTCTGACTTAAAATTTGTATTTACTACTGATATTGATAATAATAAAAAATTTATATTAATAAATAAATAATCGTTGTATTCTGGTTTTGTTACCTAACTTTTTTAATAATTTTTCTTCTTCAATGTTTAAAATTTTTAAATTAATGTACTGATACTTAATCATTGAATTCTTGTAAAGTATTTATAAAAAAATTTGAAAATAATTCAATTTTATGATGAATTTAATTATTTCCAATCATTGTAATAAAAATTTTCAAGTCAGTTTATAAATAATAAAAATCTTGGTAAAAAATTCAATTATTTTTATATAGATAATAAAATTCTTATTAGGATTTCACTTATTTTTAATAAAATTTTAATTAATTTTTTCGAAAATTTGAATTATTCTTAAAAACTTTGTGAAAATTCTACGAGAAAATGCAATTATTCTTAAAAATAATTGACTTTTTCACAGGAAATCAATTATTTAAAAAAAACTTATAATAAAATCCAATATTCAAGAATTCAATTATTTTTGAAAATAATGAAATTTTTGCTGGAATTCAATTATTTTAAATAAAATTTTAATTGAATTCCAGGAAAAATTATATTATTTTTAAACATTTTTTTTAAATTCTTCGAAAGAATTCAATAATATCAATAAATAGTAAATTTTTTTCAAAGGAATTAAATTATTTTAAGTACAATTTTAATAAAATTATTTTTATAAATTCACTTATTTTTTAAAATTTTACAAAAATTCAATTATTTGCAGAAATAATAAATTTTTTTGCCAGGGATTCAATGATTTAAAAAAATTAAGTATTAATTGTTTGGGAAAATTTTATTACAATTTTAAAAAATAATTGAACCTACTAGAGAAACTTTAGTAAAATTATCTTGAATATAATTGATTTTTCCCCCAGAAATTTAATTAAAATTGTATTGAAAATAATTGAATTTTTCCGAAGAATTTTATTATTTGGAAAAATAATTGAATTTTAGCCAAGAATTTTACAATTTTTAAAAATAATTTAATTATTTCGAAGAATTTTTTATTAGAATTGTGGAAAATAATTGAATTTTTATTAAAGCTCTTGAAAATAATTGAATTTCGTCGAAACATTTTATTATTTACAGAAATAATTGAATTTCTTTTTAGAATTTTATTATTTATAACAATGTTTTAATTCTTGCAAAGAATTTTCTTATTTATGAAAATAATTGAATTTTTTGAAGGATTTTTATTAAAAAATTTTGAAAATAACGATTTTTTCAAAAGAATTTCATCAAAATTGTATTGAAAATAATTGAATTTTTCCAAAGAATTTTATTATTTGTAAAAATAATTAAATTCTTGCCAAGAATTTTACAATTTATAAAAATAATTAAATTGTTTCGAAGAATTTTTTTATCAGATTTGTTGAAAATAATTGAATTTCTTTGTAGAATTTTATTATTTATAAAAATATTTTAATTCTTGCAAAGAATTTTTTTACTTATGAAAATAATTAAATTCTTGCAAAGGATTTTACAATTCATAAAAATAATTGAATTGTTTCGAAGGATATTATCTGATTTTTTGAAAATAATATAATTTTTTGAAGGAATTTTATTAAAAATTTTGAAAATAATGATTTTTTTATAAAAATTTCATTAAAATTGTTGAAAATAACTAAATTTATATTCAAATTCTTGAAATTTTTTAAAAATAATTTTATTCTTTCGAGAAATTTTATTAAAATTGTAGTGAAAATAATGTAATAAAAATTCACATTATAAATAATAAATAATATATAAAAAAATAAAAATAGTATTTAAAATAATTAAAAAATAATAATTAAAAATGTTTTTTATTTAATTAATTATTGTAATTTACTACCAGTGATAATTTTTTCCTCAGGGGTCTTTGTAGCCCCATACGAACTTTATATTTCGATAAATAAATAAATATATGGATAAATAAATAGAAATAAGTAAATCAATAAAAAAATAAATAAATACATTTATTTATAATTTAATCATTTATTTATGAAAAAAAATATCAAAGCAAATAAAATTTCTTTAAAACCAGAATTCTTCCAGCCCTCAGGGAAAATTAAATCTTTATTAATTCCCAGTTTTCGGAAACAAACACAAAATAAAGAGAAAACAAAAGAAAGAACTGAAAGGTGTGAAAACTGTAATTCGCGATTAATTAATAATTTTCTTCCTCTCTTTTTTTCTGGAGGGGTGGAAATATAACTGAAAAAGGCAAAATGAAGAAAAGAAGAGACGTGCTGAGAATGAAGAAGTCTCATTTTGTTGTTAGTTCGCTTGGACAGTCTCTGCGTCGTTGTTGGGGATGAGTCCTCGTACCTCCCCCTTTTTGTCTCGCCACTATACAATTCCCCTCTCATCCACCCCTTTTTCCTTCTCCCCCCCCCACACTCCCACCCATTCCAGAACATTGTAGAAAACGTGGCTTGAGTATAAATAATCTCAACGGGAGATGCAATGAAAAATGACGAGGAGAAAATAAAATACAAACGTCTTTTCCAACAAGGAAAAGCAGTAAAATGCAAAAAGCGACAAGCGCCTCTGCACAGCACATGTGTTTCGCACAATGGGAGACCAAACTCTCACACACACGTTTCGTTCGTCCACAAATTTTTAATTTTTTAATTCTTTTTCTTGTTTCTTGCTTTCTGTCGAACAAAATTGACACTAGGGGAAATATTTTAAATAAAGAATTTTTTTTATAAAGGTTTTCTTGAATGAGGCTTTCTTAAAAAATGTTTTTATTATTTTTAGTAATACTGTTATCTACTTATTTTAGTTAATATAATTTTTTACTATTTAATTTTTATTTATTAAAGAAGTAAAAAAATAAAAAATTTGTGGGCGAATTTATTATTATTATGCAAATTACATAATTTTTTATTCACAAATATGAATTTTTAACTAATTTCATATACAAACTTTAAAAAAATTCAATTAATAACTAATTTACTAATTAATTATTCTTGTTTTTATTACTTTAAAAAATTTAATAAAATTCTTTGCAAGAATTCAATTATTTTCATAAATAATATCATTCTACTTAAGAATTCAATTATTTTTATAAATAGTAAAAGTCTTTGCAAAAATTAAATTATTTTTAAACAAAATTTTAATGACATTTCACAAACACATACAATTATTTACCAAAATTTTATTAAATCCTTTGAAACATTTCAATTATTTTTTTTCAATTTTACTAACATTTCATGAAGAAATTTAATTATTTTTATAAATACATAGTAAAATTTTTTTGCAAAAATTAAATTATTTTTGAACAAAATTTTAATGACATTTTCACGAACGAATATAATTATTTTTTAAAACTTTAATAAATCTTTTAAAACATTTCAATTATTTTTTTTAATTGTAAAATCTTTGCAAAAATTCAATTATTTTTAAAAAAATTTCACGAATGAATTTTTTTTTCAAATTATACAAAATTTCAATAGAATTCAATTATATTCTAAAATTTTTGAAAATCTTCAAAAAATACAATTATTAAAAAAAAATTAAATTATATTTATAAATAGTAAAATTCGTAGCAAAAATTTAATTATTTTTAATACAATTTTATAAAATTTCATGAAAAATTCCATTTTTAAAAAATGTTTAATAATATTTTTCAAAAAATGCAATTATTTTCTAAAATTTTAATAGAATTCAAATCACAAATGAATAAATAAAATAAAATAAACTTAAATAAAAAAATAAAAACTTGTATGTTTATTAGAATATTTATTTTTTTTAAATGTGTTATTACACTATTTATTTACATAATCAAATTTTTAAATTAATTTCGTGATTGCATTAAAATATTAAATAAAATTTTTCTTTTTTTGGGAGAGGGAAATTATTATTCCTTTTTTTTTACTTCCCCCCAGTGATGATAATAATACTACTGGAATTTTCATATGAAAACCATTTGGAGTTATGCTGCTATTTTATGACCCATTAACTCCCATATGTAATACAAAGAACATCATGAATTTTTATTAATGTTGAACATTTCAGAAATGTTTCAAAATAAGGAGAATTCAAGCCCTCTTCCATCTTCCTCCGTTTTTTTCCTTATTTAAATATCTGTTAAAACAACTTTTAACTTGTATAGCTAGTATTTTTACTTTTTTGACTTTTCCCATCATATAATTGTGTACATTTTATATTTTTTATAAAAATTTTTTTTTTATTTCTTTATTTATACTATTACTTATTATTATTATTATTATTATTATTATTATTATTATTATTATTATTATTATTATTATTATTATTTTTACCATCTCTTAATTAATGTTTTTTTTATTTTTATTCTATGTTAATTTTTACTGCTATTTAAAAACACAACCGAAAGAGTAACGAATAAACTCTGTCTGACTAAAATCTAACTTCTTTTACTGTTATTAATTAAAATTTTCAGAAATACATTAATTTTGATATTAAAATTGAATTTATTAATTAGAAAAAATATTACCTAAATGCTAAGAACTTTATATAAACTTGCGCATAAACTTTGGGAAATAATAGTTATAGGTAAATGTGGAAGGGAAGATTGAAGTATCAAAATCCGATGGATTCGAATTTGAATGAATTTAGTTTAAGGGGACTTTTCGAGGACTTTAACGAACTTGTTCCATACAAGACTGACTACAAACTTGTATATACATATATGTATGCTGGAAAGAGAGACTTGAGAGTTGAATTCCACAAAACTTGAGTGTTATAGGGGGTGAACTTTTAAACACAGAACATTGACAAACTTCTCGGAATTTATAAAAGGCACTACCGAGTGCTTCATTAAGTCTAGAATTTTAGAGAATGCATGTCAAAAATTTAAAGAGACGCAAAAAAAAATTTCCATGAATTTAAAGAACAATTTTTAAATTTAAATAAATTTTAAATTAAAATTATTAAAATTTCTAATTTAATAGTATTATAATTTTTAAATTAATATTATTATAATTAAAATATAATAATATTAATAAATAATATTAATTATAATTAAAATTTAAAAAATAAAATCTTTTTTTTGCATTTAAACTAATTTTTATATTGAAACAAAATTTTTGATTCGTAAGAAACTTTGAATTTTTAAATTTTTAATTTTTACTGTTATTTAAACAAAAGTAAATAACAACGATAACTGAGTCTGACTAAAATTTGACTTCTACTACTGGACATAATATTATATAATTTTCATACAACTAGTTTCTCTGTGGAGTTTTGTTTGAATACTAAATTGTAAATAAACTTAGAAAATTTTTAAAACTGACTTGCCGGACTTAAAAGTTATCTATACTACTAATACGATAATGAAAGAAGAAGTCAATAACTCTGTACGATTAAAAATTGTTTATACTACTTAAATTATAATTTATAAAACTGAAAAGTCAAAGCTGGGAAATATTTATAAAATTAAAAAAAAAAAATTTAAGTATTATGTCTGACTATAAATAGCTTACACTACTGATATAATAAATAGAGAAATTTACTACAACTGTCTGACTTATTTATACTACTTGAATTAAAATTTAGAAAATTTTAAATTTCTTGTTTACAATTATTTATAAAATTATAAAATTTCATATCTCTGTCTGACTACAAACAGCTATTACCACTAATATAACGTAACTAGCAAATTACAAAATTTTCTATTTCCAAATATGAATTTTTTTAATAATTTCACATTAAAATTTAAAAAAAATTGAATTATTAACTAATTTACTAATTAATTATTCTTGTTTATTAATTAAAAAAATTTTAATAAAATTCTTTGCAAGAATTCAAATATTTTTATAAACACTAACATTCTTCGTAAGAATTCAATTATTTTTATAAAATAGTAAAAGTTTTTGAGAAAATTTCAATTATTTTTAAACAAAATTTTAATAAAATCTCACGAACGAATACAATTATTTTATAAAATTTTTTAAAATCTTCGAAAAAATTCTATATTATTTATATAGTAAAATTCATTGCAAAAATTCAATTATATTTTAAAATAATTTCACGAAAGAATTAAATTTTTTTTCTTAATTCGATGTATAATATTTCAAAAGAATTTAATTATTTTCTATAATATTTTAAAATCTTCGAAAAAATTCAATTATATTTAAATAGTAAAATTCTTTAAAAAAATTCAATTATTTTTAATATAATTTTATAAAATTTCATGAAAAATTCCATTTTTAACAAATTTTTAATAATATTTTTCAAAAAAAAAAATCAATTATTTTCTAAATTTTTAATAAATCTTTGAAAAGAATTTAATTATTTTTATAAATTAAAAAATTCTTCGAAACAATTCAAATATTTTATTATAAATAAGAAAATTTTTCACAAGAATTAAAATATTTTTATGCATAAATAAAATCCTTCAAATTCAAAATCCTTCAATTCAATTATTTTCATAAATAATGAAATGTTTCGGAGGAACTCAATTATTATTAATACAATTTGAATAAAATTTCTACGAAAAAATTCAATTATATTCATGATAATATTAATAAAATTTCTCCAACAGGTTCAATTATTTTTAAAAATTCTGATGAAAATTAAAAAAAAATTTTTTTGAACAATTCAATTGTTCTTAAAAGTTTTTATTTTTTAATAAAATCCTTAGTAAATGTCAATTATTTTCAAAATTTTCAATTAAAATTATTTTTAAAAATTACAATATTTTTACTACTGATATTGAAATTGACCAAAAAGATGTAAATAATTCTGTCCAACTATAAATTGTTTATACTACTTAAATCATGACTTAGAAAATTGAAAATTTCCAACTGTGATAAACGAATTTAATTATTTAAACAACATTAAAATTAAAGGTCTGACTAAATATTAATTTTACTACTTAAATTATGATTCAGAAAATTGAAACTTTCCAACTGTGATAAACAAATTTAATTATTTAAACAATATTAAAATTAAAGGTCTGACTATAAATTGTTTTTACTACTGTATTAGAATTAAAGAAAGTTTATTAGTACTCCCAGATTTAAAATGAATGTCTAAATAAAATAATAAATAAACCATATAAATAAATAAACGATGTAAATAAATAATTGACAAAAATAAATATATAAATAAATAAATGAAATAAATAACTAAACGATGTACAATCAAACCTCGTATAACAATAATTCACTTATCAATGCTCTTCACTGTTAGAAGCATTTTCGTGAGAAAGAAAAAAAAAAAAAAAATTCCCTCGACCATAAAAAACACACTCTAATTAAATTACAGATAATTTAGCCCTGAAAAAATTTCAATTCCCAAAACTGCTGTTTCGATTTTATTCACGATAGATACATACATATAAAAAAGAAAGAAACAGAGGGAAGAAAATTAGAAGAAAAGTAAGAAACGGAACAAGTTGTGCATGCTTATTGGGCAGTGAAGTCTAGATCTTATAGAACTCTCGTCCATGTCTTTTCGACGTTTCTCCAGAGCATTGAGAACGTGGCCTGGATATAAATATTCTTTACCCGACACGACGACGACGAACGAGGCAAGGGTTGAAACGTGATAGAGGGTAAAAGGCCTGCTTTCTTCAAGGCCCTCTTTGCTAGACAATTTCCTTCCTTCTCTCCTTCTCCCTGATATATACATATAGGTGGAAAATAAAAGGGACAAAGTTAAGTTTGTCTTCGAGTCAAAGTGATTTACACTGCCCTTAATTGATTATTTGCATATTTCACTCGACAACCTTACTAAAAATGTCAAAATCTTTTCTTTTTCTTCTTCTTTTTCTTTTACGTTTTCTTTTTTTCCCTACCTTTTCACCAATGGCAAAAATGGGTCGCTGAAATAACGTAGTTGGCATTTTGAATTTGACCCGTTTGTCTGCGTGCACGTTTCAAGTCACTACGTGAGACGATACTCACTCAATACAAAAAAAAGGAGGAAGAAGAATTTATTTGAAAACTTTGGCTTTGCTTTACAAATAGGGAAACAAATTTTCATTTGTTTCCCTTATTTCCCTATTTTTCTATTTTTCTATTTCTCATTTGTCAAAAAAGTACATGAAAAGGTTAAAAAAAACCTATAAGAGTGAAATTTTGAAAAATTAATTCAAGATTCTTTCATGATTTTTTCAAAAATTTGAAAAATTTAATTTTCTTTTTCACTGATTTTCAGACAAAATTTTGACTTTTTCCCTAACCCTAAAGAATATTCTGATTTACTCTAAAAATTATTAGATACTAAAAAAAAATCTAATTATTCAGAAATCCTTCAATTAAATTTATGTTAGAAAATAAAAACATTAAATAATTTCAAAAAAATTCAATTAAACTTATTCAATCAAATTAATTCTACAGAATTGTTCGTTAAAAGTATAAAAAATTCAATTATTTCCAAAGATTTTAACTTTTAACTTTTCAAAATTCAATTATTTTTACACAGAAAATTTTTAGAGAATTCAATTATATAAATACAAAAATAAATAATTTATTGAATAATTAAATCTTATCCTATCTAGAATTTTATTAAAAATTTTGATAAGTAATAATTAAATTCTTGTGCATTACAATAATAATTTTATAATTTTAAATTTAAAAAAAAAATAATTATTATATTCAAATCTTTGGAAATAATTGAATTGTTTCGAAGAATTTTATTAAAATTTATAAAAATAATTAAGTTTCCCCAAAATAATTGAATTTTAAAATTATTTATTAAAATTAAAATTATTGAATTCCTGTGAAATTTTGATTATTTATGAAAATAATTAAATTTTTGCGTAGAATTTTATCAAAATGTTTTTTAAGTAATTGAATTCGTTCGGAAAATTTTATTAAAATAGTAAATATTGAAAATCATTGACTTGCGGGAAATTTTTTTAAATAATTGAAATTTTGCCAAGAATTTTATTAAAATTTTTTAAAACAATTGAATTTTGGAGAAGAATTTTATTATTTAGAAAAATAATTGAAATTTTAAAGAGAATTTAAAAAAAAATTTTAACTTAATTGAATTTCTGCGAAGAATTTAAAAAATTCGTTGCAAGAATTCAATTATATTATATTTGTTTACAATTCAATTTTACAAAATTTCGATTATTCAGAAAATCTTCAATTAAATATAAAATTATAAAATAAAAACGTCAAATATTATAGAAAGAAAAATTCAAACAAACTTTTAAAAAAAATTAATTTTACAGAATTGTTAGTAAAAAGTATATGAAAAATTGAAATTTTCAAAGATTTTAATTTGAAACCTTTATAAAATTCAATTACTTCAACAAATTCAAAGAGAATTCAATTATTTAAGTACAAAAATAAATAATTTATTGTATAATTCAATGTTTTATAAAATTGAATTCTCTTAAAGAACTTTATCAACAAATTTTTAAATAATTGAATTCCTAGAAGGAATTTTATTATTTATAAAAATAATTGAATCCCTGTAAAAAATTTTATTATTAATGATAATAATTGAATTATTGCGAAGAAATTTATAAAAAAATTTGTAAATAATTGAATTCTTGTGAAATTTTTATTATTTAAATAAAATAATGTAAATAATTAAATGTTTGCTTAGAAATTTAATAAATTTTTTTTTAAATTATTTAATTCTTTTGGAAAATTTTATTAAATTAGTAGATATTGAAAATCATTGAATTAAGGAAATTTTTTTTAAAAAATTAAAATCTTGCCAAGAATTTTATAAAAAATTTTTGAAAATAATTTAATTTCGGAGAAAAATTTTAGTATTTTTAAAGATAATGGAAATTTTGACGAGAATTTTCTTAAATTTTTGGAAATAATTGAATTTCTGCGAAGAATTTTATATTACTTTTGAAAATAATTGAATTTCTGCAATCATTTATCACTTCTTCAAAATACAATTTTTTAAAGTATTTTTAAATAAAATTCTTATGTAAATCCATTATTTTTAATAATTAATTAAATATATATTAACAAAATTTTAATAAGTTCAGAGGAATTTAAATTAGCTAAATAATAATTATTAGCATTGTCTGACTTAAAATTTACTTTTACTACAAACTTTAAAATTGAGAAGAAAATAAATAATTCAGGTTGACTGTTTATACTACTTAAATTATAACTCTGAACATTAAGTACTTCTAGCCCACTAATATTAAGAAAATAAAACTTTAGATCGCCACGTCTGACTATAAGTTAATTTTACTACTGATATTAGAACTAAAATTAGAATTGCTTATACTACTTAAATTATTTAAAAAAAATTGAAAACTTCTGGTTGTTAAATATTTATAAAATAGTAAATTTCATCTTCACGTCTGACTATAAATTGTCTTTACCACTAATATTGGAACTATAGAGAATTATTAGCTTCTGTCTGACCTATAATTTACGTTTACTACTGATATTATAATTAGAGAAACATTAGCACTGTCTGACTTAAAACTGGCATTTACTACTGAAATTTAAATTAAAAACGAACCAAACTATTCCATCAGATTAAAATTTATGTAAATTTTTAACAAAATAAATTCCTTTCTTTTCCCTCCTTTAAAGAAGAAAACAGTGAAAATCTTTTTAATATAAATTCATTTTCTCCCTTAAAAAAAGAAGAAAATACAGTAAATATTAAAGAATAAATTTGGGAGAGTTCTTTGAAAAGCATGATGCTTGCCGGCATATGGAGAAAATATTATATTGAAAATGAGAGCAGAAATCTAAATATAAAATCAGCCATGGGCGCTAAAAGATGAAAGGGACTTTTTAATACATTTCAAACGCCACTCATGTTTGGTCATTACTGTTTCGTTTACACAAGTTCAACACGCGATATATCTTTAAACTTCCAATAGGCAATCATTCCTGTGCCAGATTTTCGACAAAAAACTATACACACCTTCATTCATTCATTCATTCATTCTTCTTCTTCTTCTTCTTCATAAGATTTTTCACTCTTTACATATACTTTTTTAAGAAATGAAAAATAAAAAAAAAATTCGAACAGTTGTAATTACTTTCTTCTACTAATATAAAAATTTAAATCGTCTGTTACCACAGTCTGACTTAATATTTATATTTACTACTTATATTTTATTTCGAGAAATCTTATTATCATTGTCTGACTTAAAATTTACTTTTACTACTGATATCGAAATTATCCGAAAGTTTAATAATTCCGTCTGACTATACACTATTTTTACTACTTAAATTTATAATCTTCTAAAAAGTGCGAATAATTCTGTCTGACCAATACACACTTTTACTACTGATAACGAAAGCATAGGGGTTGTTCATAAATCACGTGGCCCTTTAAGAGGAGAGAGGGGGGGGTAAGTTATTGACTACGATAAGAGGAATAATGTGTGTAACAATGTAAAGGGGGAGGGGGAGTTCAATTTCCAAAAAAGTGTCTATGTATTTTATGAACGACCCTATAGTAAATTTTTGAATTTTGCTGACTGACCAAAACTGATTCTTAAAAATATTGACACAAAACTGATTCTTAAATTATTGACAAGCAGAATATAATTCTGTCCTGTGAATGTGTCTAACGTCTAGAAAATTATTTCAAGTAGCGAAAATAAAATTATCAGCATTTTTGTACTGTTTGCGACTGTAAATTGGTTTTACTACATAGATTAATGCCTCATTTTTGAAAGGAATAAAAAATTTCTAGTCTGACAAATATTCACTTTTACTACTTGATAATAAAATATATCCCAAATTTTATACTACTACTGTATGTGTGTGTATGTGTTTGACGAAAAACTTTCTTTTTACTACTCTGACAATAAAAATACCCAATTTTCATTATCGTTTCGATTCTCTCTTTCGAAAGCTTACTTTTACTGGTGCTATAGTAGAAAAAACTGTAAAAAATTGAAAACCAATTTGTCTGACTAAAAATTTCTTTTATCACTGACAAATTACGAGTTGAACAAATTAATTCGTAGCTCGTTTAATTTAAAAATTAGTTTTACTTCTTATTCTATTTTACTTCTGGCTAATTCAATATTATTATTCAGGGAAATTCTAAAGAAAAAAGTAATTAGTAACTATTAGTGATTAGTAATAATTAATTAGTAATTAGTAGTCAGTAAGTCATCAGTTACTAACTAACTCTTATCTAATTAAATTAAATTATCTATTTTTTTAAAGGGAATCAAGAATTTGATTTCAATAATAAGTGACTGACTTGTTCAGATTTAAAGAAAAATAAGTGTAATGTCTGACTTAAATACGGTTGTACTACTTGTAAAAAATAAATAACATTTATCGAACTGAAAATCAAGGTAAATTTAAAAATCTGTCAAAGAGAAAATAAAGGTGAAAAAAAATTATAAAAGTGAAAGTAAAAATAAATTAGAAAATAAATAGGTATCCATAAAAGTGACAGTGAAAGTCAACATGAGAGTGAAATTATTCGAAATTTAATTCTTTAAAAATACGATTTTATATTTCAAAATAAGTTTTAAAAGTAATAAAATTGAATTTTTGCAAAAATAAAAGTTATCACAATGAAATTTGGCAAATTAACTTTTAATTCCTTCAATTTTTAAAATTATTTTCGGCAATTCAATTATCTTCAAAAAAATTTAATTTCCATTTTTCGAAAACCTAATTTTTTTCAGAATTTCTACACTAAATAATATTCAAAATTTCAATCATTTTTGTTAAACAAATATTTAAAAACTTATTCTTATATATTTTAAATAAAATTTCAAAATAATTTCAATGTAAAAAATCTATTAAAATTTAATTAGGTATTTCTAAAAATTACAACTCCAATTTTTCCAAAAGTCAATTATGTTTTCTTTTAACTTTTGAATGAAATTATTCAAAATTTTAATAATTTTTAAAGGAAAATAATACCTATATTTATAATTTTTTTATAATAAACATTTAAATATTATTATACTTTTAGTGCGATTGAAATGTTAAAAAAAATTTTCAATTTATTAAAACCTTTTCAAATTTAATTTAATTTAAACCTTTAATAATTTAATTATTTCTTAAAATTGCTGTTATAACGCTTCTATAATATTGAATTACTTTTTAAATCCATTTTTATTAAAATTCAACGATAATAGAATTATTAAAATACAAAATTTTTTGTAAAATTGTATTATTTTCCAAATTTTTAGATACAGTTCTTTAAAAAATTCAATAATATATAAAAAATAATTTTTAAAAGTAAGAAAATAAAATTCTTTCAAATATAAAATTTATTTTCATGAAATTTGAGAAAATTTCCTATTTTTCAATTTTTAAAAATTATTTTCAGGAATTGAACAATTTTCAAAAAATTTTAATCATAATTTTTCTAAAATCTCATTTTTTTGAATTTCTAAATAAAACTTTTCAAATTTCACTGATTTTTGTTTGGAAAATATTTCAATATTTATTGTTATATATTAATGAAAATTTAAAATCACTTTCGATGTAAAACCTTTGGAAATTTAATTATTTCTAAAAAGTAGAACTGCAGTTCTTCCAATTCTTTAACTATTTTCTAAAATTTTTAAATATTTTCTAACTGGAATTCTTTTTCAAATCAATTTTTATTATAGAATTCAACGACAAGCGAATGTTTTAAATACAAAACATTTCGTAAAATTGGATTATTTTCTAAATTTTTAGATAGAATTCATAAAAAAAAATACAATAATATTTAAAAATAATTTTTTAAAGTGACAAAATGATATTCTTTGAAATATAAAATTGATTTTAATGAAATTTGAGAAAATTGACTATTTTTTTAGTACTTTAATATTATTTTCAGAAATTCAACTATTTTCAAAAAATTTTAATTACGGTTTTCTAAAAACCTCAAATTTCAGAATTTTTTAAATAAAATGTTTCAATTTTTAAATTTTTATTAATTTTTGTTTTTATTAAATATTTGAATACCTATTGTTATTTATTTGTCCAGCAGAAATAAAAATTTCAAAATACTTTCAATGTAAAACTATTTCAATTTTAATTAGTTCTAAGAATTAGAACTGTAATTCTTTCAACTCTTCAAATATTTTTTTTTAAATTTGAATTGAAATTCTTTATCAAATAAATTTTTATTAAAAAGTCCCACGAAAATTCATTTATTTAAATACAAAAATAAGTATTAAAATAATTATTTTCAAAAATTGCAACTATAACTCTAGTTAAGGTTTTCTTTTAATTTGAGAAAGAAAATTCATAGCTTTGAGATTTTTAATAATTTGATATTTTTTTAATAAGTTTGGATAAAGATTACTTTATTTATTTTTTTGTCCTGTGAAAATTCTGTTATTGTCGAAATTCGAGGAGAATTAATTTCACTAAAACACTAATTACTTTATTTACAAATTAATTGTCGAACATTTGACATGACAATTAAGTTGTAAAACAATTTGGAATCAAAAAGTCCTGACTTAAAGTGAGGACAGAATATCTCTATTTTTAAAAAAGTTTTTGTTTTTATTTTTTGGTTGTCACGTAAAATTGAAAATAAAAAATTAATATAATCGTGTCACTAAGAGAAAAAAATAACAATTATTTACTGTTTTGATATTAAAAAAAGAAGTATAAAAGGAAACAAAAACGTAAAAATAGAGTGAAAATCTCGCCAATTTTTTTCTTTCATTTTTGTCACGGCCAAACAAAAGTTGAACTTTTATACGTGGAGAAAGACTTGTATTTAGGAGTTAGAAATGCTGTTGAAAGACGTGCCAAAGTAATAGATTCCAGAACTCAGCTTCCGGGAACCTTGGTCTACTATGTATATGTATAAGTTTTGCCTCCCCCCGCGTTAACCGGAAGTGATGTGTCCTTGTTGATTTACGTTCATACCCTGAATCGGTAAATCGACTCCTTTTCCGTTCAGAGACCAAACTAATAAACACTGTTTAACGACTCTCAACACAGTTTGTGAATTCACTGTTTTCAATATTTTTTTTTTTTGTTACTTGACGAAATAAAAAAAATTTTTCCATCAATCTATTTTTTTGAACGAAAAAAAAATTTTCTCTCTTTAAACCTTTTTTCTTTCGGTGGAATTTTTTCTCTTATCAGTCACACTTAAACTCCTCAAGGAATCAATAAAACTTTTCTTTCTTCAGTTAGAAAAGAATTCTTTGTTATCAAAATAATGAAAATTTCCTTTTTTCTCTATTCAAAGTTACAGAAAAATTTTCAATTTAATCTTCTGGAAAAATTACTCACTTGATGAAAAAAAGGAATTTTTATTTTTATTTCGCCGTAAAAATAGGATAGAAAACTGAAAAAAATAGAGAAAGAAAAAAATTCGAACCACATTTGATAATAAATCAGAAATTTGATAATAAATCGGTAAAAATTCTCCTTCTGGACTTTTTCCTAAATTATAATGTCCTCGAGGCGAAAGAAAATCCATATCATGATGAATCGAGAATTTCCTTTTTTTCAAAGAAATTTTTTATCTACTTTTACAATGGTCACAATCCCCTTAATTACTATAAGAAAAAAAAGGCGAACATAAAAGACAAGAGAGAGAGAGAGAGAAAGAGAGAAAATAAACGAAAAATCTACCTTGGAATTTCTTTCTATGAAATATTTTCGGTCAACCACATTTTTATATATGTTGATCTCTGTTTCTCTCTCGTTCTCTCTCTATTTTCCGCTGTGTATTAAAAGAATTAAAAAAAAGAGAAAAAATATTCTCCACTGATCAATACAAAATTACTATTCCTTTATGTAGAATAGGAAAAAGAAGTCACGCAATTACCGAAAATTACCCCTAAAAAAAAGGGGTTTAAAAATAGATATGAGAAGAGCCGTCAGCTATGCCAAGAATAAAAAAGAAGAAGGATAAAAAAAGCCCGTTACAAATCTAGAACACTACGAATAACTCTCACACCCCTCCATTCACTTTTCATGTTCAGTGATATAATCCCTTCGACTAATGCATTAATTATGTGTGAGAGAAAAATCTTGAGAATTCTCGCGCAACAACGTAGGGAGAGAGAGACCACGAGTGTATAATAAAAAATGATAAATACTGGTAATATTTTTTGTTAAGTAAACAGTAAAACGGAAATATTATTTTTAATTAAGGAAAAATGAAATTTTTGGTTGGATTATAATTAACGTGAATGTAGAGAGAAATTCTAAGGGGTTTACGATGTCTGACTAAAATGGACTTTTACTACTTAAAAGACTGCAACCAGTTCTGCAAATGCTGCTAATAACAGTACTAGTAGTACTGATAGTCCTCCTGCTGGTACTGCTTGTTCGGATGTTAGTACTACTACTAGTACTACTGTTAATAGAACTACTGTTAATAGAACTACTGTTATTACTAATAGTACTAATATTAATAGTACTACTAGTTGTATTACTTCTAACAGTACTACTAGTACTACTCCTATTAGTATTACTAGTAGTATCACTATTAATAGAACTACTACTAGTACTCTTAATAGTACTACCAGTACAACTATTACTATAACTCTTAGCAATTATTACTACTAATAACAGTACTACTATTACTAGTAATACAACTACTATGTCTCCTAGTAATAGTACTACTACTGTAAATACTATAATTAAAATAAATTTAATAAATTTGTCTGAATGGAATAGACTAAAAGAACAATGAAAAATGTCTGACTAGATATAGATGTAAACCAATGATAATAATATGAATAAAAAACCCACTCGTCTGACTTAAAATGAAAAATAGTTTTGTTTATTACTATTAATAGTCTCTTTAAATTACAAATATTTTGTATTTTGAAATATAAATTTTGTGAATAATTTCATAATCAAAATTTTAAAAAATTCACTTATCAAGTACAAAATTAATTATTACTGTTCATATTTTTAAAAATTTTAATAAAATTTCATGAAAGAATTTAATTATTTTCTAAAATTCTAATAAATAATTCTAAACAATTCAATTATTTTTTTAAGTAGTAAAATCTTTACAAAAATTCAATTATTTTCAAAACAATTTTAATTGAATTCCTCAAAAGAATTCAATTTTTTTCTAAAATGTTAACACATTTCGAAAAAATTCAATTTTTTTCTCAAATTTTAATAAATCCTTCGAAAAAATTCAATTATTTTTATAAATAGTAAAATTCTTTTTCAGGAATTCAATTATTTACAAAACAATTTAAATTGAATTCCTCGGATGAATTCAAATATTTTTCAATATTTCCATAAATTTCAATTATTTCCTAAAATTTTAATAAATGCTTCGAAACAATTCAACTATTTTTTATAAATACTAAAATTCTTTTTGCAGGAATTCAATTATTTTTAATCAAATTGCAATAAAATTACACGAAAGAATTCAATTATTTTCAAAAATTTCCATAAAATTGAATTTCAACAAGAATTTAAAATTCTCTAAAAATAATTTAATTATTCTCAAAATATTTTTAAAAAATTCTATATAAAAATTAAAATACTTTCAATCGAACTTTAAATATATTCGTCAAAAAAATTGAAAGAATTCAATTATTTTCGAAAAATAATAAAATTCTTGTGATAAATTCAATTATTTTGAATATAATAAATTTTAATAAAATTCTTTAAAGAAATTTTAGTATTTTTGAAACAACTTTAATTGAATTTCTCGAAAAAATTTAATTATTTATCAAATATTTTTATAAAATTCTTCATAACAATATAATTATTTCTTATTTCAATTATTTTTTATAAATAGTAAAATTCTTCACAATAATTCAATTACTTTTTATAAATAGTAAAATCCTTTGCAGGAATTCAGTTATTTTTAAAACAATTTTAATTGAATTCCTCGGATGAATTCAAATATTTTTTAATATTTCCATAGATTTCAAGTATTTCCTAAAATTTCAATAAAATTCTTCTTCATAAAATTAAATTGCTCTCAAAATTTTCAATTAAAATTATTAAAAAAAACTCCATTAGTTAAAAAAGAATTAAACTAAATTCTTCAAAAGAATTTAATTAGGATTTTTAAAAATTTTAATAAAATTCTTTGCGAGAATTCAGTTATTTTCCTAAATAATAAAATTCTTTGAAGGAATTCTATTATTATTAAATTTTTTGATAAAATTCTTTGCACCAATTCGATGATTTTCAATACATTAATTTTAAAATTGAAAATATTTGAAAAGAAAAATTAAAAAAAAAGTTAAGAAACAAAAAAAGCAATCAACAACTAACTTTAAACTGCGAACAAATTAACGTTAATTACTAATTTTATTAGTAAAATTTACTAATTAAAGAGCAAAAAGAAAAAAAGTTTAATAGTACTGTCTGACTTAAAATTAATCTCTACTACTGAAATTGAAATTTGTAATATTCTGTCTGACTATAAATGGTTTTTACTACTAATATAAAATATGCAGGAAAATTATTTTAGTACTGTCTGACTTAAAATTTACATTTACTACTAACAAGAAAAATAGAAAATTTATGTTCGTTCTGTCTGACCTAAAACTTACATTAACATGAAATTAATGAAAGAGTAAAAAGTTCCGTTAGACTGTAAATTGTTTATACTACTTAAAATATAATTTAGAAAATAAAAAAAATGTATCTAACTAATATTTGTTACATAGTTAAACTTAATATCGCTATGTCTGACTATAAAATTCTGTTACTTCTAATCTTAAAAATACAGAAATTTGACTATCATTGTTTTTGACTTAAAATTTATATTCACTACTTTAGTTGAAATTTCAAAACCCTTTGTTATGTCTGACTAAAATTTGCATTTACTACTCATATTAAAAATAGAAAGAAATTATATTAGTTGACTTCAAATTTATCTTTACAAGTAAAACTAAAAGTAAGAGAAAGTTTAATAGTCCCGCCTGACTTAAAATTTATCTTTACTACTAGTACTAAAAGTAAAGAAATTTTATTTGTCCTGTCTGATTTAAAATTTGTATTTACTACTGAGATTAAAATTAAAGAGAAAGCAAGTAATTAAGTTTCACAACAACTGATTCTGCAACTGCAAAGTGTAATAAAATTACGTCTGATCAAAAATTACTCCAACTACTGAAATTGAGATTTTGTAGGATTTTTTTCATTAATTGCCTGACTGAAAATTGTCTTCACTACTAATAATGGATTTTTCTTAAAGAAAAACGATGTTGATTCTGATAAAATATTCACTTTAACTACTTGGTCATAAAATATCCGCAATGTTTTACTACCTGTGTGTTTGACGAAAACTTTCTTCAACCCCAGCGACAATAAAATTACACAATTTTCAAATGGCTTTCGTCTCCGTAATACCTTCTTTTACTACAGCTGCTACAATGTTAAAAAATTGAAAACCGATTTGACTTAGTAAAAATTTCCTTTTATCACTTTTAAATTCAAAGTAGAAAAATATTGCAAGCATTGTCTGACTATAAAGCGTCTTTACTACTTATTCTATACTATTTGATATTTACTACTTATTCTATACTATTTGATCTTTATTATTTATTCTGTACTATGTGATCTATACTACAATTGTTTTCAACTACTTATTGTACTTCTTCTAAGTAGAAAAACTAATTTAAGCCTTGTCTGACTAAACGGCAGTTTTACTACTTATTCTTTATTACTTATTGTACTTGTTCTAAATAAACAAAAAAATCTAAGTCCTGTCTGACTAAAAAGCTACTTTACTACTTATTTCGTTCTACCTATTGTACTTGTTCTACTCTCTAAATTTGAATTAGTAGAAATGTTTACTAATTTGAATTAGTGACTGTTCCTTTGCTTTTGAATTTGTAAATTTTATTAATAAATAATAATTTCTATTTATTTATTAGTAAAATTTACTAATTCAATATTCAAAATTCAAAAATCAATTACTAATTTAAATTAGTAAACGTTTTTACTAATTTAAATTGAGAGAATAAGTAGAAAAATTAATTTAAGCCTTGTCTGACCATAAAGCAGTTTTACTACTTATTTATTTTTATTTTAAATAAAAATATGAATTAAAATATAAATTCAAAAGTATGTAACAAATATCACTAATGCGTTTTGATAATAGTAAAATTGGTTATAAAATATTGAAAAAAGAAAAAATTTAATTACAACATAAACATAATACCCTGAGGTAAAATTTCATATTCCCTTATATATCGCTATTCCTTTATCTATTTATATATACAAATATAAATAAAAAACGAGAAAGAAAAGATTCTGTTTTCAACACCTCTGTTATCAGACTACACGTAGGCAAACCCCCTATATATGGATTTCAATAAAACTCTGCCGTTTTCCAATATCGAAATCGTTGAAACAGCACAATATGACGGTCCTATTTCAAAAAACCAGAAACCGATCATACGTAAAGAGACACAGCTCACGCGATATATATATGTATGTGAATTTTATGTCTATATCTATGCATTAGAATCGTAGAAAAATTAGCCAATTTTCTAGATTCCTTTTTTTGCCATTGAATATCACTGATGGTAGAGTACATTATTATTATTATTATTATTATTATTATTATTATTATTATTATTATTATTATTACTATTTTTATTATTATCATTTTCTCTTTTTATTATAGAAAAAAATACCCTCTATAGAACCTTTCTACTAACCAACATCATTTTTTCCCCACCCCCCACGAGAATCCACTTTCTATTCTTTTCCCTGAAATCCCTTGTTGACTGTGTATAGACAGAGAGAGCAAAAAAAGGAAGAAAAAAGCTAATAAAAGATTCATATTCAATATATATATATAAAAAATGTCAGATTGGAAAATTTTCTTTATTGAAAATTACATGACTGGAATTCTTTTTTAATGAAAAATTTTATTAAGTATTATTATTACACTGAGAAAACATTATATTTGAATCAAAGATATAATTATCTTTGTTATACAGTCAAGCAAACATTATTTTTGAATGAATCAATCACAGTAACTCGTGAGATATTAAAAAGTGTTGCAGATTAAATTATAACCAAAAAAGATTAAAATAATCAAATTTGGTGTTATTTTTTACAATGAATGAAATTTCAGTTCATTAAATATTTTTATAACTATAAAACATGAAGATATCGATAACTAGAGTCATCGATTTCTTCAATATTTTATAATAATTAAAGATGATCAAGTAATAAAATCATTATTTTATGTTATAAAAATATTATCTTTGGCAATTTTCAAATCCATTTGTTTACAATACTCAATTTTACGCAATTTCAATTATTCCTAAATTCTTTAATTAAATGCATATTAGAAAATAAAACCTTCAAATAATTATAAAAGAAAATTCAATTAAACTTTTTTAAAAAAATTAATTTCAAAATTCAATTATTTCTAAAAATTCACGCTATATTGCTTTTAATATTCAATTATAATCTAAAATTTTAACTGAAATTCATTTTTACGAAATGAAAATCAATTTTTATTAGAAACGAAATTCAATTATAATTTATAATTGTATGAAAAATAATTGAAACGCTACGATGAGTTTTATTATTAGTAAAAAATAATTGAATCCAAGAAGAATTTTATTACTCTTGAAAATAATTGAATTTCTGCAATAATTTGGAATTTCTCTAAAATTAAAATTTTTTCTAGTGTTTTTAACTAAAATTCAACAATAAATCAATTATTTTTAATAATTTTTAAAAAAGTTCTTTGAGAATTTTCAAATTTATTCGTTTACAATTCAATTTCAAAAAAATTCAATTATTCGGAAATTCTGCAATTAAATATATAGTGAAAAATAAAAACTTTGAATAATTTCAATAAAAATTCTATTAAACTTTAAAAAAAAATAATTCTACAGAATTATTTGTCAAAAATATGAAAAATTAAGAATTTCAATGATTTTAATATGAAACTTTTTTAAAATTTAATTATTTCTAAAAATCCACGTTATAATGCTTTTAATATTTAATTATAATGTAAAATTTTAACTGAAATTCATTTTTAAATCTATTTTTATTAGTAAATTCTACGAGAATTAAATTATTTAAATACAAAAATAAATAATTTATTAATTTCATGTTTCTTGAAATTAAATTCTCATAAAAAATGTTATCAGCAAATTTTAAAATCATTAAATTCTTTGGACAAATTTTAATAAAATTTTAAGGAATAATTATATTTTTCGAGGAATTCGATTAAAATTACATTAAAAATAATTGAAATTCTGCAATGAGTTTTATGATTTATGAAAATAATTGAATTCTTAAAAGAATTTTATTATTTATAAAAATAATTGAATCCCTGTAAAAATGTTATTTTTTTATGAAAATAATTGAATTATTGCGAAGAAATTTATAAAAAAATTTGTAAATAATTGAATTCCTTTAAAAAATTTTATAATTTATGAAAATAATTGAATGTTTGCGTAGAATTCTATTCAAATTTTTGTTAATAATGGAATTCTTTTGGAAAATTGTATTGAAATAGTAGATACTCAAAATCATTGGATTTTAGAAAACTTTTGAAAATAATTGAAATTTTGACTAGAATTTGATTAAAATTTTGTAAAATAATTGAATATCAGAGAAGAATTTCATTCATAGTAAGAAATAACACCAAAATAGATTATTTTAATTCATTCTGGTGTTATTTTAACACCTCACGTTTTAATGTGATAATTTCGATTTAATACATAAGTTTAATTCAATAAAAATTACTTTTAAATTAAAAAAAAATTTTAATTACATTTTTTTGTTTGGCTACTAATTTTCTAATTAAAATGATTTTTTTCTCAGTATAGTGTATTGTTAATATAATATTAAAATAACAATGATAGTAATAATAATATTTATTCATATAAAATTTTATTTCTTTTCTCCTTCTTTTTTTTAATTCTATAATTACATTAAATTCTAAATTAATTAAAATTCCATAATAATTACACATATTTAATTAAAATAAATTAAATAATGATTTTAATTAAAAAACAGAATCGGAAATTTGGAAAGAATTGCCTCGATGAATGTAAGTATACAGCACCGGAGGGATTTCGATTCCTAGGTGAAGACGATTAGTCGTCGTCGCCGTTTTTTTTTCTTCCTTACGATAAGAACTCGACGTTTGCCAATTAACAATAATGAAGTAGACAAGAAACGGTAACAACTCATTAACCGTAGAATGGCTTTAATTCGATGACAAAAACATATTGATTCACCACTTTTTTGTTTTTTTTTTGTAAATATATTCGTTTTGCCCAGCTCTTAAGTGCCTGGAAAATTAGAAAATCGATTCTCATATAGTCTTTTACAATTACCATTCTCCGAATAATGGAATTTTAAACACATTTAACAGGCTCTCTCTATCGACAAGGAAACTTGTTTTTTTATTGAATATTTATAGTGTACTTTTTTAAGGAAATTATTGCATATTTTAGTTTTCAATAAAAAGAAAAAAATTCCGAGGGTAAAAATAATCAAATTTCTATTAAAACTTTTTTTTTTTTAATTTGAATTTCTGACAGAGGTAAAAACATTTTAATTTTTAATATATTAAAAATTAAAATGTATACCAAAAGCAGTAATAATAAAAAAAAAAAATAATAATAATAATAATAATAATAAAAATAATAATAATAATAATAATAATAATAATAATAATAATAATAATAATAATAATAATAATAATAATATAACAATAGTTCATTTGGTAGTAAACAGACTAACATAATAACAATATAAAAATATTTTCCCTAGCAATAAAAATCGTGAAATATGTTTCAAAATTTCAACAACAGGAAATAAATCACGAAAAATTTCTTCAAAAAAATATATAACAAAAGAAGAAGAAAAAAACACACACACACACACACACAAATGAAAAGAAACACAAAATATTCTGAAAAATGTCTTTGTAAAACAAGTTTTATAAAAATGGTTAGTTGGAAGTTTTTTGTTTCCCCTCATATATGCCTTTCATAAAGTTAGACAGCTGTGGCTGACCAAACGCGACCATAACTACTTCGGTTGTTCACAGTATTTAGTTTTTACGAGTTAGACGCGACAATGTTTCGAGAATAAAGTGAGGAAATTTCGAAAAACTTCCATTCAACACTTTTATATTAAAAATATTTAATCATCAATTTCTGACATTTCCACAAAAAAATATAATTCTATAAACAATTTACAAAATTTATTTTGTAATTTTTATTTATAAAAAATATTTAATCACCAATTTCTCACATTTCTCACAAAAAATATAATTACGTAAACAAGTTACAAAATTTATTTTGTAATTTTTATTTATAAAAAATATTTAATCACCAATTTCTCACATTTCTCACAAAAAATATAATTACGTAAACAATTTACAAAATTTATTTTGTAATTTTTATTTATAAAAAATATTTAATCACCAATTTCTCACATTTCTCACAAAAAATATAATTACGTAAACAATTTACAAAATTTATTTTGTAATTTTTATTTATAAAAATATTTAATCACCAAAGACTTTAAAAAATAAAATTATTTGAAAAATATAATTACCTACATAAGCAATTTATAAAATTAATTTACTAAAAATTCCTCCCATTGATATAATTTATATTATTTAGTTTATAATACAAGAGAATTTAACTAGTTCCTAATAAAATTATCTTTTAAATCAATAAATTTGTAAATAAAAAGATTAAATAAATTTATAAGTAAATAAATAAATTTAATATTTATTGACACTACTTATATGAATTTTAAATATTAAATTAAATTAAAAATAAAAAATAATAAAAATAATAAAAAATTAAATATTAAAAATTAATTTTTTTTTTTATTAAATATTAAATTTTAATTCTGCAACTTTATTATCAAGGGGAAAAGATTTCTTTTCCAGAAATGCAATTTTAACGAAATAATCATGATTTACTCAGACTCAACAAAACAGTTAGGGTTAAAAGGGGAAAAGGAACACGACAAGGGACAAAATTACAAGAAAGGGTCGTTTACTCATGAATTCCGTTTCGTATAAATTTTATCTCCAAGCTAGTTTCTGTTTAAATAAACGATCTAATGACTGAAATTTCCCGAGACTGAAAATATCCTCTAGTCATTTATTTACTTCACACCAAAATAATAATTTACATATGTATAAATCAATATTTGTTTATATTTACTAAAAATTTTGAAATTAACCTTTAAAACCTTACTTCTATTTAAAACTCCTCTTCTTCTATCTTCCCAAAGATAAAATCATAAATCTCTATAATAAAAATTTCAAACTTCAATCGTTAAAAAATTTTTTTATTTTAATTTATAGCAAAGATTAAATTACTCTCTCCTTCTCTCTCTATTTATAAAGCGATAGAGAAAGAGAGAGAGAGAGAGAGAGAGAGAAATATATATACAATATAATTCTCTATAGGTAATAAAATTCGATTTTATTTTTCAAAAAGTTCTTCACATTAAAAAACTGTAAAAAAAATTGTAGAAAAAAAACATAAAATAAATCTGGTCCTCAAAGTGTATATAACGAGAAATAGAAGGTAAAAATATGAAAACTACTACAGCATTTATATAACCGCTTCCGGAAAAATTTTTGAACGAGATAAATCTCGTGTTTTTAGTGGTGATGTAACGATTCTCGAGAGGCCTATAAACCCAAGTTTCTTATCAGCGAGGAGATGATAAAAAGAACGAAACTGGCAAAGTGCACTTTCTTAAAAAGAAAATGAGATGAGAACTGCTTGATTGCAATCAATTTCGAAACATATATATATGTATATATATATTTAATGTCTATATATTATATAGGGAGAGAAAATAAAATTATATATTATAATTAAAAAACACACTTATGGATACATATTAATAAAAACAAATTGCAATTCTGACACACTGAACGACATTTGGAATTTGACCTCATTACTTCATCAAATTACATCGCGTTATGTCAACTTAAATACAGCCCCTCCCCTCTTCTTCTCTTCTCCTTGCCTTCACTCTCCCCCCACTCCTCTCTCCTTCTCAGGTAAATTATACCGTAGAATTTCTTGGTATAGTTCCGACGTATAAATTCGATGAAGGGGGAACTTTCCGTTTAATCTTAACACGCAATGTTTCGCTATACAAAAGCTCGTTAATCTTCAAGTGAGAAAATACACGAGTTTAAGTCGTACACGTTTTATACTCCCCTTCACTCTCTCCCCCCTCCTCTTTTCCTTATATCCCTCTTTTCCAGAATTCTCTCCTACTTTATACAAACGTCTCAACACTAGAGAATAATTCACACATATAAATATAAATTTCTTCGATCCAAATAGTAAATGGCAAAATACTCATTAAAAAGTTTGCATATTTATATATAGACATACATGCATATATTATATATATATGTATAAAATTATACACACAAAGAAAAAAAAAAATATATATATATAAATATATATACACATACTATATATTTTTTTATGTGTATAATTTTACACATATAAAGAAATATATGTTTTGCAATTATATATACAAGTTCATTTTAGCTTTTAAATACAGAAAAAAAAGTTTTCATTTCGTGTTATTATAAACCGCGTGCTAGATAGTTTCGTGTCTATTTATAATTTTTTCCTCTCTTTATTAGTTCTGTTTGATTTGTATCATATAGTTATTTTTAGGAGTTTTTTTAATTAAAAAAAACACTACCTAATCTGACAGAAAAAATTAGTTTCTCCACTGCTGACGATACTGTAATAATTAACACTCTACTGTCTGACTAGAACGTGCTTTTACTACTAATACCGAAGGAGATATTTAAAAAATTGAACTCAAATCTTTTTATCTTGGAATTTAGTTTGTAATAAAAAAAACCTTTTTCAATTTTTTTATCACTATTATAATTTTCGAATTATCAAATATTTTTATAAGTTATAAAATATTTTTTTGTTTACTTTAACAAAACATTTAAAGAAATTTTAATATTTTTATCTTTGAATTATGACAGAAAAAGAAACGTCGTCTATTTTATAAAAAAGTAAAAGAGTGTTTTTCTTTTACCTTTTATATACGTCTTCCAAAAATCGAAAAAATTAATTTATTAAATAACTGTGGAAGAATTTACTAAATATTTAATTAAAAAGAAAAAGTGTTATTTAACACTGCAAATGTGGTGTTTAAATTGAAAAAAATATTCTTCAATTTTTCTATCACTACTTGGAGGTGAAATTACGAAAAAATTTTATTGTTGTCTGACTTAAATATTCTTTTACTACTGTCAGAGAAAATTGAATCAGTCATCAATAGTATGCCTGACTACGAACTGCCGTCTACTCCTTATAGAAAGTTTTTAACCTTCTGTTAAGTTTGTCTGACAAAAAACAACTTTTACTACTGATGTGATAATAACAAAGTAATTAAAAATCAGTAGTAAAAAGATTTTTATCCAGACGAGAAGTAAAAATTTGATAAAAATATCACTAGTGGTAAACATTTTTTATTTTGTCAGACAGTTGATTTTTAATTCCTGTAATATTAGTAAAATCTAAAACTGTAGTGAGTTTAGATTTTAAATTTTAGTTTAAAGAAATAGAATTTCTATTGTTTTAGTGAAAGTAGAAACGGAAGTTTTTAGTCAGACTGAAGAATGCAGAGTTTGATTATTTTTGACTGACTAATATTAAGGTTTGGTACTGAAAAAATTACTAAATTTTTCAAGGTAAAAAAAATAATATACAAATAGTAAATACTAGTAATAATAAACTTTCAGCCTTGCGAAATTATTTTAAATTTGTATAAATATCTTATCAGTGGAGCAAACAAATTTTAGTCAGACAGACGAATTAAAATTTTCGAAACGTAAAAATTAGTAGCAAATGAGGAGTTAAAAAAATTCAAAAATGCAGAAGTTAGGAAACTGAATGTTTCAAAAAAAGGACCAAAGTAGAAATAGACGAACTAATAACGAAATAATCAGATTTAAGTAGTACAAAAATTTTAATCAGACGAGAAGTAAAAATTTGAAAAAATTACTGCTGGAAGAAAAAAATTTTACTTCGTCAACAGTATTTCCGGTTATTTTATAATTACAGTAGTAAAGGTGGGTTTTAGTCAGGCAGTTGATTTCCAATTCTTGCAGTTTTAATAAAATCTAAAACCATACTGAGTTGGAATTTTAAATTTGAATTTCAATAAATAGAATTTTGCTTATTGTTTTACTAAAAGTAGTGAAAGAAAGTTATAGTCAGGCGGAAGTATTCAAAGTTTGACTATTTTCGTCTGACTAATCATAAGGTTTACTACTTAAAGTATCACAAGTTGTAAAAAACTGACTGTAAATTACTTTCACTATACTGACATTAAAATTAAAAAAAAAATTGAATTATTTTGAGTGAAATTAAAACTCAATTTTCTTACTGTCGACAACTAAAATTGCACAATTTCAAAACATTCTCGTCTGACCAAAACTCACGTCTACCACTGACATTGGAATTACAATCGGGTATCACATTGCCTGAATGAAATTGCCTTTTTGCTAAATACGATCGTAATTACGATACTTAACTGTTGTTCTCCTCTACGAAAATAGACTGTTATTGGATTTATGTTAAAATTAGGTGAAAGTTAAATTTTTCTTGCACACAAAATTATATTTTTTTAATAAAACTAATATTATGAGAATTTAATTTGTTTTCTGAGTTAAAAGAGATTTTTAACACTAATACTTAGGTTGTTGAAAAAATTTCACCTGTTCTGTCTGAGCAATACTTGCTTTTACCACTAAGATAAAAATTAATAGAATGTAAAAATTTAACCAGAACGAATTTTTACATTATCAAGTAATAAAATTAAAAAACGTGGTATTGTCTGACTACTAGTCGGACTACTACTAGCTTTACTACTAATACTAAAAAACCTCTAAAATTTTCAGCAATAAAACATGCCATGCAACTTAAAATTTATTTTTACTACTGGAGGTGAAATTACGAAAAAATTCCAGTGTTGTCTGACTTAAATATTCTTTTACTACTGTGAGGGAAACTTTGATCAGTCATCAATAGTCTGTCTGATTGCGAACTGCCTTTTACCACTTATAGAAAGTGTTTAACCTTCTGTTAGGTTTGTCTGACTAAAAACATCTTTTTCTACTGATGTGAAAAAGTGAAACCATTTGAAATAATAAGAGAAAAATTAAGTCAAGATTCGACTCTCCTGTCTGACTGTGACCTACTTTTTCCACACAGGCATTAAATTCTCATAATGCAAATAATCCCACTGACTTGAAAACAATTAATTGTTTTAATATTAGCAGACTTAAGTTCTCTGTCTGATTAAAACTAGGTTTTACCACTTTTACTTGAGTTGTTTTTCTAAACATTTAGGTCCGTCTGAAACTTAACAATATTAATTTAAAAATTACAAAAATTCAAATTTTTTATTTCTTTAGTAAAAAAAAGTATTTTTTGGTTTAAATTTAAATTTCCAATAATTAATTTAAATTACAGGCCTTCCTATTATTAGTAGTACAACATATGTTTAGTCGGACGCAATAAAAAAATTTTAAAATATTCTAACTTATTGCATAGTTAACAATTCTGAATGCAATAAAAATTTTTATTGTTTGTTTCTCTCCAAGAAGAATAATTAAGAAAAAAATATGAATAATAATAACAAATTATTAAAATAAAACAGTTAACAGTGGAATATATTTTCTTGGAGTTGTCTTAATTAATTAATTAAGTAGAGAGTGTAATTATACTCTAATTTTAGAAGCAGATAATGAATAAATTACAGTTTACTGGTAGTGAGAACTAAAATTAGCCTTTAACAGTCTCTCTCACTGTGAAGTCTTTACTTCTTTAGAATTTGACCTTACTTTTAAGATTTCTAAAAACATTTTTCAGTTTGTCTGACTAAAAACAGTTTTTACTACTGATGGAAAGTGAAAATACTTAAAATAACAAAAAAATGAAAATTATTGACATTGTTAATTAAATTAAAATAAATACTA
Organism: Leptopilina heterotoma; assembly: GCF_015476425.1. Lineage (NCBI taxonomy): Eukaryota > Metazoa > Arthropoda > Insecta > Hymenoptera > Figitidae > Leptopilina > Leptopilina heterotoma. The sequence continues at coordinate 1,046,802 of NW_025110924.1, read as the reverse complement.
TTATTAATTAATTGCACTTAAAGTTATTAATGCATTGTTCAGTAATTCTTTCTTTACCTACAGATCTAATAATTTACAATGAAATAAAAATCCTTCTCCTTTGCAATTTACATAGTAATGAAAAATGTAATGTAATTCAAATGCAGAAAAACGTTGTCCATACATTTAAATTTTTCCATTTGTGTTCATTTTAAATATTTGAATTTAGAAAAGAATGTTATTTACGTTCCAGAAAGATAGTGAATAACTTTTTCACAGAACAGCAAAAAAAAAAAAAAAAAAAAAGAAGAAGAAAGTTTTAGTCGCGTTTTACACATTCCTCTTTTATATTTTTATTGGTAGTAGAGTATAAAACTTAAAAATCGATTTGAACCCTATTTTCATTTTGGTATTCAGAGAATACATTTTGAAGTCGAATAAAGTTTCTCTTTCCATTTTAGAATGTGACCTTTATTCCCGTCGAATTTTTATGCAGTCATAAATCTAATATATTTGGAAAGCTTTTCTCGCTTGATTATTTTTCAAAATTCATATTTTGCTGTTTAAGGAGAATTTAGTGGACTCGAATTCAATCGAATTGGCGTATTTCGTCTTTTTTTTAAAAAAGGTCATTTTATTTTTACAGAAAAAAAAAGAAAAAGAAGAATAATAATGTACATTTTAAATTAAATTTCAATTACATTCAAAAGTATTAAATACACAGAGGAAGAAGAATTATATTTTACTCCGAGTCTACTAAATTATTTACTTGTTTTAAAGAATAAAAAAAATTTTCAAATAAAAATTTTATTTGTTTTAAATAATCACATGCCAGAGTTTTTCTAAGGATATCAAATTGAGACAAAAAACGTATTAAAATGTTGCTTCGCAACTATTTTGATACATTTTTTGTCTCAATTTGACATCCTTAGAAAAAATGTGAAATTTTTATTTCAAGCAATAGGAGGTTGATTATGTCATTTTACTTTGACTTTCATTTTCACTTTCACTTTCATTTGGATAAATTTTCATTTTCACTTTTCTATTATCTTCGATAGAATTTTATTCTAATTTTATTATAAATTTTCATTCTTACTTCGATAGACTTTTTTTATAACCAGTTTCATTTTCAGTCACTTAGGTTTCTATTTTTACTTTTATGGATTTTTATTTTCTCTTTCATTTTCACATTAATAGATTTTTATTTTCACTAAGTTTATATAAAATTTATAAAACAAAAAATGACACTGAAAATAAAAATCAGTCAATATGGAAGTGGAAATAAAAACCTGTTGAAGTAAAAGTGAAAATTAAAATAAAATTATGAAATTCAGAGAAAAGTCTGGGAGTTTTTTCAAAAATACTGAAAAAATATGAAATTTTTTTAATTCATAAAAAAATTCTGAATATTTTTGTCCAAAAAATATTAAAAATATTTAAAACATTTCAAGAATGTTCGAAAAAACATTTCATTCAAGAAAAATTCTTCTTGATTTTTTTTTTATTTAACAGTTTTCTATTTAAATTATTATATTGATACGAAGCTGGTTCAAATTGATAACAAAAATTTGGTTCAATTTATGACTTGATCAACATTTTTGGTATCAATTCGTTGTAGTTTGATACTTTCAAATTCAGTTTTCATAAACTTTGAATTTGACATAAGTTTTAATAAAAAATAATTTTAAAAAATAACTTTTTCTATTATTTTTGAAAACTTTTTATAGAAATTTTCTTCGGTTAGTTGAATTTTATATATCAAATTGAAAATTTTTACAATAATCGAAATTTCGAAAAATTGAATTGAAAACAAGTGAATTTCAGAATTATTTTAGGTGAACTTTTTCTTTTAGAATAATTGAATTTTAAAGACCTTTCTCAAAAATTATTCAAAATAATTTATTTACAAAAGAATTTTAGTTAAAAATTTTAAAAAATAATTCAACTGGAATCATAAGAATAAAATTGAAAAATTTGTTCTTTCCTTTGAATAATGAAATTGTAAAAAGGACTTTCTCAAAAATTATTGAAAATAATTGATGTAGAAGAATTTTATTCAAAAATTCAATAATTTAATTTCAATACTGAAAAAAGTTTGTGAATTTAAAATTAGAATGGAGTTAAAATAAGTGTAACATTTTCGATAAATTATTAACTTTCAAAATGTTTGTCTAAAATGAAGGAAAACAAAATTAAATTTTTTTTTTGCCAAATCTAAATAAATAAATAAATAATTTCATGAGTTTTGTAACAAATACAGCTGAAATAAATTTAATTTCCTCAAAAATAAAATATTTATCTACTGCGAGTATAAGACATAAATTAAATACGAAAATTCACACTTTTTTCTGAACTTTATATTTGGTTTATAATAAAGTATATAGATTTCACAGCGAGTCCATGTAGCAATACTTAAATTATAACGAGATACATACATAAAACATTGCTTTCTAGAGCCTACATTATTCTTGTTCTTCGTTTGAATAATTCATGTCGGTGATAATTATATCACTGCCCTTATTTCTTAAAGACAAGATTGAAGCACGACTATATCTTTTTTGCAATTTTTCCCCCTTCTTCTTCTTCTTCATCTTCTTCTTTTTTTTCGAACGAACATTATTATAAATGATTTATATATTTAAATTGTATTATTCCTCCTGTTTATACTGTCGGAAATCTTACATCCATTTATAACACTTCGCGCGAAATTTTCACGATTTTAAAAGGGAGGGAAAAAAAATTACAAATTTCGTTTGAAAATTGCCTTGGTATTTTGATGCCTTTTATAATATGATAAATTGCCCACAATTAAATGATAATTCGCTTTCATTTTCTCGACATTCAGGCTATAAAAAAATTGAGTTGAGAATTTTAATTCTCCTGCTTTAATGATAAGCGGTATTTTAAAATATGTTTGAAATTAAAAATTAGAATTTTTAGCATAAAATTGTATCTAATTTTAGATTTTTTTGTAAATTTGAATTCCTATCTACTTAGGTGTCGTTCATAAACTATTTGACCATCAAAACAATTTACATTTTAAAACTTTGATATCAGTAGAAAAAGTAAGTTCCAGCCAGACATGAAAGTAGATAATTTTCATTTTTCTATTATTTAAAGTATTTTCACTTAGAAAGGCCTATAATTAATTATTGGAAATTTAAATTTAAACCAAAAATTACTTTTTTTACCAAAAAAATAAAAAATTTGAATTTTTGTAATTTTTAAATTAATATTGATAAGTTTCAGACGGACCTAAATGTTTAGAAAAACATAACTCAAGTAAAAGTGGTAAAACCTAGTTTTAATCAGACAAAGAACTTAAGTCTGCTAATATTAAAACAATTAATTGTTTTCAAGTCAATGGGATTATTTGCATTATGAGAATTTAATGCCTGTGTGGAAAAAGTAGGTCACAGTCAGACAGGAGAGTCGAATCTTGACTTAATTTTTCTCTTATTATTTCAAATGGTTTCACTTTTTCACATCAGTAGAAAAAGATGTTTTTAGTCAGACAAACCTAACAGAAGGTTAAACACTTTCTATAAGTGGTAAAAGGCAGTTCGCAGTCAGACAGACTATTGATGACTGATCAAAGTTTCCCTCACAGTAGTAAAAGAATATTTAAGTCAGACAACACTGGAATTTTTTCGTAATTTCACCTCCAGTAGTAAAAATAAAGTTTAATTTGCATGGCATGTTTTATTGCTGAAAATTTTAGAGGTTTTTTAGTATTAGTAGTAAAGCTAGTAGTAGTCAGACTAGTAGTTAGATAATACCACGTTTTTCAATTTTATTACTTGATAATGTAAAAATTCGTTGTGGTTAAATTTTTACATTCTATTAATTTTTATCTTAGTGGTAAAAGCAAGTATTGCCCAGACAGAACAGGTGAAATTTTTTCAACAACCTAAGTATTAGTGTTAAAAATCCCTTTTAACTCAGAAAACAAATTAAATTCTCATAATATTAGTTTTAGTAAAAAAAAATATAATTTTGTGTGCAAGAAAAATTTAACTTTCACCTAATTTTAACTTAAATCCAATAATAGTCTATTTTCGTAGAGGAGAACAACAGTTAAGTATCGTAATTACGATCGTATTTAGCAAAAAGGCAATTTCATTCCGGCAATGTGATACCCGATTGTAATTCCAATGTCAGTAGTAGACGTGAGTTTTGGTCAGACGAGAATGTTTTGAAATCGTGCAATTTTAGTTGTCGACAGTAAAAAAATTGAGTTTTAATTTCACTCAAAATAATTCAAATTTTTTTTTAATTTTAACGTCATTAGTGACAGTAATTTATAGTCGCAGTATTTTAAAACTTTGATACTTTCAGTAGTAAACCTTATGATTAGTCAGACGAAAATAGTCAAACTTTGAATACTTCCGCCTGACTATAAATTTCTTTCACTACTTTCAGTAAAACAATAAGCAAAATTCTATTTATTGAAATTCAAATTTAAAATTCCATCTCAATGTGGTTTTAGATTTTATTAAAATTGCAAGAATTGGAAATCAACTGTCTGATTGAAAACCCATTTTAACTACTGTAATTATAAAATAACCAGAAATACAGTTGAGGAAATAAAATTTTTTTTCTACCAGCAGTAATTTTTTCAAATTTTTACTTTTCGTCTGACTAAAATTTTTGTACTACTTATATCTAATTATTTCGTTATTAGTTTGTCTATTTCTACTTTGGACCTTTGTTTAAACATTCAGTTTTCTAACTTCTGCATTTTAGAATTTTTTAACTCCTCATTTGCTACTAATTTTTACGTTACGAAAATTTTAATTCGTCTGTCTGACTAAAAGTTCTTTTTACCACTGATAAGATATTTATACAAATTTAAAATAATTTCGCAAGGCTGAAAGTTTATTATTACTAGTATTTACTATTTGTATATTATTTATTTTTACTTTGTATAATTTAGTAATTTTTTCAGTAGTAAACCTCAATATTAGTCAGATAAAAATAAACAAACTCTAAATTCTTTAGTCTGACTAAGAAATTCCGTTTCTACTTTCACTAAAACAACAGAAATTCTATTTCTTTAAACTCAAATTTAAAATTCAAACTCACTACAGTTTTAGATTTTACTAAAATTACAGGAATTAAAAATCAACTGTCTGACGAAAACACTCTTTTACTACTTCACGTATAAAATAACCCGTGCAGAAATTTTGACCGGGGCCATGGCACTTTGCCCGATCTGGCCGCCCTGTCGGGACCCGGTCGGGGCCATGGGATTTCCCCCGATCTTTTCGCTACCCAGGTAGAATTCCAATACTGACTGCATTTTATTATATTAAAGCTTGTTATTTGATTATTAAAGAATGGGGAGTATTTACTTCAATATTAATGATTATTATTAATATTTTTGTAGTAAATAAACTTTTATGAGTGTCATTAAAAATGTAAATAGTTATTAGAATTGCTTTTATTGGACTAAGTTTTTAAAAAAAATATTTTTCTTATTTTCTTTCATTAATTTAGACAGACTATCTTATTTAAATTAATAATTATTTATAATTATTATTATTGTTAATAATTATTTAAACCTATACTTTATGTAACATTATTAAGAATTATACACAAAACACTTAAAACTAAGACGGAAAAATATCGCACGCACGGGGGACCGAACCCTAGACCTCGAGGACGCAAGTCGAATACACATACCGCATAGCCACGCAAGCTTGGAAGCGACCTCGCTTAAACTTCCTTTTGAATCATGGGACCGTTATATACAGTGTTATCATAATAAATTGACTGTATCATATTTATTTATAGAAAAATTATTAAAAATGTATGTTATATATATATATATATATATATATATATATATATATATATATATATATATATATATATAAATTAATATGTTTATCATAATAATATGGTAAAAATTGTTAATTTAATTATTTATTCTATATTATTTATAATTTAACTATTTTTTAAAATAATAAAAATTTTTTCATTATTAATAATTCACAATAATACTAAAAATTATTAATTAATAATAATTTATTTTTTTGCCTTAAACATGGAATTTCAATTTAAGTGTGAAAAACAATTAAGAGTTTTTAAGAGTTATAAATGTCAAAAATAATATGTTAATATTATAACCACAAAAAAATTTAACATTTTAGGCAATATTTTTGGTTATCACCATGATAACATCGACAAATGGTTCACCTTCGACAATTGGTGCGTTTGTCCTATTGTTTTAAATTAAAGGAGAATAAATTCTTAAGACATCCCTCGAGGACAATTTTTGAGTTTTTAATTGTTTATAATTTTTATTTTCAAATTTCAATCAAAGTTAACAAATTAACACAATTTTTTAAAAACGGACGTTTATTTTCTTATTCCGTTACTGCACATGCTCTAAATCAGTTCAAATTAATCCAATATTACCAGCAGACAATTAAAAACCCATAAAGTAATATATTTCAATTGTCATAAACAACATTAATTAACAAATAGTTAACTTATGATCCTGTCCAACAGAAAATTTTTGTTGCAAATTTTCTTTTTTACTTAGGTTCTTTTAAAGAATATATGTCTTTTTTGCTTATAATATAACTTATTTAAATATTTAATATTATATATCCGTGGTCTTTTAACATTATCTAAATAAAAAAGTAAACGTGAAAAAAAAATTTTTGGTGGAAAGGAACAAAAATTAACTATTTGTTAATTAATATTATTTGTAACCATTTAAATAAGTTATTTTTTAAACAAAAAGGACACATATTTTTAAAATGAACTTAAATTAAAAAGTAGACGTGAAAAAAAATTTTTTTGGTGGACAGGAGCATAAGTTACATAACTATTTGTTATTTAATATATTGTTTATAACAATTTAAATAAGTTATTTTTTAATCAAAAAGGACAAATATTCTTTAAATAGACTTAAATTAAAAAGAAAATGTGAAAAAAAAATTTTTAGTGGAATAGGAATCAATGTTAACTATTTGTTAATTAATATTGTTTATAACAATTTAAATAAGTTATTTTATAATCAAAAAGGGCAAATATTCTTTAAATGAACTTAAATTAAAAAGAAAAGGTAAAAAAAACATTTTTTAGTGGAAAGAAATCAAAGTTAACTATTTGTTAATTAATATTGTTTATAACAATTGATATAAATTACTTTCTGTTTTATTAATTATATGGTGGTCATATTGTATTAATTTGAACTGATTCAGATCATATGCAGCAACGGAATAAGAAAATAAGCCTCCTTTTTTGAAAAATTGTATTAATTTGTTAACTTTGATTGAAAATAAAAATTATAAACAATTAAGAACTAAAAAATTGACCTTAAGGGATGTCTTAAGAATTTATTCGCCTTTAATTTAAAATAAAGAATACTGAAACCGGTTAAGAATTGTAGGCTGTAGACAGTTTTGAACAGTAAATTGTAAAAAAAATCCCATTGTGCGCTGTTTGTAGATCCTTGGGCAAACCCGGTCTGGTCCTGGTCGGGGCCACGAAGTCGGGGCCAGATCATGAAATCCCGACCGGGGCCAGGGCGGTAATCGGGAACAAAAGTGGCGATTTCTGCACGGGAACCAGAAAAAATGTTTAGACCTTCTTCTAAATTTTCCATTTTTTATCTAAATTGGCAGAAATTAAATTTGTCAGACTAAAAATTTACAAGAGCAACATCTATACAAATACGATACAAAAAAAATTTGATTAAAAAACTATCTTTCCTTCTAAATCGTTGATCATAAACATTGTTAATTTTACCAATGAAACTAATTTAAACAAACTTGTGTATTAGAAAAATTTGTCTGACTAAAACGAACTGCTACTACTGTAACTGAAAAAACTACCTACTTTTGAAATAAATATAAATTTCAAAGAATAAAAAATACATTTCAATTTGTATGTTGCTTTTTTATTTTCCCTTGAAAACTATTTCAAACATTTTATATAGACATACATATACCCATTGAAACGTGTTCTACCGACAGGGAAGTCAGAGAATCAAAGAGAATCAATTGAGATGCATTGGAGAATCATTTTTGATTCTCTTTTCATTCTCTACAAAGTATTTCGAGTTTGTAGAAAATAAATTTTTCAAAATTCCAAACAATCCGAATTTCATAAAAACAAAAAATTCCATTTTTAATACTTTCCAATTTGGTGAATTTAAATAATTTGAAATTAGGATACAGTTCACCGGAATCGAGATAAATTACAATTTAAATAGATAAAAACTTGTTGTATAAACTGAATTTTGTAAAATTTAGAGCGACAATTAATTAGAATGAGAGGAAATTTAAATTTCGATATAATTACCATGTTAATTCAGAATTAAATTAAGTGGGGGCAACATTTTAAATAGATGAAAAAAGGTGAATGGAGGTCAAAAACTATGATCCCCGTTGCAATAAAATTCTTTTTTCGTCAATTATCCCCATTTTCTTATACTCAATTGTTCCGCGAAGAATTTTTACTACGATTTTAATTATTTTATTGATTCGAATCTCTATAGAAAGTGTAATTAAAAAAAGGTGATCCCTTTTGCTCCACTTTCCCCTACTTTATAAACAGAAAGTTACACTTTTTTTTGCCTCGTAAAAGTAATTTACATTTAGAGAGAATGACATTCTTCCACTGTTTTCCTTTGCCAAAACGGCAAAATTTGTAAAAAAAAAAAAAAAAAAAAAAAGAAAATTCATTCACGAAATAAATCAGGAAATTCAGGAAAGTTTTACAAAACTACTGAAAAAATATTAAATTTTTTAAATTGATAAGAAAATTCTAAATTTTTTTCTCCAAAAACTTTTGGAAATATTTAAAAAGATTTAATTCTTTTTGGATTTTTTTCATCTTATAAAGTTTGAAATCGACTGGAATTACGATTTTTTTCAAAAATTTCAAATTCAAACTTTTTTGAAATTCAACAACTTGTAAGAATATTTTATTATAAAACAAGAAGAAAATGTTCACTCCGAGTCTTCGACTCGGAGTAATCGATTTCTTCATGTTTTACAATATTTAATTATAACCGAGTAATAAAATCAATTCTTTAATTTTATATTAGAAAATAAAAACTTTAAATAATTTCAAAAAAAAAAATTCAATTAAACTTTTTCAAAAAAAAATAATTCTACAGAATTGTCAGTTAAAAGTATGAAAAATTCTAATTTTCAAAGATTTTAAATTAAAATCTTTTCAAAATTCAAACTAAAATTAATTTTTAAATCAATTTTTTTAGAAAATTCTCCATTTTTTCCCATTATTTATGAAAATAATTGAATCTCTGTAAACAATGTAATTATTTATGAAAATAATTGAATTACTGCGAAGATATTTATAAAAAAAACTTTGTAAATAATTGAATTCCTGTAAAATTGTTATTATTTATAAAAATAATTAATTTCTTGTGAAGAATTTGATTCAAATTTTTTTTAATAATTGAATTTCTTAGAATTTTAAAAAACTTTTTGAAAATAATTAAATTCCATAGAGAAATTTCATATAAAAATTGAAAATAATTGAAATTCGACGAAGAATTAAAAAAAAATTTTAAATAATTAAATTCTTTTAAAAATGTTTTTTTTTTTAAATTGATTTTTTGGGAAGAGTTTTATTAAAAATTTCTTAAATAACTGATTTTCTACAAAGAATTTTATTTTTTACGAAAATAGTTAAATTGTTTCGAAGATATTTACAAACATTTTTGACAATAATTGTATTCCTAGGAATAATGTTATATTTTACGAAAATAATAATTGTATTCTATAATCAATTTCATTATAATTTTTCAAATTTATATAAAGTATCTTATCAAAAAATTTTTAAATAATTGAATTCTCGAGAAAGATTTTTATTATTTATGAAAATAATTGAATTACTGCGAAGAAATTTATATAAAAAAAACTCTGTAAATAATTGAATTCCTGTAAAATTTTTATTATTTATGAAAATAATGAATATTTGCGTATAATTTTAGTAAAATTTTTGAAAAATAATTGAATTGAGAAAAATGTTTGAAAATACATAATTGAAATTTTGTCAAGACTTTTATTGAAATTTTTGAAAAAAATAAATAATTTCTAAGTTATTTAATTTCTTATTATTTAATGATAGCTCTTCAAGAATTAAGTTGTTTAAAAAGAAATTATTGTCAAAAATAGAAAAAATTGAAGGTTTAGTATTAAAATTCGTTGTGTGATTTCATAGTTTTTAATGCAAACAAAAAAGAACAAAAAAGTCCTGTGGAGATCCTGTAAAAATTAATCAAAAAATTAAAAGAAAACGATCCCAAAGATTTTAATGTTCGAATGAACGAAATTTATTTGTTTCTTCTTTAAAAATTAAATTATTATTTCAATAATTTTGCGTCACTATAAAAAATAAATTGTATATAGTTTCTAAATATGTAAAATTAAGTTTTCTAATTTTTATTGCAATAAGTAAATTTTTATCAATTTTTTAAATTTAATTAATTAATTAATTTCTAATTTTTAATTTAAACGTTCAAATCTTAAGGAATATGAAAGATAATAAAAAATTTTTTCCGTTAATTATCCTAATTTTCTCCCACTCAAGAATTTTTATTAGAAGAATTATTATTAGTATTCATTATTATTATTATTATTATTCATTTTTTTATTATTATTTTTATTATTATTTTAATTTTTTTTTATTATTTTTATTATTATAAGAATTTTTCTAAGAAGAATTCTTACTTGTCGATTACTTTATCGATTCGAATCTCTGGAAAGTGTAAATTAAAAAAAGCTGATGCCTATTGCCCCACTTTCCCCTAATTCGTAAACAGAAAGTTAGACTCTATTTTTTTTCTCATAAAATTAGAGAGAATTTAGAGTCATTTAGAGAGAATGACATTCCCCTCTCTTCTCCTTTTCCAAAACGACAAAATATTGTCAAAAAAGGGGAAAGAAATGAAAATTCATTCAAGAAATAAATCCAGACGTACTTGATGATAAAAATAGTTTCCTTATAGTGAACAAAGAAGAAAAATAGAAAAAAAAGAGAAGAAGAGAAAAAAAGAATGAGAGAGAGAGAAAAAGAGAGAATAAAGGGAGAAAAAGAGAGAGAAAGAGAGAGAAAGAGAGAGGAAGAGAGGCTCATAAGAGAAACTCAGGTCGACTCAACACTAAACTCAACTCAACTCTCTGCTGAGCTCGCTGACTCCAGCTATTGATCGGAGGCCGACCGGGGTCAGAGTGTAGCAGTGGACTACATCGGTACACGTTTTCTCTTTCTCTCTCTCTCTCTTCCTCTCTCCTTCTCTCTCGTATGTGTTGTGTACAGAATCACATACACATGAAAATATTTCTGGCTCGAAAACCACCACGAAGAACGGCCCAGACCACGGAACCGCACACGATACTATCTGCCTACTACTGTACCCACCGAAACACTCCGTAAATATATTCAGGCCGTATCGTTCAACGAAAGCTGAGCGCCAGGAGTTTAAAGAGCAGACGATGAGGGGCAAAAAAAGCAAAAATTCCAACCACCAGCAAATTTCGATAATTCCTTCCGCTCTTTTATAACTAGAATAAAAAAAAAATATATATATATATATAGAAAAAAAGGAACTCGAGATGAAAACTACGCTGACCAGCTAGCAGTCGGTAAAAGAGAAGAGAGCAAAAAAAAAAAAAAAAAAAATTCTAACCACGTGGAACCCTCTCTCTCTCGATTCTGCGAATTCTGAAGTTCTGAAGGGAAAAATGTGAAAGATAGGGGAAGCTTTAGGAGGCTTAGAGTGCTTCGAGATAAGTAGCTCTCGAGCCTGTGCAAGATGGCTTTAATGTTACAGATTCACTTCTTTAGATTGTGTCACGGTATTGTATGTATATATATATATATATATATATATATATATATATATATATATATATATATATATATATATATATATATTTTTTTATTTCCTCCTTTTTCTCGAGAAAAATTTATTCCTTCCGATAACGAGGATTCGACGACGAATTGTCGGATATTCAATCGATATACTTTTAGATGATTCTCTTCCTCTAAAATTATTAACTATAGAAGTTTTTCTCAGGGTGAAAATTCCTTCACCTGTGGCAATATAGTAAATTAACAATTTTTCATTTGATAATAAAAAATTATAATTATAATCCAATGCAAAATTATTAATTATTAATTAATTAATTATATTAATCTCCGTATTCTTTCATTCATTCTGCCCGCTCTCCGCCGTTTGAAGTTAGTTTCTGTGTATGCTTTTTTTGATTGGAAAAATTTGACAAATCGAAAATAGGATTTTTTCACGATTTATAATAAAATAATATAATTAGAAAATTAAAAAAAAATTATGATAAACAAATAAAAAATATATTTTGTTAATCGTTTTTCTCTATAAGAAATTTCGTTTGACTGATCTAAATTATTATGCAAATTATTCTCTTTTTTATCTATAAAAAATACTAGAAAATTAATTGTTAAAAAATTTTAATTAAGAAGTAGGAAATATAACCATTTTATGCATAATTTTTATTTCTCAATAACAATATTGCACTGAAAAGAAAAAAATTAATTGATTCAAATAACCGATTAATTGACTATTATCAATTAAATATTTAATTCAATGAAATAATATTTATTGGAGTCAATTAAATGGTTTTTAAAAATAAAGGAAAAAAAAGGTTTATAAATTATATTTGTCAATTAGAAAATTTAATTCAAAATGAAACTGCAAATTTTTGAATTTTTTAGAAAACAAAGAAAAAAAAAATTTGAAAAAAATGTTCTGTTAAATTTATTTACCAATATCTTTAATTGTAAAATTATTCGAAAACAATAATTTCTTTATTAAATATTTTAAATATTTAATTATTATTATTTTTCCGTAGGAATTAAAATTCTTCAAAACATTTCAATTCAAATTTTTTTTGAAATTAATCAACTTAAAAAATATTGTTATAAAACATGAACTCCGAGTCGAAGTTTCAGAGTAATCGATATCTTCATGTTTTATAACAATTAAAGTGCGGATCGAGTGTTAAAATCATTATTTTATATGCTAAGAATATTGTTACTGTAACTTCTTAAAAATTATTTTCATATTTTTAGTATTATCTAAAATTTAAACTAAAATTCATTTTCAAATCAATTTTTATTAGAAAATTCTACGAGAATTCAATTATTTAAATAAAAAAGTAAATTATCAATTGAATGTTTTTTAAAATTTAATTCTTATGAAGAATTTTATTAACAAATTTTTGAAGAATTGAATTCTTTTAACGAATTTTAATAAACTTTTTTAGAATAGTAACATTTTTCAAGGAATTTGATGAAAATTGTATTAAAAATAATTGAAATTCTGCTATGAGTTTGATTATTTCTGAAAATGATTGAATTATTGGGAAGATTCTTATAAAAAATTTGTAAATATTTGAATTGCTGTGAAATTGTTATTATTTATGAAAATTATTAAATGTTTGCGTACAATTTTATTAAAATTGTTTTTAAATAATTGAATTCATTTGGGTAATTTTATTAAAATAGTAGATATTGAGAATCATTGAAATAGGGAAAAATTTTGAAAATAATTGAAATTTTGACAAGAATTTTATTAAAATTTTTTTCAATAATTGAATTTTAAAGAATTTTTTTATTTATAAAGATAAAATTCGATAAAAATTGTATTCAAAATAATTAAAATTTTGCGATGAGTGGTATTATTTATAAAAATAATTGATTCTCTGTAAAAAATGTTATTATTTATGAAAATAATTGAATTACTGCGAAGAAATTTATATAAAAACTCTGTAAATAATTGAATTCCTGTAAAATTTGTATTATATTTATTTATAAAAATAATTAATTTCTTATGAAGAATTTTATTCAAATTTTTTTAAATAATTGAATTTCTTAGAATTTTTAAAAACTTTTTGAAAATAATTAAATTTTATCGAGAAATTTCATTAAAAAAATAAAAATAATTGAAATTTGACAAAGAATTAAAAAAAATGTTTTTTAAATAATTCAATTCCTTTGAAAATGTTTATTTTTTAAAAGAATTGGATTTTTGGGAAGAATTTTATTAAAATTTTTGCAAATAATTGAATTTTGAAGAATTTTTTTATTTATAAAGATAATAATTGGGATTTTGTCGAGATTTTTTTTGTAAATTTTGAACATAATTGAATTTTGTGATACAAATTTTATTACTTTTGAAAATAATTGAATTTCTGCAATCATTTGTAACTTTTTCAAAAATCAATTTTTTTAGTATTTTTAACTAAATTTTTTCCATAAATCCATTATTTTTAATAATTAATTAAATATATATTGACAGATTTAACTAATTTTAGAAGATTTTAAATTATTAAAATCATTCAACATTAAAATTTTCTAAAATTTCATATTGAAACCATTGAAGTTCATTTATTTATGAAAATTGTAAACACAACTCTTTTAAAATTGAATTAATTTTGAAATATTTAAGTAAAATCATTCATTAAATGATTTATTTATTTTATGATAGTTGTTCAAGATTTAAATTATTTACACGGAGAGACCGAGATTACTAATTTTTGTATAAAATCACACTAGAATTTACTATTTTCACATTGCAACCACCGGAAATAAGGGGACTTTTTGTATTTTTTACTATTTTCTACACTAAGTCACTAATCCCGACAAATGTTCACCAAATTAGCAAAGTTTCTTACTATTTCGTCCAATAGTTCCAAATAACTGTAGTAAACTCAGAAGCATTGTGTACGTAAAATTACTACAGTCGTTTGTAAATGCAGAAAGAAAGAGTGAAAGAAAAAATACGGATTTTTGTCGCCGGTTTCCCGTCAATTCTTGACTAATGGAGACAAACTGGAAGGATTTTTACATACACAGACACACACACACTTATATATTTGTTGGATAAATATTTGAAGACACACACATGTTTATTTCACTTATATGTATAGACGCGGTTAATTAATACACTAATACACAACTGCACGCACGACAACGAATTTCACTGAAAGTATACATCTTTGTTTCCTTATATATTGAATGATGAAAATTTACAGCACTTACGAGAAAGCAATTTACTTTTAACAACTTACTATAAGACATAGTTCTTGGGACAGGAATAAATGCAAAGTTTATTAATTTATAATGGTCAATTTCTGAGATACCGAACGACCTACGTTTCACTTTATATTTAATTATTGTAGATAATATCCAAATTTATTTTACATACGCGAAACATAGTCACTGTCAATGATCGGATGGCGTCGGCTCATTTACGGAGATTGACGAAGTTAGCAACCAATAGAAATGCAGGCGCCATATGACTGCACTCGCTAGCCACACTTGCTCACCAAAAATTACTACAGTGGATCGTAGGTTTTAGTGGAAAATGTTTTCATTTGTCAGATTTTGTCTAATTAAATTAGAGAAAACTATAATCAATTTTTGCTACATTTACAACTCTTACACAAAATATTAAAACTTGCTATTTCAATGTAGCAAATTTATCTATTTCTTTTGTAAATTTATCTAATTCTGTAGCACATTATGCTAAAAGTCCCCTTATTTCCGGTCATTGCAACCATTTTTAGTAATTTTTACGAATGTGGGTCTCTCCGTGTAAATTTAATTTCTGGTTATTTTATACCTGAAATTGTAAAAGAATATTTTCGTCTGACTAATCATAAGGTTTACTACTTAAAGTATCACAAGTTGTAAAAAACTGTCTGTAAATTACTTTCACTATACTGACATTAAAATTAAAAAAAAAAAAAAAAATTTATTGAGTGAAACTAAATCTCACTTCCGCAACTGTCTACAACTAGAATTACACGATTTCAAAACATTCTCGTCTGACCAAAACTCACGTCTACTACTGACATTGGAATTACAATCAGGTATCTCATTGCCTGAATGAAATTGCCTTTTTGCTAAATAAGATCTTACTTACGATACTTAACTGTTGATTTCGTCGACGAAAATAGTCTTTTACTGGACTCAAGTTAAAATTAGGAGAAAGTTAAATTTTTTTCGCTAAAAAAATTACCTTTTTTACGCTAAAACTGTAATTATATGAATTGAATTCGTTTTCAGCTTAAATAGAGATTTTTTCACTATTACTTAGGTTGTTGAAAAATTTTATCTAGTCTGTCTGGACGATACCTGCTTTTACCACTAATTTAAAGTCAATTTTGACTCTTCTGCCTGATTTTAACAATTTTTCCTATAAATCATTTACATTTTTGTATTTTTTTTTATAAAACGTTATATTAATTCCGACTGACTTTACAACAAACAATTTTTTTTCCATATTAGAATTTTAAAAACTTAAGATCTTTGTCTGACTAAAAACAGCTTTTACCACTTGTACTTGAAATATATTTTTCTAAACGCCTAACCCTGACTGAAACTTCTACTTACTATTAATTTTAAAATTACGAAACTTACAATATTTGATTTTATTGAGAAAGAAATATTTATGAACTGTGTAAATTTAAACTATCTAATTTCAATTCTGTGAATTTACATTAGTAGTAGTAAAACATAGTTTCAGTCAGACATAAATATCAAAATTCTAAACTTAGAAAAACTCTAAAATTCTAAAATAAAATAATGTTGAAGAAAAATTCTAAAATTGTAAAAAGAGATAAAATTCGAAAAATTCGAAAATAGGAAAAAGAGATAAAAATCGAAAATTTCGAAAATAGAAAAAGTTGTAAAAAAGCAAGAGAAAATTTATGTCAAACTAAAGAGTTGAATTACTTCATTTCAATAAATTTAATCCTGGCAATAAAAATCTTTATCGCATTGTCCTTCCAAAAACTACTAATTAAAAAAAAGCGAAAAGATAATAAAAAATAAATAAAATAAACCCACAGTATTAGAGTATAATATATTTTCTTGACGCTCACTTAATTAATTATATACTATAATTATAAAAGCAGCTAATAAATAAATTGCCGTTTTTGTATAGTAAATGTAATAAAATTTAATTTACCTTCGTTCAAATGCAAGTGTTAATTTAAGCTGACTTGATTCTCCCCGACTTTTACTGTTTCCTTTAGTAACATTCTCAATTTATTGATCTGGTGATAATTATTTTCCGCACGCTTTGAACATGACGCTATTCAAATAAACTCTATAATTTAAATCACCTTTGAAAATGTACAGCTATAAATTTTATTAACAATCACCAGACGAAAAAAAAAGTTTTAAATAATTTTTTAAACTTTTGGAATTTGTAAAGAAATTTAAAAAGTATTTATTTCAGTAGTAATAGCGGTGAATAGTCAGACAAATGTCAAAGGAATGATAATTATATTAGAAATATTATAATTTTAATAAATAACAATAAATTAATAGTTAATAATAATTATAATAAAAAATGTATTTTAATAATTCCGCGACTGACTTTAAAAACCATAAACTTTTTTTTAAAATTAGAAAACTTAAGATCTTTGTCTAACTAAAACTAGCTTTTACCACTTGTACTTGAATTATATTTCTTTAAACATCTAAACCTGAGTAAAATTTCTCCTTACATTATTATTTTACAAAAATATATATTTTTCATTAGAAATTGAAAATATTTCTTTCAGTAGTGAAAGCGTTCTCTAGTCAGACAAATATAAAAAAAGAAAATATTCAGAAAATATTTTTATAAAATAAAATATATACACCGAAAAATTGTAAAATACTGTTTTTAAGAACAGAATAATTACAATTTTCTGAATTTTAGGATCAGTAGTAAAAGTCATTGTTAATTATAGTTAAAAGTTTGGGAGTATTTTGATTTTTTATTGCTAGTGAAAAAACTTGAATTATTTTAATTTTTCTGCTCAGTGTCAAAAATTGAAAAAAAAATAAAAGAAAATGGAAGAATGACAAATTAACAAATTAATTAATTGACAAATTAATCTTTCGTTAAAGGTTAAAATTTTTCTTTCTTTATAAAATTATTACAGTAAAGTTTACTCTAAAATTATTACAGTAAACTTTACTCTAAAATTATTAAAGTAAAATTTTACTGTAAAATTAATAAGTAGTAAATTTTTTTGGTAAAAAATATTTTTTTATTACAGTAAATATTTATTTAAATTGAGGTGAAATTTTACTATAAACAATTTTACAGTTAACTTTATTTAAATTATAATAAAAATTTTCCTGTAAACAATTTTACAGTAAACATTTATTCAAATTGTGGTAGAATTTACTGCAAAAATTATTACCTACAGTAAATATTTATTTAACATGTGCGGTCAAATTTAGTGTAAAAATTATAACAGTTAATATTTGTTTAAATCAAAGAGGAAAATTATCAAAAGAAATTATAAATTAATCATTTGAATAATTATATTCAAATAATTTTAAAAAAAAACTAACCTCGTTTGTATTCCATCGATGCCTCTGTGTCGGAAAATGCTCAGCTCGCGGTAAAGTCTCCAAATTTTCCGGAAGCTTAATTGGATCCCCATCTGAAAATTTAACCAACGAAGAAAATTAATTACAAATTAATTTTTTTTCTCACTAATTAATAATAAAAACTAAATTAATTACTGAAAAAATTTGGAATTAATGCAAAAAATATTAATTAAAAGCTTTGCACTCGATAATTAGTTTTAAAAAAGTTGCAAAAAGTAGTTTTTAAACTGAAAAAAGTAGTTATGGAAAATATTAAATTTGACGTTTAAAAAAAAACTCATTTTAGACGATTCACAAAAATCAGAAAAATGTAATTCTGTATTTTATTTCTCTAACTTTTTCCTAATTTTCATAAAAAATATTTAGTTTTTTCTCCTTTCCTGATAACTTATTTATCTTTTCCTAGGAATAAAGAAATTTTTTGAATGATTTCAATGTGAAACGTTTTTTTTTTAATTTAACTAAATTTCTATAAAAATTACAACTGTAATTCTTCCAAAATTCAATCATTTTTTGTCAAAATTGTTGAATAAAATTATTCAAAACTTTAATTATTGTTTACAAAAATAATAAAATAACAATTTTTTGAAATAAAAATTAAAAAAATTATTAGTTTTACAAATTACAACAATAAAAATTTCCAAAGATTTTAATTTAAAAATATTTTGAAAATTAATTATTTATAAAAAAATTCATAAGATAACGCTTCTAATATTTAAATAACGAAAAATTTAACTGGAATTCATTTTGAAACACATTTTTATTAGAAAATTCTACGAAAATTCAATTATTTTCATAAAAAAATTTGTATTTCTTAACTTTGAAATTCTTCAAAAATACAACTAAATTTTAAAAAAATTTAAAAAATAAAATTCTTTACTATTTAAAATTTAATTCAATATTAAATTTGACAAAAAAATTATTTTTTTATGCAATAAATATTCAAATATTATTTACTTTAACAACAAATAAAATTTTTAGAGACAGGTAAGTTAAATATCTTTTGAAATTTAATTTTAAAAATTCACATTATAACGCTTCTATAATATTAAATTATTATCTACGATTTTATCTAAAATTCATTTTTAAATCAAGTTTTGTTAAAAAATTTTTTGAAAATTCAATTATTTAAAAACAAAAATAATAACTGATTTAGTAATAAATTACTTTTAAAAATTGAATTCTCGTAAAGAATTTTATCAACAAATTTAAAAAAATAGTTGAATTCATTAAAAAAATTTAAAATACAATTGTTAAGAATAATTGCATATTTCCAGGAATTCATTAAAAATTTTATTAAAAATAATTGAAATCCTGCGAAGAATTTCATCGTTTATGACAATAATTGAATTCTTGCAACGAATTCTATTAAAATTTTTCAGAATATTTGAATTCCTGTAAATAACTGTGATTATTTATGAAAATAATTGAATGCTTGGACAGAAATTTATTAAAAAATTTTTTTAAATAATTGAATTTTTTGGGCAATTTGATTAAAATAGTACCTGGACATTAAAAATAATTGAATTTTAGGGAAGAATTTTATTACCCTTAAAAATAATTGATTGTCTGTAAAAATTTTATTATTTATGAAAATAATTGAATCTCTGTAAAAATTTTAATATTTATGAAAATAATTGAATTCCTGTAAAAATTTTATTATTTATGAAAATAATTGAATCTCTGTAAAAATTTTAATATTTATGAAAATAATTGAATTCCTGTAAAAATTTTATTATTTATAAAAATAATTGAATTATCGCGAAGAAATTTATAAAAAAAATTTGTAAATAATTGATATTAAAATAATAAATATTAAAAATCATTGAATTGAGGAAAATGTATGAAAATAATTCACATTTTGACAAGAATTTTGTTAAAATTTTTGAAAATAATTGAATTCTTGAGAATAATTTTTTTATTTCAATTATTAGCGAATTTAAAGTAAATTCTAAATAAAAAAAATAAAAAAGTAGTTTTTAGTGTCATTATAATCTAACAAAAGTATCCAAAAAGTATCAAATCGTAAAAAAAGTAATTAATAATATTAGGAAATAATTTAATTAATGATATAAAAAATAGTGTAATTAATAAAAAATAGTTTTAAAAATTCATCCCTAGAGAAAATCTTTTTCAACACTGACATAAAAGCATTGACGCTCATAAGTCTTACTAAATTAAAATCCCTTTTGAATATTCCGAACTGTCTTCACAAAAACATTTTCTTCTTCTTTCTTTTTTCTTCTTTACTTCGCAAATTGAACAAAAGTTTCGCTAATGACTTTGCGGCATGATTATGTATATAGAGAAATGTGGATATAAAGAAAAGGGTGATTTATAAGATTAATAAGAGCCACGTGAGCGTGGAATGATGAATAGGAATATAAAACGGAACGTAGTTTCGAATACCGGCGCAGTAAACTTTAACAAACTATCGAAATGGACTGCTAAGATCGCGTTATGTGACCCTGTTACATACAAAGTACTTGCCTGGCAATTGGATAAATTTTAACAATCGGTCTACCAATACAATCTGGGTCAGCCTTGTTTTCTCGTGCATATACACACAATATACACACATTTAAGGGAATCTAAACGGATGTGAGCAAAAAGTATACGCGGATAGGTTAAATTGCGCGCAAATATAATATTACTTCTCTCGATTGTGTCTTTTGTATAACTGGCTAAAATCTTCCTGCTTGCGCACTTTAAAATATACGAAAATAAGATTCACCCCAAAAAATGCCTCATTCCAACAATCGTTTCGCGGAAAACATTTTCTTTCTCAACTGCTACTTTAAAAAATGAAGCGCGTGAATCGCTACATCGTGTGCCAATCGATATGTTCTCTTCCTTTTCTCCCTCTCTCTCTCTCTCTCTCTTTTTTTTTTTTTTTGAAAAAAGGAAATAATTTTATTCAAAAAAAGAGATAAAAATTTTTTCCTCTTCAAATTTTATTAAATTTTTGTGGAAAAAAAATTTTTACATCGTATTTTAACATTTCTTTTTGAGTTTATTTAATAAAGTTTGCTAAAATTAAATTTGTTTTCATTACTTTATTATACAGAATTATTTTATTTAAATCACAAGAAAATAGTTAAAAATGCTATAAATTATGAAACTAAAATTTATCTATATAACATAAATTTACTTTATTATTTATAAATTATGGTGACTATTACTTATTTTATTTATTTATTTAAAAAATTAAAAATAATTTTCAACTCTATTTCATGTATTTGTTTTCAAATTTTTTCCACAACTTAGATAAAAACCCGATTGAAACAATATTTTTCAAGTTTTTTTTTTATTTTCTTGGAAAAAAGAAATAAGTTTTTAATGCAAAATAAAAAATAAAAATTTGTTCTCCTCACTTTTTTCCAAATTTTTTAAAATTTTGGTAGAAGAAAATTTTCTACGTAGTGCTTTAGAAATTCTTTTTGAGTTTATTTAATAAAAAAAAAATATTAAAAAATAGTTTTCAACTTTATTCGTAATTTATTTGTCTCGAATTATTTTATGTCAATAACAAGAAAATATTAAGAAATATAATAAAAATAAATAAAATAAATTTATGTTTATTTAATAAAATGAATTCTGTAATTAAAATGTATAACAGAAGTAGATCATTATTATTTATTTTATTTATTTTATTTATTTAAACAGTTAAAAATAATTTTCAACTTTATTTGACTTTAGTAAAATCTACACGTTTATAAACAAAAAATAATTTTGTTTCCTTTTTTTCTAGGAAAAAGAAATAATTTTATGCAAAAGAAGAAATAAAAATGTTTTATCTTCACTTTTTTCCAAATTTAGATAAATTTTGATAAAAAAAAAATTTACATTGTATTTTAAAAATTCCTTTTAAGATAAATTGAAAAGAAAACTATTAAAAAATTGTTTTAACTCTACTCAATATTTGTCTCTAATCATTTTATTTAAATAACAAGAAAATAATTAAAAATGTTACGAATCAAGTAATTAAAATTTAAAAAACGTAAGTAGTTAAATTGACTTTATTATAGTTTATTTTATTTATTTATTTAAATAGTTGAAAATAATTTCCAACTTTAATTTTCGTATATTTGTTTACAATTTTTTTTCTATTTAAGTAAAATTCTCAACGTTTATAAGCAACGATTGAAAAATTATTTTTCAAAGTAATATTTTCAAATATTTTCACTTAGAAAATTTGTAAAAAAAAAAAAATTCCGATCAACTATTTTGAAGAGAAACATTTATTGCTTTCCTTGTAGAAATTTTTTTTTTCCTTTTATCGATAATTTAAATTTTATAACCTTCACCGTCGTTATTTTTTTCTGATGTTATTTTATCAAAATAAAAAAATAATTAAAAATGTTATAAATCATGTAATAAAAAATTTTAATAGACAAATTTATATTATTATTTATTTCTTTATTAAAACATTCAAAAGAATTTATTTATATTTATTTATTATTTCAAATTTATAATTTAGTACTTGAACAGTTAAAAATATTTTTGTTTTCTTTTTTTCCGTGGAAAAAGAAAATAATTTTATGCAAAAGTAGAGTTAAAAAATTTCTTCTCCTCTCTTTTTCAAATTTAATTAAATTTTGGTAGGGTAAAAAAATTTCCACATAGTATTTTAGAAATTCCTTTTAAGAAATAATTTACTTAATAAAAAACTACAAAAAACAGTTTTTAGCTTTATTTAACTTTCGTCTCGAATTATTTTATTTGAATATTTTTCTAAGTAAATTTTTAAATATTTTTCGCTTACAAATTTTAAAGAAAATTTTTCGGAACTATTTTAAACAGAAAAATTTTACTGTTTTCTGTGTAAAAAATATTTTGATAATTTTACTTGTATACGACATAATAAAAAATAAAATAAAATTCAATGAATAGAAAAATAAATTATAAACGTTGTAAACTTTACTGACCTTTTTTTCTGTACTTATTTTATTTAAATGAAAAAATTTTTTAAAAATGTTATAATTAAAAAACATTTTCCAATTTCATTAATTGTGTTAATTTTCAATTTACTTCGTCGATTATTTATTTTATTCGACGATTTATTTTATTTTTATTCGACACAAATATTTTAAATAATTTTATTTGTTTATTTATAAAAAAATATGCGTCAACTAAAAAGACACGTGCTGATAAAAATAAACATTTTTTAACTTAAAGAAAAAATTTGACATTTCTACGAGAATATTTGAAAATAAATCACAACAATTGCAACTGTGAACAGATTCAACCACCATAAAGTAGATTGATATTGTGGAAATTTTCTTTCGAAAACTTTTTTTCCCTCTTTTCTTATCAGTGAAATGTGTACACAGTTTGTATATACAAGCTGACGGGCAAAAATCTTTTCTTTTCAATCGTGTGAACTTTGAAAGGAGAGAGGAGAAACGAGATGTTCGGTCAAAAGCATTGTTTCGAACTTTGGTAGAATGGAAGGAGAATTTTCTATCGAGCCGTCAGCACTTCGCTTACTTAAAACAACTTACATCTTTCTTTGAACTTTAGGGACAATCTTTTCTAAGCAAAAAAAAAAAATATATATATAGAAATGAACGCGCCTTTAAAGTTTTCTTTTTATATTAAAATATCAAAATTTACAAAAACAGTTAATTTTTTCCCTCAATATAAATTATAATTTAATTTTTGTAATTCTATAGAAATTCTATTGTTATTTTTTAATTTTCCGAAAATTGGACTTTATATGATTATAAAGTTTTTAACGTTCAAATAAACAAATTTTATTTATTATTCAAATTAAAGTTTTCTGTACAATAATTTATTCATTTATATTTTATAATCTTGTGCAAATTATACAAAAAACTTTTTTTTTGGTAAAAATAAAAAAAATATTTATAATCCAAATTTATTTTAAGAAATTTTATCTAATGTTTATTTAATTTAATTTAAAAAATTTTTGAATTTATTTAAATTTTATTAAATTTGTACGATTCTCTCCAAAAATAATTTTATTCTTCAAAATTCGAATGATATATTAACTAAAATAAAGCGAAATGAAAATTAAATTAAATTAAAATAAGTGGAATAAGAAAATGTATTATTTAAAGAGAATGATAAAGTCCAATATAATTGTGTTTGAATGAAAAGTTAAAAAAAGAAGTGATAATATTAAATTGCAAATTGGAAATTAAATTTTCCAACCACGAACTTATAAAGGATTATTGATGAAATTTAACATAATTGTTTCTTGAATCGCAATTTAGCCATTATTACAAATAAATATTAAATTTGATTTTATATACACACAGTGAAAGTACTGAATGTAATCCATTTCAACATAAAATATTAGCGTAGATAAATGTTCCACGGGTTATTATCGGTTATTATAAATTTAAATTCAATAATGAAAATTTACAAGTGAATTAAAATTGTCAGTTTGAATGAAATTTAAAAATAAAACAAAAGGTAGAACGTGTGAATTGAAACAAATTGCGCGAGTAATTAAATAAATAACAATAATAAAAAATATTCAACATAAAAAATATAAATTAATAAATTTAAAAAAATTAAAAAAGCAAATTCATAATAATTATATTATTATTATTATTATTATAATATTAATATTATTATTATTTTAATTTATAAAATTTGAGCTATAATTCAGATAATAAAAAAATGAAACAAAAAATACTTAAAAAAAATAATCAAAATGAAGAACAATGAAATGATGAGTTTCATAAAACGTGTAAAAAAACAAAATTGAAAATAAAAAAAAATTTTAAAACCTACTTGAGAAACATTGTTGTTTTAGCGTGAGTTTACAGAAACGAAAAACAGACAAAAGATAATGAGAAATAACATGATTACTGAACGGTTCATGAAACATGCAAATTAGATTAAATGAGAGTATAAGCATCAGAATCAAAACACTACTGAATTCAAGAATGAGAAGCATCTTCATTTTAATAATTCATAAACAGTGGGCCAATTTTTTTTTTAATCTCCATCTGTGCGGCTTTTACGACAACAAAAAAATCACCAAAAGTTTTCTTTATTTATTTTAACGTCTGTTTTTAGTTATAAACTTGACAAAAAAAACGCAGAAAAAAATGTCTTGTAAAAATAATTAATTTTGTAAGCACTGAATTTATATTTTTTTTTATCAAAATTCGAAATTAAGGAGTAAAAAATAATTATTTTTAACGAAACATTTATTTAAGATCTAATAGAGTTAATAAAATAATTAAATATAAATATATAAATAATATAATAATATATATAATATAATATATATAATAATATAATATAATATAATATAATATAATATAATTATTATATTATTATATATATATAATAATTATATATAATAATATATATATAATATATATAATATATATATATAATAATATTATATATATTAAATATATATATATATATATATATATAATAATATTATATATATTATATTATATATATAATATATTATATATAATTATATATATATATTATATAATATAATATATATAACTAGCTGTCGTACCCGTCTTCGACGGGTTTTAGTTTCTACCAATACATTTAAGTTTCTACCAATCTGGAAAATCAGGAAATAGCTAGGGAATTTAATTTGACCGGAAAAAAATAATAATTAGTTACCATTATAGCTATTTTAGTAGGAAAATATTACTATTTGAATCAGTGATTGACTTTTTGTTATCAAATTAGTTATTTTAACCAATTCAAATGCAGAGAACAATATTTATCAATTTGTAGTACTTTAATTAATGTATTAAAAAAATTAAATTTTCCATACAGTTTTTGGAGTTATAGTAGAGTCTAATTGGAACTAATTGTATCGCAAGTAGACCCTACGTTACGACTGCTAAAACCTAACATAAGACCTAAATTTTAGGCTGAAAGTAGGGCTTAAATTTTGACTCGGGTCTGTTTTCATAAATATTATACATCAATAAAAATTGAAGTAAAAAGCAATTTTTTAAAAGCGAATTAATATAATGAAACTTTTTCTTAATTTGATAGGAAAATTCCCGGTTCGGCATATTCCCAGCTTTTTACAGTTTTTCCCGTTTGGTAGATACCCAGTTAAATGTATTAGTATAAACAGAAAACTGTACGACAGCAAGTAATACAATCTATATTTATATGAACTTAAGAAACAGTATTTTCATAAAATAAGTAAATTTTTATAGCCATTTGTAGATTTATTTATGGATAAAATCAAGTAAATTTAAATTTGACAAAAAAGAGATAAACCGTGAAAAGTTTGGACAAAGCAGGGAATTTTGTTAAACAAAAATAGACACCGTGTTAACTTTTGTCTTTACATTGCTCAAAACATCTCTTAAAGTTAAATCTAGAGTTAAAATGAAAAAACGTTTTAACATGTAAGTTTTTGCCTAGTGGCATAATATGCTTGTATTGTATCACAGGTGACTTACAATTCTTGACATCCTGCGAAATCATTTTAATCATAAAAAATTTCCATTTTCAATATTTCTGAACTTCTTGAAAATATTAGATTGATTTGATAAATAATTTTGAATTGCACTATTTTGACATCAAAATATTAATCAGAGACTCCAAAAATACTACTGAATTATACTTCATATAGTAATTAGTATCGATTTTTTGATATATTGAAAATTTTTTTATATTTCTTGTAGGATAGTATTTTTTGCAAAATTATGATAAAATCTGACTAAATAACATATAATATTCATTTTTAGAAAGTTTAAAAGCTATCCATTAAAAATTGTGAAATTTGGAAATTTTCCATTTTTCAAGTTTTTGAAAATATTTTTATATTTACATCTTAGTTGTAGAATAGTATTTTTTGAAAAATTATGCTAAAATGTGACCAAATAACATGTAATACTCAAATATAGAAAGTTTAAAAGCAATCCATAAAAAAATGTAAAATTTTGAAATTTTCGATTTTTTGAAAACATTTTTATACTTACATATTAGTTATAGGACTTTATTTTTTGCAAAGTTATGCTATAATGTGACTAAATAACATATAATACTCAAGTATATAAACTTCAAAAGCAATCCATGAAAAATAAAAAATTTTGAAATTTTCGATTTTTTGAATTTTTTGAAAAAATTGAATATCTCCCGTTCTAATTAATATTTTTTAAATCTGTAAATTTATAAACCTTCCTTGGGTCAATACCTAATAACCTACCAAGTTGGACTTAAATCGATTCACATGTTTTTGTGTGATTGGGGTACAAAGTTTTTGTGACAGACAAACATACATACGTATGTATACATAATACATACATACATACATTAAATTTTTTAAGAACATTTTTGGAATCTCTGATGTCCATAATAACTAATCATGTTAACATTTTGAAGTTTTAAGCAATGTACAGACAGACATCTGATTTTATTAATAAGGATAATATATATATAATAATATATAAATATTTAAATATTATTTATTATTTTAATATTAATTTGGTTGCGCAGTAAATATTTCAAATAAATATATTTTTTTTGGAGGCAATAAATATTCCAATTATAAATATTTATTTGAAGCTGATAAATATTTCAATGAAATAAATATTTGATTACAAATTATAAATTCGGTCAAATAAATAATTACTTGTTTTCAATAAATACTTGGTTGAAATAAGTATTTTGTTTGAACATTTATTTGCTTTGCGAAATATGTTTAATTCAAATAAACATTTATTTGCTTTGCGAAATGTGTTTAGTTCAAATAAACATTTATTTGGTTTCAATAATTATTTCGTTCCAATAAATATTTTCTTCAAATAATTATTTATTTGGTTTCAATAAATATATCGTTCCAATAAATATATTGTTTAAAATAATTATTTCTTTGGTTACACTAAATATTTATTCGATTTCAATAAATATTTGGTTCAAAAACATATTCTCTTCAAATAAACGTTTATTTGGTTTCAATAAATATTTCGCTTCAATAAATATTCTCTTCAGACAAATGCTTATGTAGTTTTAATCAATATTTCGTACAAATAAATATTTAGTTTAAATATTTCTTTTCAATTTTTGGTAAAAAAAATAAACTAAATATTTAGTTTAAATAAATATTTTGTTCAAATAAATATTTCTTTTTACGAAATAAACATTTAAAGCCATCAAATTATAATTTTGTTCCAATAAATATTTTATTTCATTAAATATTTAATTCGTATAAATATTCGCTTCTAATATATATTCGTTTTCAATTATTTTGTAATAAAATAATACAAAATAATTAAAAAGCGCTCATAACAAAAAGCAAATATTCGTTTCCAAAATAAATCTTTCTCTTTCTAAAATATTTGAATTTCTCAGAATTCTTAAAAACTTTTTAAAATTAATTAAATTCCATCGAGAAATTTCATCAAAAAATTTAAAATAATTGAAATCTGACAAAGAGTTTAAAACAAAAAATTTTTTATAATTGAATTCCTTTGAAAATGTTTATTTTTGAAAAGAATTGATTTTTTGGGAAGAATTTTATTAAAATTTCTTAAATAATTGATTTTCTACGAAGAATTTTATTTTTTACGAAAATAATTGAATCGTTTTCAAAGATTTTTACAAACATTTTTGCCAATAATTGTATTCCTAGGAAGAATGTTATATTTTACGAAAATAATTGTATTCTACGATCAATTTTATTATAATTTTTCAAATTAATTTATATAAAGCATTTTATCAAAATCTTTTAAAATAATTGAATTCTCGAGAAAAATTTCATTATTTATGAAAATAATTGATTTTTTATGAAGAACTTTATTCCACTTTTCTTCAAATAATTGTATTCTTAAGAAGAATTGTATTAAAAATAATTTAATTCTACAGGAAAATTTTATTAAAATTGCAATTTTATTATCTTGTAAAGGATTTTGGCAACATCTTTTTAAATAATGGAATTTTTAAAAGAATTTTATTTCAATTTTTCGAAATAATTGAATTTCTCAGAACTGTTTACAAATTTTTTCAATTCTCTGAATATATTTGAATTCTTTCGAGAAACTTCATTAGAAATTTAAAAATAATTGAATTGGTTCGAAGAAATTTATAAAAAAAATTGATGAAGTAATTGAATTCCTGTAAAACTATTATTAAAATTTTGCTTAAATAATTGGATTCATTTGGAAAATTATATTAAAATAGATATTAAAAATATAATTTAAATGAGCAAAAATTTTTGAAAATAATTGAAATTTTGCCAAGAAGAATTTTATTAAATTTTTTTTGAAAATAATTAAATTTCGGAGAAGAATTTTTTTCGGAGAATTGAAATTTTGACGAGAGTTTTTGTAAATTTTTTAAACATAATTGAATTTCTGCGAAGAATTTTATTAAAATTATTTTGAAAAAAATTGAATTGTTACACAAAGAATTTCACTAAAATTTTTTAGAAAATAATTGAAATTTTGTCAAGAATTTTATTAAATTTTTTGAAAATAATTAAATTTATTATTTATAAAGATAATTGAAATTTTGACAGGAATTTAAAAAAAAAATTTTTAACATAATTGAATTTATGCGAAAAAGAATCAGTTTTGTTCTTAAAATTTCAAATTGAAACCTTTTGAAGTTCATCAATTTATGAAAATTGTAAATTGCAACTCTTTTGAAATCTAATTAATTTTGAAATTTTTAAGTAGAATTATTCATTAAATAATTTATAAATGATAATTTTATGATAGTTCTTCAAGAATATTTAATATTTAATTAAGTTATTTAAAAAGAAATTATTTTTCTTGAAATAGGAAAAATTGAAGGTTTTGTATTATAATTCTTGGCAATTTCATAGTTTATGAGGAAAACAAAAAAGACTACAAAATTCAGAATTTTCTTATAATTTATAAAAATTAAATTTTTTCCAGTACTTTTAATAAAAATCCCTGACTTTTCCCTGACTTTTTCCTCAATTCCCTGACCTGTGGTAACTCTGAATTAATTCTTACTATTAACATTTAAGTAATATTCAACTTTAATATTCAATTACTATTTAATGTTAATATTCAAATGATATTTAATATTAATAATTAATTAATTTTTTATTAATATTTAGTTAATATTCAATATTGATATTTAGTCAATATTTAATATTCATGTCTAGTGAATATTTAATATTGATATTTACTTGATATTTAATACTAATATTTAGATAATATATAATATCAATATTTAGTTAATATTTAACATTTATCTTAATATTTACACTGAAAAAAAAATTTATTTGATTCAAATAACCGATTAATTGTCTATTAGCAATTAAATATTTACTTGAATCAAATAATATTTATTGGAGTCAATTAAATGGTTCAATTCATATTTGAACCAATAATTTCAGTATTTGAAGCAAATATGAATTGAACCATTTAATTGACTCCAATAAATATTAATTGACTCAATTAAATATTTAATTGATAATAGTCAATTAATCGGTTATTTGAATCAAATTAATTTTTTTTCAGTGTATTCAATATTTGATATTAATATTTATTTAATATTTGATATTAACACTTACTTAATATTTGAAATTAATATTTACTCACAATAAATAATAATTACCAATTAATTTAGTTTGAGTAAAAAATATAATTATTCAAAAGAAAAATTTTTTTTTCAAGAAGCAATTGCAAATTTACTCCTAAAATAAGCGCCAAGCGAAATAATATTGAAACTAAGAATAAAAATCACAGTTTATATTTAAAAGAAAAAGTCAATCGTGACCCTGCACACTTTTCTACAAGGTATATAAGAAAAGCCTTCATCGACGTCATATGACAAAGCAAACGACGTACATATTTTTTTGTAGCGTCATCGACAAAAGAAAATACATCTAAAAAGCACATATATGACAAAGAATATTATATATATCTAACTCTATACATATATATATTTAATATAGCGTGAGGAAGACTCACTTGGGGCAAGAGGCGTCGGGTAGGTCGCGTGGTAGACGACACGCTGGGGATTCGCGTGATTGTAGCCCGCCATCCTTTTCACTTCACAAATTACCCCCCGAAAAAAAACAAGAAAAAAAAATTCTTCCGAATAATTATCAACAAATAGCAAATTTATCTTTTTCTTCGTATTTCTTCCCCCAAATAATCTGGACAATTGTTCTCGAAAATATTATTCAAACTCTATTATATTTATTTTATTATTTAAAAATTCTAAAAAGCGATGATTCATTATCTCCTTTTCTCTCTCTCTTTTTCTCTGGCACTAAAATTCGCACTTATACTTATACCCTAATACACGAGATCCATGTTTTTTTTTTGTTTGGTTTAACGAGGCACAAAATTACATCTTAATTAATAATTTCTTTTTTTTCAAAAGTGTTCTCGCGAGTGAAATTCGTATTTTAAAAGTCTCTTTCCCCGGCACGTGCGCGACAAGAAAAGCAACAATTTTTTTTTTTTGAGCGAAATTTGAAATTCTTCTCTCTCTCTTTTTTTCTCTTTCTTTAGAGGATCGAAATCCTTTTTTATTTATCTGTCAGGAGAACGTATCATAGGCGTTCAACTTGGTCGGATTCGTTGTTTGCAGTGTATTTAGGAAATTCTGCAAAACGGCAGGACATCCCCAGGACAATGTTGCACAGCCTTTTTTTGTTAAATTATTCCTTCTTCTTATTTCTTCCATTTATCCAAGAAAAATTAATGTTTGCTGTTTTTTTTTATTCCTCTCACTATTTTTTTTATGCTTTCTTTCTTAAATGTTGTATTATCTTATAATCTAAGTTACAACACTGAACCCGTCCCACGCGGAGGACAAAATAATGTAAGGGTCACACGTTTACAAATAGTGATTATAACAGCATTGATGGAGAGAAAAAAAAATTGAAAAATCTTCGTCTCCTCGACGAAAGTATTTTTTTTTTTTTTTTGAGAAAAATAGATGACTTTTTTCTTTTTGTTTTGGAGTTTTTTATTTTGTTTTAAATGGAGAAGTGAAAGTAGAAGTGTTTTTTTTTGTTGAAAGAGAGTGTAGTTTTTTTTTGTTGGTTTTTTGAGGTGATATTTACAAATGTTTATATTCTTATATTAAAATAGTTCGAATTAGAGTTATTTTGGCCCCGCGTGTGTGCTCCCGAGCGGCGGGAGCCGCAGAGTGAGCCAACCCGCGAGTTCGAACCCCCATTTGCCCTCCTGCTTTCGACCAAGTGCCCCCTTTTGCCCCTCGCCCCACCCTGGATGCCCCACTGGCAACCCCCAGCGCCAACCAATCCTGCTACAGCCACAGCCCAACTCTCTCTTCTTCTCTTTCTCTCTCTCATTTTCCTTCTCTCTCTCTTTCTCCCTTTTCTTCACTCTCTCTCTCTCCCTTTTCCCCTCTCTCTTTCTCTCTCCTTCTTTTTCTCTCTTTCTAACGAAGAGCGTCTTCTCTCTCTACAAAAGAGAGAGAAAAAGCCTTCTCTCGCTTTACAGAAGAGAGAGAAGGAAAAAGAAAGAGAGAAAGATCA
The DNA here is from genome assembly GCF_015476425.1 of Leptopilina heterotoma. Lineage (NCBI taxonomy): Eukaryota > Metazoa > Arthropoda > Insecta > Hymenoptera > Figitidae > Leptopilina > Leptopilina heterotoma. The sequence goes on along the minus strand of NW_025110924.1, from coordinate 1,013,933 downwards.
GTCTCTCTCTACAGGAGAAAGAGAGAGAGAGTAAAACAGAAAGAGAGAGAGAGAAAGAGAGCGAGTAAAACAGAAAGAGAGAGAGAAAGAAAGAGAGGAAAACAGAAAGAGAGAGAGAGAGAGAGAGAGAGAGAGAGAAGGAAACAGAGAAAGAAGAAGAAGAGAGAGAGAGAGAGAGAAGGAGAGGACAAATCCCCCTCCTCTCTCTCCTCAGCAGAACGTTTGTGTTCCGGTTTCCGTCTCCTCGACTCACTTCCTCGAAAATTTCTGTCTCTGTCTGTCAAGGATTTTCGTGTAGTGACAGTGAATTTCTCTCTGTCTGTGTTTGGCCTCTGGCATAGAGAAGAGCGTGGAGCAGCAATATAAGCCTCTCAACCATCCAACCGCCTCGAACTTGCCGAACCATATTCCACTTGCAGCCTATAGACATCATCCCCTCCCCCCCTCTCTCTCTCTCTCTCCTTTACCCATACGCTCTTCGCACCTGAACCACCACCACCCCCCTCCCCTCGTTCAAAGAGACTGTCTGCACATGCACACACGAGTATTTCATCTTTCTCTCTCTCTCTCTCTCTGTCTCTCCTTCTTCTTCTTCTTACTTGTGAGATGGGGAGAGTGAGGGGGGATATACTACCTACCCTCTACCATTCAACTTCCTTATACAGAAACACGTGATCTAGGTCCTTTTTTTTTTTTTGAAAGACGAAAAGATTAACGGATGGATAAGTCAATTTATTACAATTTGAAAAGAGAAAAAAAAATTGACTTTTCGACACTTTTGTGAATATTTATTAAGGAGAAAGAGAAATATGAAGAGGGGGGAGAAAGAGGAAAATTTTACTGCGTGTTTTTAAAAATTAGAATTGACATATAGGGGGGGGGGGGGATTTTTGTAAACTTTAAGAATTTACGAGGTGGAATTAAAATTTTTTTTTTTAATATCACAGCTTTTTTAAGAATATCAAAATGAGACAAAGAATGTCGAAAAAAATATATATTCTTAGAAAAACTGTAATGTCAATTAATTTCAGGTTTTCCACGCAACCTGGAATTCTGAACCTGAATTCTTTTAAAAGAGACTTGGGTTTACAATTTTCAGAAGTAGATGAACTTCTAATAATTTTGATTTTAAATTTTGGGAAATTTCACTTTTACCCTCTAAATATGAATTAAGTTAAAAATAACGAATTTAGAAGCAAAAAGTCAAACACTAATTCAAATAGTAATATTTCTACTGACAAATAGATAAAAATAACTGATTGTCAGTTAAAAATAACTAATGTTTCAGGAAATTTTTTTTAACGATTCAATTAGTCAAGTTTAACTAATTTTTCAGTTATTTTTTACTGAAAATCACTAATTTTGATTGGTGATACTTTTAACTGACTCAGAAGCAAAAAGTTAGTCACTGATTGTCAGTTAGAACCATGATTTTTAACTGATTCAAATTAAGACAGTAAATGAATTTAATTAGAAATTAAAAAAAAAACTTATGTTGATTTAAAAAAAATATTAAAAACTAAAATTAAACTGTAAACAAAAGAATTTGAAAATTTACAAAGAATTTTTAAAAAAATTAAAGATTTTTAGTTGAAAATTCTAGAAATGAATAATCGTAATGATGAAAATAATTTTTGATGAAGTTACAGTAACAAAGCAGCAAGTTTTAATTATAAAACATGAAGAAAGCGATAACTCCGAGTCGAAGACTCGGAGTGATCGATATCTTCATGTTTTATAATAATATTCTTGTTATTGAATTTCAAATTTTTGAATATATTAATTTGTGTAAAAAAAATAATGATTATTTATTTATAAAAATGTATCAAATTAATACTAAAGTGATGAGAAAAAATATAAACTGATGAGAAAAAATTTGGATCAATTTTTTATTTGAACAAAATTTTTGATAACAGTTAGTTGCAATTTGATACTTATTTAAATTAACAGTGACATGGATTATAATTTAATTTATACTCTCTAAATTTAAATTTACCAGAATATATAAATTAATAGTAGAAAGTCAATTATTGATTTAAATATTACTTCAAATTTAGCAGTATGCAAAATTATAGTCAGACTTTAGTGAAACGTCTGCATTTATATTTTCAGTAGTACAATTGAGCTTTAGTCAGACAATGATAATTTTTGCCAATTACATCAGTTTTAAGTTTTTACATTTTATTTCAGTAGTATAGTTGAGTTTTAGACAGACATTTCATCAAGCTTTTACTAATTATATCAATTTTGAGCAACTACATTTATTTTGAGTAGTATATTTGAGTTTTAGTCAGACAATCGAAATTTCTGCTTATTACAGCAGTTTTAAGTTTCTACATAATATTTCAGTAGTATAATTGGGTATTAATCAGACATTTTATTAAGTTTCTAATAGTTATATCAATTTTGAGCAACCACATTTATTTTCAGTAGTGAATTTGAGTTTTAGTCAGACAATTATTTCAATTTGTACTATAATTATATTAGTTTTATTTTTCTGCATTTCTTTTCAGTAGTGCAGTTAAGTTTTAGTAGGACGATAATTTAAATAATTTGAAGCAACTTTGTCAGTTCTATTCGTCTAGATACTTATTTTCAGTTAAATTTAGTAGTATAAAAAATTATAGTCAGACATTAGTAAAACAACCGGAATTATGTATATTTACAATAATTATTGGTATTATAGTATTGATTATAATTATATTATCCCCTAAAAATTTTAATTGATTTAAAATAACTAATTTAATAGTAAAAATTATTGTTTTAATTATTATTCTAAATTCAGTAGTATGAAAAATTATAGTCAGACTTTTTATAGTTAGACAACTAAAGCTCAATTCATACCACTGATAAAAGAAGTATATTTTCAGTGGTAAAATTGAGCTTTAGTCAGACATTTACAATTTCTCCTTAATTAGATTAGTTTTCAGATTCTAGATTTCTTTTCAGTAGTATAATTGAGTATTAGTCAGACATTTTTAATAACTGATATAACAAAAAAGTCAGTCAAGATTTAACTAAAAATTTGTTCTTTTTAACTAATTTATATTAAAGTAATTGCCTGACTAAAATTAAATTGAACTACTAAAAATTTTAGAACAATTTTTTTAAACAAAAAAAAATGAGTAGAATTTAAAAAATTGTCCGACTAACACAAACTTCTACTATTGAAAATAAAACTAGTCCAATAAACTGAATAAATAAAAATAGATAGAAACAAAATTGACAATATTTTGTATAATTTTCCGACTAATCCTGCCACTTACAACTAAAAAACAATATTGAAAAGTTTTTGCTAGACGAAAATAAATTACGAAAACATTTGTCTGACTATATAACTTTTCATACTACTGAATTAAGAAAAATAAGAGAATAATTTAACGATGTATTTAAAACCATTAACTTTTCATACTACTGAATTAAGAGAAATAAAAGAATTTAACGAAATATTTAAAAGTGAATTGTCAATATTTGATAAAAATGAAAAATAAATCATTTTCATCAACTATTATTAATTTTTTTAATTTTCTTGTACTACTTTTTTCAAAACAAAAATCAAAGCTTATAAAAACTTATAAAAACTTATAAAAACAAACAAAAAATTGGAAAAAAATTCCAAATTGAAACAAGAGATTAATTTATCTTTTCTATACTTTTTTTTTGATAAAATACCTTATATTGATTACAAGTGCGCGCGAGTATAATTTAATTTACTATATACTATATATAAGAACTTTTTTTTCAACTTTCAGCAATAAATCTTTCTTTCCTTTTCTCTTCTCTTCTCCCCACCTCTTTTTTTCTAAATCAATTTTAAAAAATAGAACATTCAGCCAATAGTGAAACAATTTTACTGGGTTAGTAATACAAATATGACTGATTCTTGAAATTTTTTTTCATATCGAATCACAAGGCCATCAGTTGCATCGTTGCCAATTTCTGAATAGGATTGTAATTTCATATTTTTTAACCAATAGAAATAAAAATGAGATATCCCTCAATTCAACGTAGATATACACACGTGAATTTCAACAATTCTACATAGTATATAAGAAATCAATTTCGTTTGTTCGTCTCCTCATCCGAATTTTTCTATATTCTGTATTATAATAAATTTTATTATTGTATAAATATTATAATTTTTTATATTTTTGTATTATTATTATTATTTTTATTATTTTATTAACATTGCTATTCTTTATTTATTTATGTTCTATATAACATAAAATATTATATCATGTTCTTATTATTTTAGTTTTTCTAAGGATATCAAATTGAGACAAAAAACGTATCAAAACGTTGCTTCGCAACTATTTTGATACATTTTTTCTCTCAATTCGATATCCTTAGAAAAACTGTGATGATATTACAGTAATGTCTGACTAAAAATTGCTTTCACTACTGATGCCATAAGAAAATATTAATTTTAAAAATCTTGTCTGATTTAAAATTTATCTTTACTACTAATTTTTAAATTGAGGGGAAAATAAATATTTCCGTCTGACCATATATTATTTTTACTAGTTACTAGTTAGAATTAGGGAAATTATATTCACCAATGTTTGACTTCAAATTTACTTTTACTACTAATTTTGAAAACGATGCGAAAATAAATAAAACCGTTCGACTATAAATTGTTTATACTACTTAAATTATGATTCAGAATTTTAGAAATTTCTAACTGAATGACATTTAAAAAGCACCAATATTTTATTACGCTACGTCTGACTATAAATTGAGTTTACCACTGATGTGAGAAATAGAAACAATTTTTTAGTCTTGTCTGACTTAAAACTATAACTACTACTTAAAATTGAAATTAGAAAAATTGTTGTCAGCCTTGTCGGACTGAATACTGACTTTTACTACTCATGTTGAAATTGGGATGAAAATAAATAATTTCGTTTGACTATAAATCGTTTATACTATACTTAAATTATGATTCATTAAAAATTTCTAGTTGACTAATATTTATAAAACAAAATTTCTTGTCTGACTAAACATTGAGTTTACTAGTAATATTTGATTAAGGAAAATTTTCATAATCTTGTCTGACTTAAAATTTCGTTATACTACTGAATTCGAAAAATTTTTGCTATCTCTCTGTCAGACTGAAAATAGAATTTTTCTAACGATATTGAAATTAAGGGAAAGTTATTAATAATTCCGTTAGAATGTAAATTGTTTATACTACTTAAATTAGGAATAAAAATAACTAATTGACTAATATTTATAAAACAACAAAATTTCTTGTCTGACTAAAAATTGAGTTTACTACTGATCTTAGAATTAAAGTAATTTCATCAGATCCGTCTGACCTAAAATTTACGTTTACTACTAATTTTGTTATAAAAGAAAAGATCAATAAATATTTATTTATTTATTTTATTTATAAGAAATGTTTAAATTTTAAAAATTTTTCTCTAATTTCATTTTCTTGTTATAAATTTCAAATGAACTTTTCTCCTATTAATTTTAAAAAATAAATATAAAATTAAAAAAAATAGATAAAAATCAGGTTATAAAATAAATAAAAAAAAGAGAAATGTACGAGTTTCCGATTATAATAAAAATGTAGATAAGAAAATTATATTTCCCTCAAAAGCTGGATTGATTCTGTCAGAAATTTTAGTGGTGCTGCCACCTTGCATTGACCCTTTGAAACCTACTTGGTCACCCTCACTCGCCTGGGTAGCAAAAACCACTTGGTAAAAATCACTCTGGCGCCCAGCTTTATCCCTATCGAGAATCTGATTAATAGCTGGATCCACGAGCATATAGGTGGATTTAAAGATTATATGGTACACTACCCAGAACGATATATCTATATGTCCGTTGGCGTGAAATCCATACAAACTCTATATAATACATCCATCTACATATATATAGTGTCGATTTTTTTTTTCTCTCTCTCTCTCTCTCTTTTTTTAAATATTAAAAAGGTTGATTAAACTCGAAATTTAATCAAAGAGTTTGACGAATCAAATCCAGATTCTAAAACTGTCTACTCTCAAATCAAAAACCATCCAATCCATTTTTACATTTTATTTTTTTTTTTCTCTTTGAGGACCTTACTGAAATTTCGATTTATTGTTTTTTAGAGAGTTTTTATTATTATTTTTTCTCTCTCACTTTGATTACAGTCGAAAAGTGTTCGAGCGAAGAAGACAAATTTAAAACGTAAATATTAAAATTAAATTAAACTAATAAATTAATAGTAAAATTTAAAACCTAAAAAAATTTAAATTCTTACTTTCTTTAAAAAAAAAGAAAATAAAGAAAGAAACAAATTCAAAGAGGGAAAAATTTCCTTTTATAAAATACGTTAAATCTGAAAAGTAAGCAACAAAAAAATTATCTACCCAAATGAAAGAAAGTCATATTCCTTTGATTAACTTTTAAGATGGTATTTTAACGCAAAAAATATTAAAATTCAATTACGAGACTTTAATTAAAGTTCGTTCTCTAATTATCTAATTTCTTTTCCCTCTCAAACTACTTTTTTCTTTATTTTTATCTCGATTCACTCAACTTAACCAAAATCCTTTGAAACTTATTTTTTAATATTTTTATAATAAAATTCCTAACTTTTATAAAAATTCATATTTAATAACTCAAATATTAATTATTTATTTATTTTTACTTTTTATTTTGATTTTATTTATTTTTTTTTTTCATTTTATTTTTATTTCTTTTCAACTTAAATATTTATTTACAATGAAAATTTTAAAAAAATGCAAAAAAGAGAAAATGCAAATGCTTAAAATAATTCCTTATCAAAAAAAAATAATAAAAATGAAAAAATAAGCTGATAATGAAACGGAAAATAAAAAAAAGATTATTACCCAAGGGATGAAACGTCTATTTAGTATTTATTTATCAGGCTTATTCGAAAAATCGATTTTGGCTTCAATTTCCCTCTCTGCGAATGTTTATGTTATGATAATACATTAACGAAGAGGGATAGGGGCGAAAAAATATAAATATTGAAAAGTTGTTTTTTTCTAAAATTTGAAAAAATAATAATGAGAAATAAATAAATAAACGAAAAAACTGGAAAAATAAATATGGTAAGTAAATAAAAAAGAGGAATAGAAAAATAAATAAATAATGAACAGGAAGTGAAAAATAAATTAGGAGACAAACAAAAGAATAAATGAAAATAAAAAATAATTGTAATAATAACCAAAAAGTAATGAAACGAACACAAAAATTAACAAGAACAATAAAAATTAGAAGAATTAAAAATTAGAAGAAATAAAATAATAAATGGACAAAACGAAACAAATATAAAAGGTAAATAAGGGGAGAAATAAAAATTAATAAATAATTTGTTCAAGTCAATAATAAAATTATTCCACTAATTATGAGGTTCCAATGAATACTGCAAATAAATATTTAGTTTGATTAAATATTTCGTTCAAATATTTATATTTCGTTTTAATAAATTTTTAGTTCAACTTTTCTATTTATTTAGTTACAATAAATATTTCGTTCCAATAAACATTTTGTTTAAATAAATAAATTCTTGATTTCAATAAATGTTTCGTTCAAATAAATATTTTTAGTTAAAAAAAAAAATAGTAGGTATCAATTAAATATTTTGCTTAAATTAACATTTATTCGTTTTAAATAATTTAAATAATAATTTCTTCCAAATATTTCTTGCGTTTTAATAAATATTTCCCTGAAATTAATATTTATTTGGTTTCAATTAATGTTTCGTTCAAATAAATATTTTTGATTAAAAAAATATAAATATTTGGTATAAATAAATATTTTGCTTAAATAAAAAAATGCTTGATTTCAATAAATATGTTTCTCAAATTAACATTTATTCCGTTTCTAATAATATTTCGTTTAAATAAATAGTTGGTTCTAATAGTCAATTAGTTTGAATAAAATTTAAACATAAATATAAAGAAAGCAAAAAGAAGTTGCAAATACAAAATCTAGCTGAATAAAACCAACAAAAATTTAGAATTAAAAATAAATAAATAAACAAATAAAAACTTACAAATTGAAATAAATAAACAAGAAAGAAATCGAAAATATAAAATACACAAACAATAAAATGCAAATAAAAAAAAAATCACAAATAGAAAAAACCAAAAATAAATTGTAAATAAAAAATAAAGAAGTAAAATAAATAAATAATAGAAAAACAAAACAAAGAAATAATAGACAAATGAAGCAAATAAATAATAGAGAAACAAAACAAATAGAAAATAGAGAAACAAAACAACGAAATAGAGAAATAGAAACAAAACAAAGAATAATAAAACGAAAAAAAAATCAAGTTAAAAAATAAATCTATAAAAAAAATTGAAAATAAAAGATAAAAAAAAAAATGTTTTTTGGCTATTAATTTAACAAAATTTGATAAAACTGGGCCACGTGTCAAAGTGCGAAGGTGTCCAACTTTTTTTCGGATACAAACTCGTAAATTACAGACAACCAACTATACAATCTCCCTTTTTGACCCCTTTTTTTGGAGATGAGTGAAGAGGAGAGAGGAGGGAAGGGGAGGGGGCTTTAAATAGAACCTTGGCAAACGTCTCCTATCTAACTAGTCTTTCCCTTTCTTCTACTTTTTCAAATTCCTTCTCCTTTTACACTCGCCTTTCTCTTACATACACCCTTCTCTCCTTTTTTATTCCCTCAATCCCCACTCTTCTTCTTTTCATTCTTTCCCATCATTTCTCCCCTTGACAGTATCTTTAAATCGCCTCTTTGGCGAGTGCCAAAAAATTTTTCCAAATTCCTTAGAAAAGTTTTTCTTTAAAAAAAAAAAAAGAAACAAACAAAAATTGCTGTCTTTCATATTTTAAATGGACCTCACTGATAATAAAAGTTGGTTTACCTTTTAAGTTTTATGTCATCAGAAATAAGAGAAAACAAAATGAAACAATTTTCATAAATTTGAATCTTTTTTAATATAAGTGTTCAATTTTCGTAATTCAATTTTTTATCTTTTTTAAAAATTTATTTTTTGGTTTAAATAAAAAAAAACTCATTTCGTAAATTGGGAAAGTTAAATATTTAAATTGTGTTATCTATTGAAATTATTAATTTTATTACAAACGTTTTATAAATCGAAAAAATTGTTCTTTTTCGATTCTAGTGAACGAAATATTTTTTCGATAGAGAATTGAATTTTAATTTGGAAAATAAAATAAATTTTGTTCATTTAAACTTAGAAAATTTGGGGAAAAATTGATTTATTCAAGTTCCTTTGGATTCAGTAAATAATTTTTTTTATATCATAAGTAAAGGAAATTATATCTAATTAATTTAATTCGAAAAATAAAACAAAATTATAATTCAACATTTTATGAAAATTTTCAAAGAATTTTTTTTTTAACATTTTTTTGGAAAATAATTTATTAAATGTTGCGAAGTCTTTTTATTTTATTAAAGTCAATTTTTGTTTAGTTGTTAAATACCTACAAAATATTTAAAAAAAAAAAAAATTTTTACGTTTTTTAAAAGTATTTTTAAAAATACCAACAGATTGCAAATTATAAAAAATAACAATAATTAATTTAATTAAAAACATTTTTTTTAATTTTATAAATCACCGTTTTTGCAAAGACAAAGGATTTTTTTTAATGTAATTTTTTTCCGTATATTATTTATTAAATGTTGAGAAATTTTTTTGTTCTATTAAAGTCTTTTTTCGTTTAGTTTCTAATTACAAAATATTTGAAAAACATTTTAAAAATTTTTTTAAAAAAATAGCAACAGAATAAAATTTCATATGATTAGGTAATTTAATTAAAAAAATTTTTTTTAATTTTATCAATCACAATTTTGGTAAATTTTTCAAAGAATTTATTTTAATTGTACTTTTTTTCAGAAATAATTTATAAAACGTTTCGAAACTTTTATATTTTATTGTAGTTGTTCTTTGGTTTAGTTTTTAAATATAAATAATTTCATCAAAAAGTTATACCTAAGAGAATAAAATTACATCTGATTAATTTAATTCAATGAATCAAAAATCTTTTATAAATCACCATTTTGACAACCTTTTCAAAGAATAATTTTTTATATACAATTTTTTTGGGAAATAATTTATTAAAATTTGCAATATTTTATATATTTCATATTTTATTTCAAAAAGGAAAATTTCTAACAGATTAAAATGATATCTAATTTTATAATTCGACATTTTTACAAAATTGTCAAAAAATAATTTTTTTTCCTGAAATAGTTTATTAGGAAATGCTACGAAATTTATTTATTTTTTTGGAATAACTTTTGGTGTAGGTAGTTTCTAATTAAAAATCATTTAATAAAAAATTTGCAAAATTTTGCAAAATGGCACCTGATTAATAAAACTCGAAAAAAAATTATCTTTGGAATAGGTTTTTGGAAAATCTTTAAAATATAATTTATTATCAAAAAATAATTTTTTAAATATTGCAAAAACGTTTATAAAAGAAAATTTTGCAAAATAAAACCTGATTAATAAAATTCGAAAAAAAATTATCTTTGAAACATGTTTTTGGAAAATCTTTAAAATATAATTTATTTTCCAAAAATAATTTTTCAAATAATTGCAAAAACGTTAATAAAAGAAAAAAATTACCCCTAATGACAAAACGTGTAAATAAAAATAAAAAATCCGATAATAAATTATTGTTATTTGAATTCTTCGGGGAGATTAAAATTGTGATATAAAATTTTCCGATCAATTTCCAGTTAATCGTGTGGTAAAAAAAGGATTTTTTTTAAATTTAAATTCACTCTTCAAATCCGAATTTAAAATTTCATTAATTGCTACAATAAATACAACAAATTTTTTTTCAAATAAATAAATAACCATTTTTTTTCTATTTTTTTCCCCCGGCAAAGAGAAAAAAAAATAAAGTGCGTTCAAGTGAATAGAAAAGTTTTACTAAAATCCTAGTCAAATTTATGTCGACCGCGTTATCAATTACGAGCACACACTGCTTTGTTATTTGTTTCAAACCACAATGACTCGTTTGGTCGAATTTCCCGGCTGTAAATTTTCAACAAAATGGTTTTCACCAACTCCCAGCTCTCAACACACACACAGACACAGACACAAACACAGACATTGACAAACACAAGCACATTGGCACTTTGAACTAACAAAAAGTTTTTGAAAACAAAATTTCAAAACTTTACAATTCTATTCGTGTTAAAATATAAGTCGTATTTATAAAACGAGAAGCGCGAAATCGTGACTCGAGCAATAGGAAATCAGTCATATTTGTTAAAGTATATTTAAAAGTTTTTCAAAACTTTTAGACAATAGACACGAGAAAAGGAGAATGAGTCTATGAGTGTATATGTGTCTGTGTAATTGGCGCGCGTCCGCATTTTCAAACATTTACAAAGAGAGAAATATTAATCAATTCTGCTTTTAAACGAAAAAAAAAGAAAAATATTCCAAAGGAGAATACATTTTGCGATGATGAGTAAATAAAAAAAAAGGCGTTCTTGAAAAGAGTGAAAAAAAAATTTAGTTCACTGTTTTTTTGTTATAAATAGAAGAAAAGAAAAGATGAAAGAAGAGAAAGATAAAAGAAAAGGAAGATAAAGGAAAAGAAAAATTAAACAATTTGTCAAAAACTTCATTTTTGGAGAGAAGCCCAGTTTTATATTCTGCAAAAGGCCCTGAACTCTGTATAGTCCTGCGACCTTGTGTTAATTTTACTTCATCGAATTTTATTTTCAAAATAAATTATTATTGAGACAAAAACTCGCGGTGAGAATTCAGTAAATGGAATTGACAAAAAATGTTTCAATGATTTTTAAAGAAAAATTTTGAAGAGAAAAGTACAATACTTTATAAGGAGAAATAAAAATTCTATTTATATACAAGCTTATCCAAAAAACAACAACAAAATTTTCGAAACAATTTTCATCGAAATTTTTATTTCAGTAGTAAAATAAATTTTTAGTCAGACAAATATTTAAAAGATGTAAATTTATAAGTAGTTAAAAAATTTTCATACAGACAAAAATAAATAAAAGACAAAAAATAAAAATAAGCTAATTTTTTACTTTTAAGGAATTTGTTTCGAGATAAAGTTCTTTATTTTTTTTCAATGGTGAAGCACAGTTTTAGTCAGACAAACTATTACATAATATAAATTTTTACTTTTAAGAATAAATTTTTTGTTAATTTTTTCTAAGTAATTATTTCTTATTAGGAAAGGTATTCCTAAATAAATGTATTTCCTGTCTCAATAGTAAAACACGTTTTCGATCAGACAAATATTTCAGAAATGTAAATTTACAAGTAGTAAAAACTTTCCCAGCTCGACAAAGTTTTTCTACTTCTTTTTTTTTTTGCTTTAAGTAGTACAAAACATTTGTACTCACACAAACTATTCCCGAATGGATAAATTTCTCCTTTTTAGTATTAAAATACATTTTTGTTCAGACAAATGTTGCAAAAAATAAAGTACAGAAAAAAAACATGTTAGTCAAAGTTTTCTTTTAACTTAATTTATTCTATTTCAGTATTATTTCCTCCTAATTTAGAGTAATTAAATTACTACGAATTCTAATAAACAAAAACCCCCAATTTTTTTAATTTCTGACAAAAATTTCGTTTTAAATAACTTAAATTAAAATTTAATTTAAAAATTAACTATCATAAAATAAATAAAATTAATGAATAATTTTACCTTAATATTTCAAATCTAATTCAATTTTAAAAGAGTTGCGTTTACAATTTTTATAAATAAATGAACTTTAAACGGTTTTAATTTGAAATATAAAATTTCAATGTTGAATGAATTTAATTAGTAATTTTTAATAAAATTATACGCAAACATTTCATTATTTTCATAAATAATAAAAATTTCACAGGAATTCAAATATTTACAAATTTTTTATAAGTTTATTCTCAATAATTCAATTATTTTCAGAAATAATAAAACTCATAGCAAAATTTTAATTATTTTTAATACAATTTCAATCGAATTCCTTTAAAAAGTAACTATTCTAAAAAATTTTATTAAAATTCATCAACAGAATTCAATTATTTAAAAATTTGTTCATAAAATTCTTTATAAGAATTAAATTTTAAGAAACATTCAATTATTCAATAAATAATTTACTTTTGTATTTAAATAATTAAATTCTAGTAGAATTTTCTAATAAAAACCAGTGATTTGAAAATTAATTTTAGTTTAAATTTTAGATAATAATTGAATATTAAAATAATTAAATTATTCTTAAAAATCCAATTATTTTCAAAAACTTTAATAAAATTATCAAAAATTAAATTATTTTTAAAAACAATAAATTTCTTCGCAAAAATTTAATTATTTTCAAAAGTTTTTATAAGTTTCTTGGTCAAATTTCAATTATTTTAATAAAATATTCGAAAAAATTCAATCATTTAAAAAGAATATAATAAAACTCTACGCAAACATTTAATTATTTTCATAAATAATACAAATATTAAGGAAATTCAATTATTTTCCAATTTTTTATAAATTTCTTCGCAATAATTCAATTATTTTCATAAATAATAAAAATTCCATGGAAATTTAATTACTTTACAATTTTTTTATAAATTTCTTAGCAATAATTCAATTATTTTCAGAAATAATAAAAATTTCATAGAAATTCAATTATTTACAAATTTTCTTTATAAATTTCTTCTCAATAATTCAATTATTTTCAGAAATAATAAAACTCATAGAAAAATTTCAATATTTATCTACAATTTTAAACAAATTTCTTAAAAAATGTAACTATTCTAAAAAATGTTATTAAAATTCGTGAAAAGAATTCAATTATTTAGAAATTTGTTAATAAAATTCTTCATAAGATTTTTTTATCACTAAAATTTTTTTTCTAATTTTCTAAAAATTTTCAGTATCATTTTCAATTAAATTTTCCAATTGACAAATATAATTTACAGACATTTTTTTCCTTTATTTTTTAAAAAATCTTTGAATTTTATTAAAAGCATTAAAATTAAGAAATATAGAATTGATGCAAATTATTTCCTTATGAAAATTGAGAATTTTCTACAAAAATATTAAGAAACGGGAATATCTAATATTTTTCTTCCCAAACGAAAAAAATTAGTAAACAATATTGTTATTGAGAAATAAAAATTATGGATAAAATGGTTATATTTCCTACCTACTTCTTAATAAAAATTTTTTAACAATTAACAATTTTCTAGTATTTTTTTAAAATAAAAAGTAGAATAATTTGCATAATAATTTACATCAGTCAAACGAAATTTTTTATAGAAAAAAGGATATTACAAACAAAATGTGTATATTTTTTATTTGTTATTCATAATTTTTTTTAAATTTTCTAATTTGTAATATTATTTTATTATAAATAATGAAAAAATTTTATTTTCAATTTGTCAAACAATATTTTTTAAAGAAAAACAAAAAAAAAAAACAAAAGCATACACAGAAACTAACTTCAAAATGCGGAGAGCGGACAGAATGAATGAAAGAATACGGTGTAATTTTACTATTTGAATTAGATTGTCTTTTCACTATCAAATTAGTTATTTTTACTTAATTCAAATTCAGAGAGCAGGTTGATTTTTTCTACAAGTGGTACTAGATGTCTTTAGACAGATTATCGTTAGCAGAATAAATTAAAGTTTTCACCAAGTGGCAAAAGAGGAAAAAAAAGACTTATATCGAGAGAGAGAGAGAGAGAGTCGCTAATGAGTTTTTAACAGTATTTCTTTTTATTTTGAAAAATTTAATATTTCATTTATAAAATTCCAAGATTGTATATGTATATATATATATATATATATAAAACATTCAAGAACGTCCCTTTTTTCCCTTCAACCACAGAGTCGGAAGATTAACTGCTTTAATGCAAAATATTCCAATTCCATTTTGAAGCATCTAAAGCATTTCCATAAAAGGAAAGTCCTCCTCTATAGCTCCCTCAATCCTTTAACTCTCCGAGTTCTCCTTTTCCTCTGACCCACCCCCCTCTCTCTCTCTCTCTTTCTCTTTTATACGTCGCTTTTTACCAATCACCTGGGGTCTTACATCCACACACTACTTTCTCTCTCTCTCTCCCTCTCTTTTTCAGAACAATTCTGAAACGAGAGCAGTGTCGGGTCTTTAGTCGTTACTTCGACGTTTTTTCAGGTTTTATATACGAGAAAAGTAGAGAAAGAGAGAGAGAGAGCAAACAGAGTAGTCGCTATCTATAAGGACAATCAATAAGATTGCCATCCGGAAGTCGCGCGCGCGGGGTTTGCCTAAGGTCTTAAGCCGAATCCCATTGAAGAATTCATGAGTGCGCAAAAAACATCAGTAGTAGAAGACATTTCTAGTAAGACATAATTTTCCCTGATAATTCAAACTCTTTATTTTAAGGGGACAAAGTAGTAAGAGGAAATTTCAATCAGACTTGACTTGTTTAATGGTAATTTTTTTCTGTGTCAGTGGTATAAGTCAATTATAGTCAGACAATTCGCCTCTTCGGCTCTCTCACTCTCTCTCTTCCTTCCTCTTTTTCTCAAATTTATTACAAACTTCATTGTATGTTGTAGTTAAAGAAATAAAATTTATTGAGATTTATTATTTATTTTATTTATTGATTTACAATTTCTTATTTATTTACTTATTTATTATTACAAATCTTTCTTTCATATTTCATTGATTTATTGTTATTATTTTTTACGTTTTATATTGTTGATAAAATATCTAAATTTATTGCAAAAAGTTGAATAGAAAAATTATTTACACAGTAAAACGTGCGAGGTGTTAAAATAACACCAGAATGGATTAAAATAATCTGCACTACAGTTTAATCCCTCTAGGATTATATTAACACCAGAAAGGATTAAAATAATCTATTTTGGTGTTATTTTTAACTATGAATGAAATTTTACTTTAAATAAAACACCAAAGTCAACGATTTGTAAAAATTCAACGAATTTAGCTTCTCCAGGGAGAATAGTAAGTTAGTAACTTAGTTACTAACTAACTTAGTAACATAGTTACTATATTCAATTGTGTTCAAAAATTTAAAAAAATTCTTGTCAAAATTTCAATTATTTTCAAAAGTTTTCTAAAAATTCAATAATTTTCAATATCTACTGTTTCAAAAAAATTTTCCAAAAGAATTACATTATTAAAAAAAAATTGAAATAAAATTCTACGCAAACATTCAATTATTTTCGTAAATAATTAAAATTTTTACAGGAATTCAAGGTATTTACAAATTTTTTACCTATACTTTTTTTCGCAATAATTCAATTATTTTCATAAATAATAAAATTCTTTTTAGGAATTTAATGATTTTTATATAAATAATAAAATTCTATTAGGAATTCAATTATTTTCATAAATAATAAAACTCACTGCAGAATTTTTAATTATTTTTAATGCAATTTTAATCAAATTCCTCGAAAAATGTAATAATTTTTAAAAATTTTATTAAAATTCGTCCAAACAATTTAATGATTTAAAAAATTTGTTGATAACATTTTTTATGAGAATTTAATTTCAAGAAACATGAAATTAATAAATTATTAATTTTTGTATTTAAATAATTGAATTCTTGTAGAATTTACTAATAAAAATGGTTTTAAAAATGAATTTCAGTTAAAATTTTAGATTATAATTAAATATTAAAAGCATCATAATTTTAGAATTGTAAACGAATGAATTTGAAAATTCTCAGAGAACTTTTTTAAAAATTATTAAAAATAATGGATTTATTGAAGAATTTTAGTAAAAAAACACTAGAAAAATATTTAATTTTACAGAAGTTAGAAATTATTGCAGAAATTCAATTATTTTCAAGAGTAATAAAATTCTTCTTAAGGATTCAATTATTTTTACTAATAATAAAACTCATCGCAGGGTTTCAATTATTTTTCATACAATTATAATTGAATTCCTTGAAAAAAGTAATTATGTTCATGCAAGTTTTAATGAAATTCAACAAAAGAATTCAATTATTTAAAAATCTGTTAATAAAATTCTTTATAAGAATTAAATTTTATGAAACATTCAATTATTCAATAAATTATTTACTTTTGCATTTCAATAATTAACTCCTCGTAGAATTTTCTAATAAAAATTTATTTTCATTTCGTAAAAATGAATTTCAGTTAAAATTTTAGATTAGTATAATTGAATATTAAAAGCAATATAGCGTGAATTTTTAGAAATAATTGAATTTTGAAATTAATTTTTTTTAAAAAGTTTAATTGAATTTTCTTTTATATTATTTGAAGGTTTTATTTTCTAATATGCATTTAATTAAAGAATTTAGGAATAATTGAAATTTCGTGAAATTGAATATTGTAAATAAATGGATTTGAAAATTGACAAAGAACTTTTTCGAAAATTATTAAAAATAATTGATATAAAGTAAAATTGTAATTAAAAATTTTTGAAAATAATAATTGAATTGAAATAATGGAAATAACTGTGTTCTTTTAAACCGTTGTTGATTCACCAAGGTAAATATTTTAAATATTTGTTAAATTGGAAAGCTTTTAAATTGAAAATTAAAAATTGGAAATTAAAACTTAGAAATTAAAAATTGAAAATTATAACTTAGAAATGAAAATGAATTTAAATTTCAAATTTAGATTTCTAAGTTATAATTTTTTATATTTTTAATTTCTAAGTTTTAATTTTCAATTTTTAGTCTTTAATCTTCAAACGCTTTTAGTTAAAAATGAAAAATATTTCGTTCGAAACAATTAAAATTTATAAATAGACAAATTTTTCCAGACAACTTACAAGTAATTTTCATTCAAAAAAGAAAAAAAATTGTCGACTCAAGTAGAAAACAATAGTTTTAATTAAATTTAAAGAGTAAAATAAAAATTTCGATTTAATCGTATATCAAATTTCGTTAGCGCATATTTCAGTTTATTCATTAATTAAATTGATGACAATTTTCCTTCTGGAATGTTTAATCAATTTTCTAGATTAATCCGAGTTTAATTTATTTCTTGTGGCGACAGATTCAAATCGGGAAAAAAAGGGACAGAGAGAGAGAAAAAAAAAGAGAAATTCATAAATCATTTCCTGAATATTTCTCGTTTTTTCAACAAAAGAAACAAACTTTTTTCATTTCTAAACTACATGAAAAAATTACACTTGTAAAAATAAATAAATAAATAATAATAAATAAATAAATAAATAAATAGAAAATATACATAAATATGAAATAATATTCAAGTTTAATTGAAATTTGAGACGAATCTGCTTAATTTTGATATTACAATTAAAAAAGTACATCCTCAGGTCTGATGGGATTTTCTGCTGATGCAAATTTCGAATTTTGTTAGTTGATTAACACCGTAACACATTGGAGTTTAATATCCTTAAACGATTTCACTTTGTAATTTGCAAAGGATGGTAACGATTATTCTGAGGGGTTGGGATGACTCTCATGGGATAAAGAAAGACAGTTACAAACAACACGAATGTTTTCCGTTTCTATAATGACTTGTTTCTGCCATTTGAGGGATGCACTTGGCTTGAAATTAAATACATGCTCTCAAATGTTAAGTAACGATGAACCATATACAATAGCAGGAAAAAAGCAGCCGAGGAAAGGGTGGAAAAAATAGTTTTTCCTGGTCTTGTCTGACTAAAACGATTCTATACTACTTGCAAAAAATTTATTATTTTTTATTTTATACAATTATTTTATTTTAAATTAAAAACAATTTTTTTGTAAATTAACCATTCAATTTATTCAAAAAATGAATAAAAACATTTACTGTTATTATGTAAAAATAACTTACAGGTGTCATGGAAAAAAATCATGAAAAATCCCATAGAAATTAGTCTGACTATAATTGCCTTTTACTACTTGTAGATACTAAAACTTTTAATTCATTAAGTCTTTAGTTTCATTAATTAAAACTTTTTGTTTGATTAATAAAAGTTTACTCAAATTATTTTTTTAATAATTCGTCATTTTTACTTCAAAAACTTTTTAATTGAAATTTTTCAAAAACTTCAATTAATTTTTAATTCTTTGTTTAATTAATTAAAAATTGAATTAATTTTTATTTTATTACTTAATAGTAATTAATTACTTAAGGTTAATTTATTACTATAGGGTTAAATTAATTTAATTGAAATTCAATATTATAAATAACATAAATAATTTAATTATAAATTAAATATTATAAATAAATAAATAAATAAAATTATTATAATAAAAAATTTGGTTTACACTAAAATGTCTTTTACTACGGACACAGAAAATTATTGACAATGTAAATAATCTACATATAAATTTTTTTTAATTTAAGAAAGAAAATAAATTCGTTTATTGGAACGTTCAAAACATTATGAAAATTAATTTGAAAAAATTTTTAAAAAACCTTCAAAGATCAATAAAACAAGTAAATAAAGAAAAATCTCTAAAAAAAATTTTTGTTTTCAATGAAAAATCAAGTTTTCACATAAAAGCAGAAAATTTTCCCTTTTCTTTCAACTTTCAAGAATTAAATATTTTCTTTCTTTGCAAAAATTGTGATTTTTTTTTTAATTTTCAAGAAAAAAAAATTGGTAAATTTCATCCGAGCAGAAATATTATTCCAGACGAGATACTGTCCCTAGAAAAAGAGCTTACAGAAACCCAATCGTTGAGGATTGTGAATGTCAATATTCGACACTCGCTGCTTAAACCTTAGCTTGATTCAAAGTGCAAATCAAGAGCTTTTTCAAGGAGCGCAGCAATGGAGCGAGAGTGATCTCAAAAAAAAGAAGAAAAAAAAAGAAAAAAAGAAAGAAAAAAAAAATTCGAGAAATAGAGCCCCAAGGCATTTTGAGAAGGGTCGATAACCAGCCAGTTATACTATCGGGGATAAGTCTCGAAAGCTTGAACATGACGATGAGATATCTAAAAGAAGATAATATGGAAAAAGTATTTTTTTTTAAAACTATTTCACATACCTTCAAAAAAATAATCCAATATCTAACATCTACGTTTTTCAATTTTTTTTTCTCTCCCTCGTTTCGCAAAGACAACAAAACCAAAAGCAAGACCAAAAAAAAAGTACAAGACTTGCGTGAAAAATCACGACTAAAACAAGATTCAAAACTTTTATTCCGCGAGTTTCCCGCAGCTTTTTTGTACTCCAACAACCTTAAAAAGACAATCTTTCAAGAAACGAGAATCTAGAATTAAAACTTTTCCCAAGTTTTCCTCAGTTTCAGTGTTTTTCTTTTTTTTTCTCCCTCTTTTCTTTGAAAAAGTTACATGTAAAAATTTGTCTGAATTCTTAATTAACTTCCATGGAGAGAAAGAGAGACGTAATTTCGTTAATTTTCACACAGTCAATATTATATTTTCAAAGTCGAATTGTTGTTTCAAAGTAAAATTAAATTAAACCAAGAAAAAAAACAAAAAATTATTATATCAAAATATATTAATACCTTTTGATAATAATTAATGATAAAAATAATTACTATTGATAATAAATTAAATAAGTAAATAAATAAATAAATAAGTTTATTTTAAATTTGAAATTTGAAATTTGACAATAATAGCAATTCTTTGTTTTGTATAACAAAAAATTGCTCATTGTCAAATTTATAATTTTTCCAATTTAAAATTAAATTTAAATTCTAAATTAAAATTAAAATAGAACAAAAAGAACAAGAAAACCAAAAAAAAGAAGAAATTAAAAAGAACAAAAAATCAGATTTTGTTACTAATAACATTTTTTTGTCAGTAGAAAACGACCGTTTTGGTCAGACAGAGTTATTCAACTTCAATATTAATAAAGACAATTTAAATAGAAAAATAATTTTTAACTAATTGCATTTTTTCTATCAGACAAATTTTTCAAACATGTAAATTTTTGGGAAGTAAAAACTGCTTGATCAAAATTAAGTTTTCGTATACTTTTCTATTTTAGTAATACAAGACAGTTACAATCTAGACAAAAAACCTTTAAAGAGATTAAATTTCCTTATCAGTAGTAAAACAATATTTTTGGTCAGACAAATGTTTTAAAAATTTGAATTTACAGGTTGTAAGGATTTTTTTTTGTCTAAAATAAGCTTTTCTACTTCATTTTTCTTTTTCTAAGTAGTACAAAACACTTTTAGTCAGACAAAATATTCCCAAATTGATAAATTTTCACTTTAAGCAGTCAAACTAAATTTTTGGTCAGACAAATGTTTGAAAAATGTAAATTTATAAGTAAATAGTAATAATTTTTTATATAGAAACAGTTTTTCTGATTCATTTTTCTCTTTTTGAGTAGTACAAGACAGTTTCAGTCAGACAAAATATTTCCGAATTGATAAAAAAAAGAATTGATAAAAATATATTAGGCAAAGTTTTTTTGATAATTAATTTTTTCTTTTTCAGTCGTAAAGGTCAGTTTCAGTCAGACAAGCTACTTATAAATGAATAAATTTGTCAAATCAAGAGAAAATTCTTATAATTGACTTAAAATTTAATTAATTTATTTAAATTTAATTAATTATTTTAATATATAATTTAATTATTTTGAATTAAATTAATTTTCTGTCTCAGCAGTAAAACATACGTTTGGTCAGACTTGCAAATTTTGTATTAAGCGAAGTATTTCTAAATTACATTTTCATTGTCAGTAGTAATACATATTTTTGGTCAGACAAATATTTGAAAATAAATTATTATAATAATATAATAAAGTAATTTAAGAAAGAAATTTTATTAAATAAATGAATTTTAGTTTACAAAAATAAATAATTATTCTCATAATATAATTAATAATTTAAGAAAAAAAGTTTATTTGATAAATAAATTATTCTTCTAAAGTAGTAAAACCCACTTTCAGTCAGACGAATGTTTCGCAGGAAATTATTAGAAAAACATAATGAATAATTTGAAGGAGAAAAATTTTCGAAAAAGGGTGGTGGGGGTACAAAATTTTACGTAGTTACGTTCCTGTCTTTTTGGGTTTGTATATTGACTTGTATTATCCTCTTTTCGGAGGACCTAAGGAACAGGGTCGCCGCTCTGGCGGATGTGGTCGGAACTCCAAATAATCCCCGTCGATCGAGGATTCTTCAGAACACTGCAAGTTCTGATGCCGGTTTAATAACCAACTTTCCCCCCCAAAAAAAAACAATTTCAAATTATTGATTTTATTCTAAAAATTACAAAAAACCAAATTTAAAATATTTCCATAATTTCTTGATTTCGAAAAGAAATTCGAAATTTTTGTTTTAATCTTTTAATCATAAAATCTGATTGCTTTTTTTTAAAGGAAAAATTTCAAATAAACTTTCTAAAGAAGGCTTAAATTAGTATAGCGACTACTAATCATGATTTAAGTAGTTATAAAAGAAAAGAAGAAGAAAAAAATTTCAAGCAAATTCTAAAAAATTTTTCTTTGATTTAACAAAAAAAAAAAAATTCTAAAATAGAAAACTTTTTAATTCGTATCTGTCACGGTATTTCCAACATTGCGTGGTCGAAAACAATTTTAAGCTTCAAACATTATTACTCACGAAATTCGATACTAAAACTCCTATTTTTTTTCTAGTGTGTGTCTATATATGTAGATCAAAATTCAAAGGATCTCAATTCCCATAAAAAGAAAACTTATTTTTCTTTTAGTGTCAATGAATTTTAATTTCATAGAAAAAAAAACTAGAGCGAAAGAGAAACAAACAAATAAAAACTTATTTCAAATAAATATGTAAATAAATAAAATACTAAACAAGAGATAAAAAATATATTCCACAAGTTTTCAATGTTTTGAACGAAATATATTTTATTAAAAATATCTCCATGAATTTTGATTAGAAAAAAATTGCATTAGAATAAACATACAAATTTAAAAAAAAAAACATAAAAACTGAATTTTTTTTTATAATTTTTTTTTTTTACAATAACGCAAAATTGTTATAAAAATTTAATTTTATGAAGAAATAAATAAATTTCGTTCATTTGAAACTTTTAGAACATTGGGATCTCTTTTTTTCAAACGAAAAAAAGAGATAAAAATATCGAAAACAAATTTAAATTAAAAATACAAATTAAAATTTTTAAAAATAGAAACGAAGAAAAAAAACAAATAGAAACTTATTTCAAAAATTAATATAAACATAAAGAAATACTGTACGAAAAGAAAATTCAAACGAAAAAAGAGATAAAAATATGGAAAAACAAATTAAAAATACAAATTAAAATTTTTAAAAATAGAAACGAACAAAAACAACAGATGGAAACTTTTATTTTAAATATAAAGAAATATAAAGAAATACTGGACGAAAAGAAAATGCAAATGAAAAAAAGAGATAAAAATATGGAAAAACAATTAAATTATAAATACAAATTAAAATTAAATAAATTATAAGTTAAACAGAAACGAACAAAAACAACAAATAGAAACTTTATTTCAAAATTAAATAAAAATAAAGAAATACTGGACGAAAAGAAAATTCAAACAAAAAAAGAGATAAAAATATATGGAAAAACAATTAAATTATAAATAGGTACAAATTAAAATTTAAGAAAATAAAAACAAACAAAACCAATAAATGAAAGCTGATTTCATAAATAAATGAAAATAAAGAAATACTAAACGAAAGGAAAATGTAAAAGTTGAAAAAATTAAATTATATTCACAAATTAAAATTCAAAGAGAGAAACAAAAAAGAATTTAAAAAATGATAAAAAATACAAGAGAAATTAAATTTTCTTTCCCTCTACATTAACACATTTTTTTCAAATAAAACATTGCACCTCGAATAAGGTTCATTTTAAAAAAAAAAATTTAAAAAGAGAAAATAAATTTTTAAAAATAATCCAAGAAAAATTCTATTCGATCAATGAAAAATTAATTCCCCTTCGCTAAAACCTCATATTTCGCTAATTTTTAAAAATAATATATGCAAAATTGAAAGTTTCTATTTGCCTTTTTTCCTCAACAGCGAATAAATTTGACTAAATTTGAATTTTAAATAATAATAGACTTATAATGAGAATTGAAGAAAATAAAAACTAATGTTTAACAAGTTTTCTGTTGTCCCGAAAGTTCTTGTGAGAAGATTCTCGAGCGTGGACTCAACTATATATAGTGAAAAGCAATATAGTTCGACGACACTTCGTTAGGAGTTAGAAGTTCTCTTATACTATATTTCCAGACCTTAAATCTTAAGTTGAGGTCCAGATCGAGTAAATCTTCTCCTATAGGCCAAGGACGAGGGATTAAATTACACACTTTATAGCAAAAGCTCGCTGAATATAAATCCAAGGAATTTGTAAAACTTGTGTGAAATAGAACTTAAATATATATGTATTTAAAAAAAGCTCAAAATCAATATATTTTAGGTGCTTAAAAGAAAAAGTGCAAAATCACCTCTTTTACACCTATTTTATCAATTTTTTTTACTCTCTAAATTTAAATTAGTAAAAATATTTACTAATTTTAATTAGTTATTTAAATTAGTAAATTTTACCGGTTATTATTTTAATACAAACAAATAATAATAGAATAAATAAAATAAAATTATATTCAAACTTATTCATTAACATTGATTAATAAAACATTATATTTAGATTAAATATTTGATTTTTCATTAATTTAATATTATTCATATTTAATAACATTAAATAATTGTTGAAAGAATATATAATACCATGAAGAGATAAAAAAAAAAAAAATTTTTTTTTTTTTTTTTTTTTCATTTACCTTTTTTTCATATTCTTTCAATATTGAAAGAATATGGAATAAATCGCCAATAATGTATAAATATTAAATATAAATTAAAAAGAATCCATAACTATAAACACACAAAAACTATATCTTTATAATGAAATATTTACTCTGCCTTTATACGAATATCAGTTAACTTTCTATCTAGACCTAAAACAAATAACTATTAGAATTTCATAGCGCGAGAATTCATTTTTAATTAATTATTCTCAACAGTTTCATTTCTATAAGTTATCAAGGATACACGGTAGTTTGAATTTTCTAGTTGAGAGAATTTTATAAGGTCGTATTTTCATAATTTATATATCCGAATTTCCATAAAACGATGAAGAATTTTTAAATTAAAAAAAAAAGTTATTATTTAGTCACTAAAATTTTCCTTTAATGAAATTTTTTTTTATAGAGAAATTTCAATTAATTTACTTTGTATAATAAAGTTTAAATTTTATTTTATTAACTCTACATTCGAATTAGTAAAAATATTATAATTTGAATTAGTGACAGAATTTTTTTAATTTTAATTTAATAATTTAATTTTAATTTAATAATTTGATTTTAATTTAGTAAAAAATATTTTCAACAGTAGTAAGAAAACACTTAAGAGAGACAAACGATACTTAAATAATTTAATATTTCTTATAAGTAGTAACTGGCGCTTTTAGTCAGCCAAAGTTCCTTCTAATTATAATTAAAGTCTTAGTATAAGTAGTAAAAGACATTTTAGTCAGACAATCCTTTCCTTGAGAGAATGAAAGTTTTATTATAAGTAGTACAGAACATTTTTGGTCGGACAAAACTTCCCTAACAGTGGAACTCTCTGTATAAGTAGTAAGAGCAACTTTTGGTCAGACTTTGATGATAAATTAATAAAAGAGTAAAATGTAATAATAGATAATTTAATTTCAATTAATCTTTGTTAGTTTAACCCTTATGAAGCATGTAGTTAAATACATTTTTGGCACGACAATATTTTATCTACTGAACCCTTCTAAGTAGTATAAAACGTTTCAGGTCAGACACACTTTCACTAATAATTGAATTATTAAATTATGCATTAATTAATTATTTAATTATTTAATTAATTAATTAATTAAATGTTTATTTAATTTATTAAAAAGAAAGGAATTTTTCCAGGTTTTTAAAACGAAAATTATTCGAAAACATCAATAACTTCATTTTTAAATCATTATTTTTTTATAGAAATAGAATTTGAAATTCAATAACATAAGAATATTTATTACAAACATGCAGATATCGATCACTCCGAGTCTTCGACTCGGAGCAATCGATCTCTTCATGTTTTATTATAATATTAAAACTTGCTATTTTGTTACTGTAACTTTTTCAAAAATTATTTTCATCATTACGATTATTTATTTCTAAAATTTTCAACTAAAATTTTTCTTTAAGTCAATTTTAAAAAATAATTTTTGAAAATGTTCTTCGTGAATTTCCAAATTATTTTGTTTACAATTCAATTTTACGAAATTTCGATTATTCTGAAATTCTTCAATTAAATATTTTAGAAATTAAAAACTTCAAATATTAAAAAAAAATTCCATTTAACTTTTTGAGAAAATTAATTCTACAGAATTCTTAATTAAAAGTACGAGAAGTTCAAATTTCCAAAGATTTTA
This sequence comes from Leptopilina heterotoma, assembly GCF_015476425.1. Taxonomy (NCBI): domain Eukaryota; kingdom Metazoa; phylum Arthropoda; class Insecta; order Hymenoptera; family Figitidae; genus Leptopilina; species Leptopilina heterotoma. Next base: position 987,599 of record NW_025110924.1, on the reverse strand, counting down.
ATTTGAAATTAATTTTTAAATCAATATTTATTGGAAAATTCCACGAGGATTCAATTATTTAACTATAAAAATAAATATTTCATTAAACAATTCAATGTTTCTTAAAATTGGATTAAAAAATTGAATTTCGGAGAAAAATTTTATTATTTATAAAGATAATTGGAATTTTGACGAAAAATTTTTTTTTTAATTTTTGAACATAATTGAATTCCTGCGAAGAATTTTATTATTTTTTTAAAATAATATAATTTTTCCAACGAATTTTATTTAAGTTTATAAAAATAACTAAATTTCTGTGCAGAATTTTATTATTTATATAAATAATTGGATTCTTGCAAACGAATTTTATTCAAGTTTATAAAAGTAATTGAATTTCGGTGAAGTAGTTTATTATTTACAAAAATAATTGAACTTTTGAAAAGAACTTTGTTAAATTTTTTTTAAGTAATTGAATTCTTGCGACGAATTTTATAAAAATCTTTTTAATTAATTGATATTTCTCGAAAAATTTTATAAAAGTTTTGTATTTTAAATAATTGAATTCCTGTGAAAGTTTGCCAAGATTTTATTAAAAGTTTTGAAAATAATTCAATTTCGGAGAAAAATTTTATTATTTATAAAGATAATTGAAATTATGACGAGAATTTTTGTAAATTTTTAAACACAATTCAGTTTCTGCGAGGAATTTTATTAAAATTATTTTGAAAAAAATTGAATTTGTTACGTAAAGAATTTTATTAAAATTTTTGAAAATATTTTTATTCTTTAAATAAATTCAATTAAAAATGTATTGCAAATAATACTTAAATTCTAATAAATAAATTGTAACAAAGGTTTTTAAATAATTAAATTTCTTTCATAATAAATTTTAATACAATTTTTAAGAATAATAACTTTTTTCGAGGAATTCCATTAAAAAAGTATTAAAAATAATTTAAATTCAGCATTGAGTTTTATTATTTACGAAAATAATTGAATCCCTGTAAAAAAAATGTTATTATTTATAAATATAATTGAATAATATATGAAAATTCTTTGTAAATAATTGAATTTCTATGGAATTTTTATTATTTATAAAAATAATGAAATTTTTGCGTAGAATTTTATTGTTTGTTTAACTAATTGAATTCCTTTAGGAATTTTTATTAAAGTAGTAGGTATGAAAAATCATTGAATTAAGGAAAGTTTTTGAAAATAATTAAAATTTTGCCAAGAATTTTATTAAAATTTTGTTTAACTAATTGAATTCTTTTTGGAATTTTTATTAAAGTAGTAGATATGAAAAATCATTGAATTAAGGAAAGTTTTTGAAAATAATTAAAATTTTGCCAAGAATTTTATTAAATTTTTTGAAAATAATTGAATTTCTGCAATCATTTGTTATTACTTCAAAATTCAATTCGTTTTACTGATTTTAACTAAAATTTTTCTATACATCCATTATTTTTAATAATCAATTAAATATATATTAAAAAATTTGACTAATTTCAGAAGAATTTTAGTTTAAAATTTTTTTTTTAAATTCAAGTTTTTTAATATTTTTAATTAAATTTTAAAATTGAAATTTTACAAAATTTCAAATCAAAATCTTTTGAAGTTCATCTACTTATAAAAATTGTGAACACAATTCTTTAAAAATTGAATTAATTTCGAAATATTTAAGTGAAATTAGATTTCAAGAATAAACTTTAGAAAACAACAATTTTCCAGGATTTCGATCAAAATTCCCTGACTTTTCCAGGTTGTTTCAAGGCTTATAAAATTCTCTGCCGTTTCCAGGTTTTCTGGGTTTACAAAAAAATTCGAAAAATAATGCAAATTACTGTAAATAAAAGAACGCATTTTATTTTCCATAAACAAAAATTCAAAACTAAAGAAAACAAAATATTTAATCCTCTACTTTATCACATGGATATATATATATATATGCAAAGATTTCATGATACATATAATGTTTCACGGAAAAGAGGGGGGAAAACTGATAGCTGTGCGCACGAAATGCAATAAACCACAATTCAAACTAGTAAAGCTTGAACAGAGAAATTTAGTAACTCCATTGGCTTAACTAACAAAAGCCAACAAATAATGTTACCTCTGCTTCTTAACCCGGGGAGTAAGAATGGAGAAGGAGAGAAGGTTAGTTGAAACTTGGGAGTCGAACTTGCGTGCCAACTTATCTCGTTAGCTATACACCCACCCCCTCATTTTCCCCCTCGAGTAATTATTAAAACATAATCAATAAAAACGTGAGTTTCTTGGCTTAGAAGCATGAAACACACACTTAATTTCAATCTTTCCCTCCCTCTCCCCCCCCCCCCCACTCAAAACCCCCGTATAGTTTGCTTTTAACAAATTCAACACATAAATATAATAATTAGAAAGTTTTCCTGAACTGGAACTTGATTATACCTACCTACTCAAAATTCTAATAAATAACCGTTATTTGTATTTAGAAACGTAAATATTATTCTTAAACTGTTTATACTTTTATAATTTTTATATTTTTTTAATACTTTTATAATTTTATAGCTAATTTATTAGTTTCAAAATCGATTTTATTACGGATAATTATTGTCCATACAACTTTAAATTATTAAGAAAAATAATAATATTAATAATTGATTATTTTTTTTAAACTCCGACCGAGCTGACATTTTGTGCAATAATAATTAAATCATTAATTAATTATTTAATAATTACTTTATAATCAAATCGTAAACTAGTAAATTATAAAAATTGAAATAATTAATAAATAATCAATTTATTAATAATTAATAATTGTATAATTATTTAATAATTAATTTATAATCTTACCGTCAAATGGTAAATTAATTAATTCAATTTTTACCATATTTACCATTTTTTATGACTAGATTATAAATTAATGATTAAATAATAATTAGATAATAATTTTTTTTACTATAATTATTATATTTTTTCAACTACTATATTATAATTTTTATTATAATTTTATACTTTATATAGTTTTAGTTTTGAAATTCACTTTGCTACGGACAAGCTTTGCCCTCACAACTTTAAAGTAATTAATTAATAATTTATTACTTATTTATATGAACTCTGAACGGTCTTGCATAAACAAAAAGCTCTTTAATGCATTAATAATTAAATAATTAATTAATTAATAATATTTTAATAATTTGTTAAGTGTCAACGCAAACTTTACAGACTTAATAATTAATTAATTTATAATTCATTAATTTATATAAGTAATTAAAATTGGTAATTAAAATTAGTAATTAAAATTATTAAAATTAAAAATGGTAAAATAAAAAATAGCAAAATTTCAAATATCAAATGATAAAAATTGTGACTTATTATTAAAATGACGACAAATAATTGTCATCAACATAAATAAAAAAAAAAGTGAAGACTTACCGGAAGTGACGTCAATGGACTCGGACTTTTTCTCACTAGTGTCGTGCGACAACTCTTTGCTTGTTTTTTGTCTATCACTGCGTAATGTGGAAATATCTTGACAGCCAGGATCAATTAAAATTGAATCACTGCAATCTTCAGCTTTTATTAAGATCGACGATCCTGCTTGATTGCTTTTTCCATTAATGGGCCCGTTACCATTCACACTGACATTTATGTTGCCATTTCCATTATCCACCTGCTTTAAGGAAAAAAAAAAAAAGTACTTATGTTATTAATTCTATAGAAGGAGTGGAAAAAAACAACAACAAAGAAATATCTTGACCTCAATTTACATTATTTAATTGCACGCAATGGATATATAATATGTGTGTGTTTGTGTGGAAAAAAATATTGTTCACGTTTTTTTTTTCAACTTTTTTAAGTAGTACAACGAGAAAAGTAAATAATTTCAGAAAGAAAAAATCAAAATTGCTCTTTTAAATGTTAAACAAGATATGAATTTCTTTAAATTTAGTTTTACCTGTTTTTTTATTTATTTCTATTTATTTATTCATTTATATTCTTTTAATTATCGAGGGCTCGTCCCGTTTATAAGTAAATAAATAAATTGTTCGTTTTTAATTAATTACATATTTTTTTATTATTTATTTATTTTTTAATCTTTAAGTATTTTATTTTATTCTTTAATTAATGTAATTTTAAAAAAAAACTAGTAATATTATTTAAAAATATGGACTTTAGGGACCAAAAATGAAAAATTACGAACCAATTACTAACAAAAATATAATTAGTCAAACTCAAATAAGAGAAAATTTTACTTAAAACTATAAATTAAATTTTTCATAACCGAGTGATAAAATCATTTACAATTCAATTATTATTTAGTTATTTACAAGAATTTTTAACTAAAATTCTTCTTTAAATCGATTATTTTTAATAATTTTCGAAAAAGTTTTTTGACAATTTTCAAATCCATTTGTTTACAATTCAATTTTCCAAAATTTTAATTATTCGAAAATTCTTCATTTAAATAAATATTAAAAAATAAAAACTTAAAATAATATTTAAAAAATTCAAATTAAACTTTTTCAAAAAAATTAATTTCAAAATTCAATTATGTATTTTTAAAAATTGACGCTATATTGCTTTTAATATTCAATTATTATCTAAAATTTTAAATGAAATTAATTTTTAATTCAAATTTCTTTTTTTAAATTCTACTAGAATTCAATTATTTAATTACAAAAATAAATAATTTATTTTTTTTTATTTTATTTTCAAATAATTGAATTCTATCAACGAATTATTTTAATAAAATTTTTAAGAATAATTACATTCTTCGAGAAATTTGATTAAAATTGTATGAAAATTGAATTTTTGTAATAATTTGTAACTTTTACAAAATTGAATTTTTTTTTCGTGTTTTTAACTAAACATCTTCTATGAATTAATTATTTATAATAATAAATATTATTATTAATTATTATTAATAATTATTAATTAATATTATTATTAATAATATATTAATAAAAATAAAAAAAAATAAATAAATAAAAATAAATTATGTTTAATAATTTTTGAAAAAGTTCTTTAAGAATTTTCAAATTCATTTGTTTACAATTCAATTTTACAAAATTTCAATTATTCTTAAATTCTTTAATTAAATTCATATTAGAAAATAAAAACTTTAAATAATATAAAAAAAAAATCCACAATTAACGTTTCTCAAAAAAAAATTAATTCCACAGAATTGTTAGTTAAAAATATGAGAAATTTAAATTCTGAATGATTTTAATCTGAAACCTTTTCAAAATTCAATTATTTCCAAAAATGTACGTTCTAATACTTTTAAAATTCAATTATAATAATCTAAAATTTTAACTGAAATCCATTTTTAAATAAATTTTTATAAGAAAATTCTACTAGAATTCAATTATTTAAATACAAAAATAATTTATTGAATAATTGCATGTTTCTTAAAATTGAATTCTCATAAAGAATGTTATCTATCAATTTTTAAATAACTGAATTCTTATTTTGACGAATTTTAATAACATTTTAAAAAAATTTTCGAGAAATTCGATTAAAATTTTATTAAAAATAATTGAAATTCTGCAATGAGTTTTATTTATGAAAATAATTGAATTCCTAAAAGAAATTTTATTATTTACGAAAATAATTGAATCCCCGTAAAAATTGTATTCTTTATGAAAATAATTTAATGATTGCGAAGAAATTGATAAAAAAATTTGGAAATAATGAAATTCCTGTGAAATTTTTATTACCTAATTGAAAGTTTGTGTAGAATTTTATAAAAAAAATTTTAAAATAATTGAATTCTTTTGGAAAATTTTATGAAAATAGTAGATATTGAAAATCATTGAATTGAGAGGAAAATTTTTGAAAATAATTGAATTTCGGAGAAGAATTTAATTATTTCTAAAGATAATTGAAATTTTGATGAGAATTTTTAAAAATTTTTGAACATAATTGAATTTTTGCGACGAATTTTATTACTTTTGAAAATAATTGAATTCATCCTTTTTGAATTAAATTACGGAATTTACGGACTTTATGAAAAAAACTAATAGTTTTAAATCAAAACACAAAAATTTTTAATTAATTTAAAAATAGCATAAACATAACCTGAAAATGATTTAATTCTTAGGTACGTTTCTTTAGAGCGAATCACATATTTATATTTATTTTATTTATTTTCATTTATTTATTTTCTTCCTTACATTTACTTAGGTATTCATTTTTATTTATTTTCTCATTTATTTACTTTTATATTTATTCTGCGAAATAAAAATTTCTCTTCTTTTCACTTCACAACTTTCAAAAATAGAAAAAATAAAAATGTTGTTATTCGTGTTTATGACATTTACAAGAAAACTATAATCAAGTTTTTCTCTCAAATAGTAATAAAAATCGAAGATGATATTTTTAAATCATATCTTAAAGTTGTTTTCAAGAGAGATGGGATCATATAATATATATAACGAAGTAAGATATCTATATATTTGAGAGGGTCGATTAAAAATGTTGATATAGAATACAAAAGATATAAATTTGTTTCTTTTCTACTATTTTTTTCTGCTTTTCTCCTTTTGTCATGTCCTCTGTCAGTTTCAATAAACGAAAACCTTTATCGTTTTATCCCTTTAGACACGGTTTATTGAATATCGGGTGCAATTTAAAGCAAAAGAAAAAAATAACGAAGAAGAAGACCCACAATAACATTTTTCACAGATTGATTTCTATTATCCTGAAGGCTAAATTCTTTGACCTCGAAAAATCCTATCTATATAATGATATTTATTTCCGGATTTCAAACGGAATATAAAATTGTTTACGTGTCGAAGAATAACTTTTCATTTTTTTCTCTCTTTCTTTTGCTCAAACTCTGAGAAAAGATATGTCGATATTTTTCATTTAGACCCAAGGAAATTTTACTCTCAAAATTCGATGAAAGTTTTAAATTATTGTTTTCCATTTTTTTAATTAATTATTTACTTTATTTATTTATTTTAGTTATTTTTTTATTTCGGATTTGATGATTGATACTTTCTGTTATATTTTAATATTTTATTTATTTTATTTTTTTTTTTTATTTTATTTTTTTTATTTTTTTATTTTTATTATTCATTTAAATCGAGTAATTAAGTCAAACTTTTAATTTATTTAACTATTTACTATAATTGACTGAATTCATTTATTTATTTATCAAATTTAAATTTTCATTTTCGACAAATGAAATTAATTCATTTTTATCATAAGATGGTAAATGGTAAAATTGGTAAATGTAAAATTAATTAACTTCTTTCTGATTCCATTAGTTTATTTGTAATTTCGTTAATTATTTTGTTTTTATTTTTTTAAATAAATAATTAAAAAACATCCAATTTTTTTTTCTTTTTCAAAATAAATTCACTCAAACGAAGATTATTATTAAAATTGCAAAGCAACAAAAAGAAAGAGAATATTTAAATTTAAATTATTCTTGAATAAAACATGTGGCTTCTAAAACTGACACTGATAACACGAGAGACTCTGTTTTATAACAACAAGAAATAAACAAATAATTTTTTATCTTCATTTTTTTGTTCACTAAAATTAAAATATAAAGTTCAATAAAAATAGAATAACTAAAAAAATGTTTAAAATAATAAATTCAAACAAATTAATAAATTCTTTTTTGAAATTGAAGAACAATAAATTAATTTCAAGAAATTGAAAGGAAATAATTTAAAAATCAAACACTTATAAATAATATTTTTTTTTAGAAAATATGCAAATTAAAAGAAAGAAAGAAGAAAGACTCACCGAAGACGTCAGGCAAGTGGTGGATGAAGATCTAACGACGACAATTCGATTCTGGTTATGATCATTAGAGACAAGATTGTTAACAGCATTGTTGGTAATTGATTGGGTGTCATTAGTCTTTTGCGAATTAGTAGATCCAACAATTGAATTCGTTGATGTGGTAACGCCGGTCACTCCGCCAGCGAGTGAAGTCTGTCTGATTACAAGAACACTGCCAGCCGGCTCCAAAACTACCACCTGCCTCATCCCAGCTTCCGATGCCAAGTCGAATTTAATCGTGAGCTTATAATGCAAAAAGAGAGAGAGAGGAACTTTTTTTTCGCGACTCGTCTCACAACTCTTTGTGTGTCCCGGAACCAATGACGACTTTTATCGTTCCGATGGAAATAAACTCTCTCTCACTCCACAATAACTACCTGCGCCACCTGCAGACATAAATAAATACAATTTTTTAGTTTTTTTTTTAAATAATAAATAATTTTTTTTCTACATTTCTTCAATAACTAATCAATTTTAAATAAACGTAATTAATTTATTACATTTTAATTAAATTAAATTAATTTATTAAATTTCAAATAAATTTTAATTTAATTAAATTAATTTATTAAATTTCAAATAAATTTTAATAAATTAATTACAGGGTTGCCACGCTTTTGCTCATTTCAAATTTCCTACTGACTTTTCCAGGTTAAAAAACTGAATTTTTCCAGGTTTCTAAAACTAAATTTATATTTTACAAAATTAAATAATTCCAATAAATTTTTACAAATACATGGAACTATCATATTATACTGTATTTCGCATTGTTATATTTTTTTTAAATAAATATTTAATTATTATTTTTCCTTAGGAATTAAAATTCTTTAAAAGATTCAAATTCAAACCTTTTTGAAATTAAACAACTTAAAAAAAATTGTTATAAAACATGAAGAAATCGATTTCCGAAATTTCCAAATAATCGAAAATATTTCGTAAAATTGAATTGTAAACAAAAGAATTTGAAAATTTTCAAAGAAATTTTTCTAAAATTATTAAAAATAATTAATTTAAAGAAGAAATATTATTAAAAATAAAAACTTCAAATAACTTAAAAAATAATCAATTAAACTTCTTCAAAAAAATATTAATCTACACAATTTTTAGTGAAAAGTATGAAAAATTCAAACATTTAAAGCAAAAAGTCAGTTTTAATTTAAATCAGAAAACATTTTTACTAATTTAAATTTAGAGAGTTTAATATTTAAATATTATCTAAAATTTTAATCGAAATTCATGTTTAAATCAATTTTTATTAGAAAATTCTACGAGAATTCAATTATTTAAATACAAAAATAAATAATTTATTGAAGAATTAAATGTTTTTTAAAATTGAACTCTCATTTAAAGAATTTTATCAACAAATTTTTAAATCGGTAATTAAAATTCTTTTGATGAATTTCAATAACATTTTTAAGAATAATTTTATTTTTCGAGAAATTTGATTAAAATTGTATTAAAAATTTAAAAATAATTGAATCTCTGTAAATAATTTAATTGAATTGAGAAAAGTTTTTGAAAATAATTGAAATTTTGCCAAGAATTTTATTAAAATTTTTAAAAATAATTGAATTTTGCAGAAAAATTTTATTATTTATAAAAATAATTGAAATTTTCACCATTATTTTTTAAAACTTTTGAACATAATTGAATTTCTGCGAAGAATTTTATTACTTTTGAAAATTATAGGATGGCTTTTTAAAATAATTGAATTTCTTTGATGAATTTTAATAAAATTTTTAAGAATAATTATTACATTTTTTCGAGAAATTCCATTAAAATTTGTATTAAAAATAATTGAAATTCTGCGATGAGTTTTGTTATTTTTGAAAATAATTGAAGCTCTGTAAAAAATTTGATTATTTATGAAAATAATTGAATTATTGCGAAGAAATTTATAAAGAATTTGTTATTATTTATTATTGCTTTATTATTAATTTTACTAATATAAACATTATTATTAATATAAAAACCTACTTAAAAAAATTTATTTAAAAAATTATTCAAAAATTCATTTGTTTAAAAATTTATTTACAAACGTTTTTGATTTAAAAATTCAATTAAAAATTAAAGTGTTTAAAAAATAAAAAAACATTGTTTTAAATTCTAATAAAAAATAAAACATTGTACTTATTATTTTCACAAAGAAGAAAAAACGTTCAGCAGAAAAAAATAATAAAAAAACTTTCAAGATAGAAACATAAATATGATTTCTATTTGTATTTTATTATTTTTCGCAAGTAATATCCCACTAAATAAAAAAGAGCATGAAGATGAACTCTTTTTTTTTACCTGCTTTTATGGAAATTTTTGCAAATAAAATAAATTGAGTAAAAAATTTTCTTTTTTTTCCTCTCATGGGACTTAAAAAGAAAAGGAAAAAAAAGAGAAAACAAAACTTTAAGTACTGTAAAATCCTATAAATGCAAGAGTCACTACACTTTTTTTCTCCCCCTTTTCACATTTTTTTCCCTGTTTTTTTTTTTTTTATAGTTACCTCTCTCTGCAATTTTACGAAAGAAGTTACTCCTTCAAACGACTTTTAAAGATTTACATAGAACGTAGAAATAATACGACGTAAATAGCAAGAAAGAGAGAGAAAGAGAGAGAAAGGTAAAATGTACTTTGCCTGGCAAACCCTTTAACGATGTTTACGTAGCTCTGAAACTCGTTTACCGTATATTTAGAAAATGAATTGGTTTGAGTTGAAATGCTCGCACACTTCTATATATTGCAAAAACGAATACACTTTGGATTAAAATTGTTATTTTTTTCTACAGAAAAACTCATTATAATAGACAAATCACTCTCACGAGATTTAATTTCCGGTTTTCATGGAATTTCGCAAAAAAAAAAAAAAAAATGAAAATATTTTCTAATTATTCAATTTTCCTCGTTTTTTGTTGTGGCAATATTTTTTTTTCATTTTTCTTTAATGAACTTTTTTTTGTACATGCTTTTTTAGAACGTTTTTAAAAAATTTTTTTCGAGATTTTTGTGAACCATGAAAAAGAAATTTTAATTGAAAACATTTAGTGGAATTCAAGGATCACGTCCATATTTTTACTGAAAATTTTATTTTTTTTTATTTTTTAATTTATTTTTCCTTTTATTTTATTAATATTTAATAGTATTTATGATATGCTATCGAACTGATAAAAAAAAATTCATTAAACAGAATTTTCAAAAGGGGGGAAAATCTTTCCAATTACAAAAAAATTCTAATATTAAAATTTTCTGTAAAGAAAATTTGGCTAAATAAATATTGAAAAATTATATTGATGTTTGAATTCTTACTTTTCTATGAATTCTTTTCACAACGAATTGTTAATTTAATTTTGAATAATTAATTTGAAATTATCGTTTGAATTCTCACTTTTCTCTAAAATTACCAAAAAAAATGTTAATTCACCATAAATTCTGTTGACCCCAAAAATATTCTACCAAAGAAAATAAATCAAATTTTATAACGAAAGTATTCTTCTTAATAAAAAATTCATCTCAAAAAATTCTCTCAAATGAAGAAATCGTTAAATACGAAAAAACGATTTACGACTTTATTTGAGAGAAAATTAACATATCCAAAAGTACTGTTTTTCAAAACAAACTAAAAATCCCCACAATAAAAAAAAAGAAAAAAAAAAGAAAAGTTTAATGAGAAAAAAACCCCTTATTTTCAAGAGTGACATATATAATCGCGTGAAACAAGAATCTCATCGTTCATGTGAAACGAGCTGTCGTTCGAATTCGAAGTCAATTTCCTCGCTTGGCATTTTCTCTCTGTTTGTGTGTTACAAGTCTTGTAACTATCGCATGAACAACTGGTTCTGCTTAGATGTCTTTGAGAGAGAGAGAGAGAATTCAAGTCATGGAATGTCGTATAAGGGCGTACCAAGGCATCAAAATACACTACTCCCTCTGTTCATGTCAATTGGAACATCACAAGGACAGAAATCAAGGTTTTTTTCCGAGTGCGTAAAATATAATTTTATAGAGTTAAAATAATCATTTCCCAAAAAAAAATAAAAAATTATAATAATCCCGTTATTTGTAATTTATATGTATGTGTGTGTGCGATCATAAGGGGTGACATGCGCAAAGATCTGGGTCACCGGCTCTCAAAGGAAAGAAGAGTTTTTACGCCCTCACCCCTTAGCCTCCCCCTCCCCCTTACAGCCCCCTATAAGTAGAGGGGTGAATATTGCGTGGCTCTCTAAAGCCTTGGCAGTCGAACATTTCTCAAACAACGGAATTCCGAATGAATTCTCTTCCATTGTCCAATATCCGAGTGCTCTCCCTTAAACTGTGACAATCCGTTATATAAGCGTGCAATACAAGATTTCCTCTCTTTTCATTTCTATAGATATATATATATATATATATATAGAAGCATTATCATTGCTTCCTCTCAATAAACTCTCATTTGGTCCTCAAAAATCTATTTTTTTTATTTTTTATTTATTTATTTTTTTAGCTATTTACCCTGAAATGTATTTTTTTTTGTTTTTTAAAATTATTATTTTGTCGAATAAAATCTGTAAAAAAAAAAAAATTACATAAAATAATTAATGGTTAAATAATTTGCCTAATTACTTGAATATTAATTATAAATATCTCGTTGCTTCCTCTCAATAAACTCTCATTTGGTCCTCAAAATCTATTTTTTTTTATTTTTCAAAATCATTATTTTGTCGAATAAAATGTATATAAACAAAAAAAAATTTACATAAAATAATTAATGGTTCCAATGAATAGTTTGATTAATTACTCAAATATTAATTAAATATTTCATTGCTTTCCTCTCTGTAAACCCTAATTTAGTTCCCCAAAAATTTATTTTTCAAAATCATTATTTTATCGAATAAAATATTTAGACAGAAAAATTTTCATAAAATAATTAATGGTTCAAATATAAATAATTTAACTAATTACTTGAATATTAATAAAATATTTTATTGCTTCTACTCAATAGACTCTCAATTCGTCCTCGACAATATATTTTTCTTATCTTTCAAAATTATTATTTTGTCGAATAAAATCTAGATAAACAAAAAAAAATTACATTAATGGTTCAAGTAAATAATTTGATTAATTACTCAAATATTAACTGAATATTTCACTATCGCAAAGAAATCAATTATAATCTTTCTAAATATTATTTCTAGTTTCTTATTTTTATTTCAATCAGTACATAATGTATAAAAATATTTCTAATAAAAATAAATATTTTTTTTTATTTAAAATAATGAATTTTGAACGTGCAATAATAAAGGAAATATTTTTTTATTAAAAATATTTTCATAAATTACTGATTGCAAGAAAAATTAGAAACTTAAATTTTATATTATTAGAAACTTTATAATTAAATTTTTTCATTGTAACGCAAAATTATTGTAATAAAAACTTAATTTGAAGGAAAAATAAATTAAGTTCGTTTCGAAAATCAACAAAAAAATTTTCTTTGTTTTTAAAAATTTTTTTTTTTCATAAAAAAATTGTTTTTACCACTAAGAAACTTAATTCTCAAATAAAAAGATTTTAATTATAATAGTTCTCATTTTTTTTAGTGAGAATTTTGTACAAAAAAAATTTCATTCATTCCTAAACGTTCTCAAAACGTTCTTTAATTTGAAAGAATTAGAAAAACAATTAATTCAAAAAAAATCTTTTAAAAAATAATTTGGAAAAATTGAAATACAATTTACTTTGAAAAAAATTTAAATAAAATTTAATGAAGAAAAAATTTGTAAAAAAATAAAATTTTAAAAATGGAAAAAAATTCAATTCAGAAAAATTGAAAAAATTAAATTTTAAAGAATAGAGAAAAAAGTTGAATTTAGAAAAATTGAATTTAAAAAATATAAAAAACTTAAATTTAGAAAAATTGAAAATATTAAATTTAGAAAAATTTAAAAAGTTAAATTTTAAAAAATTGGAAAAAATTAAATTTAAAAAATCGAATAAACTTGAATTTAGAAAAATTGAAAAAAATTAAATTCAGAAAAATTCAACAAGTTAAATTTAAAAAAAAAGGAAAAAATATTAAAATTGAATTTAAAATATATGAGAAAAATTGAAAAAATTCAATTTCGGAAAATGAAAAAAAGTTGAATTTATAAAAATTTTGAAAATTGAATTTAAACCAATAGGATAAAAATTGAAAAAAAAATTCAATTTAAAAAATATGAAAGAAATTTTAAAAAATTCAATTTAAAAAAATGGAAAAAATTTAATTTTGAAAAATATTGAAAAAAATGGAAAAAAGTTGAAATTAGAAAAATTTTCAAAATTCAATTTAAAATGTAGAAGCAAAATAGAAAAAAATTCAATTTGAAAAATAAGAAAGTTAAAAATTGAATTTAAAAAAATGTAAAAAAATTCAATATTAAAAAATATTGAAAAAATGGAAAAAAGTTGAAATTAGAAAAATTTTCAAAATTCAATTTAAAACATAGAAGAAAAATTTTAAAAAATTTAATTTAAAAAATAAGAAAGAATTTTTATAAAATTGAATTTAAAAAAATGAAAAAAATTCAATTTTGAAAAATATTGAAAAAATGAAAAAAATTCAATTTTGAAAAATATTGAAAAAATAGAAAAAATTCAATTTTCAAAAATATTGAAAAAATTGACAAAAGTTAAAATTAGAAAAATTTTAAAAACTGAATTTAAAATATAGAAGAACAATTGAATTTAAAAAATTTTAAAATAATTGAAAAAATTAAATTAAAAAAAAATGGAAAAAAGTTGAACCTTTAAAATGAAAAAATTAAATTTAAATATTGTAACTAACTGAGTCTAAAAAATTGAAAAAAAATTGAATTTAAAAATGAAGTTTAAAGAACTTAGCAATAGTCAAATATAATTACTGAATTATAAAAATAACTTCGTGAAGTTGTCCCTCACGATTAATTATTCGTAGAGTCAAATTATAGTTTCGCAGGTATGAAAATCGGTAAAATCAATTATTACATCCACATCATAATTATAATACTAATTTACAAATACTTTTGTATAATAAAACAAAGGGGAAGGAAAAGACACCCACTACTATCACTGACTATAAGAAAAACACTGACCTTTTCAAATGAATTTTTCAACGATGGTAAATATATTCACTAACCAGGCGTCATCGATTTTCGTTACAAAGTATTATCTATATATATACATATATACATTATACATATATATTTCTCAAGAAATTCTCAACTTTATCGATCGAAACAATGAAGAACATTGTCGAAAATTGTTATACAAAAAAAATCACTAAACTGTCATTTTTTAACATCCCCCCCCCAAAAAAAATCCCTGCAGAAATTATTTCTAACCAAGTGATAATTTTTTTTTCATATTAGAAAAAAAGCAAAATTCGATTTTTTATTTTTTCAGACTAATTCTAAAAATTATTGAATTTTTTTTCATATAAAAATAGCACCAACTCAAGTTACGAAATCCAATGACCTGTATATACACAGTAAAAGGTTCAACAAATTTCGCGATTAAACTCATAAAAGACTTTTCATCATGCTATAATAAATTTTAAAATAATTTAATCATCAGATCAATGCATGTGCATATATTCATGAAAATAGAAAGAAATCATTTAATTTAAAAAATAATAATTTATTCCAGTCGACTTTTTTTCGTTTAAAAATACTTTTTATTCATTTGGAGTAAAAATACCACTTTTCTGCTGTAGAGGAAACGAAATAAGTGATTTTTATTTTTACTACAATTATAAAAATCGATATCTTCATAATTTATAATAATTAAAAATGTCAGACTGATAAATACATTATTTTATATTATAACAATATTGTTACTGTAACTTATTTAAAATTACTTTCATTACTTTCATCACTTCAATTTAATTATTGTTTTCCAGAATTTTTAACTAAAATTCTTCTTTAAATTAATTATTTTTAATAATTTTTCAAAAATATCTTTGAAAATTTTCAAATCTGTTTGTTTACCATTCAATTTAGGGAAAATTATTGTATTGATGAAAATTTTTGAAAATAATTGAAATTTTGCCAAGAATTTTATTAAAATTATTGAAAATAATTGAATTTTGGAGAAGAATTTTATTTATAAAGATAATTGAAGTTTTGACAAGAATCTTATTAAAACTTTTCAAAATAATTCAATTTCTAAGAAGAATTATATTATTTTAATATTCAATTATTATCTACAATTTTACTAAAAATCATTTTTTTAATCAATTTTTATTAGAAAATTTTACGAGAATTCAATTATTTAAATACAAAAATACATAATTTATTAAAGAATTGAATGTTTTTTAAAATTGAGCACTCATAAAGAATTTTATCAACAAACTTTTAAATAGGTAATTAAAATTCTTTTGACGAATTTCAATAAAATTTTTAATAATAATTTTATTTTTCGAGACAATAGATTAAAATTGAATTAAACATAATTGAATCTCTGTAAAAAAAATTTGATTGAATTGCGAAAAGTTTTTGAAAATAATGTAAATTTTGCCAAGAATTTTATTAAAATTTTTGAAAATTGAAAATAATTGAATTTTGGAGAAAAATTTTATTATTTATAAACATAATTGAAATTTTGAAGAGAATTTTTTTGAACTTTTGACCATAATTGAATTTCTGCGAAGAATTTTATTACTTTTAAAAATATATAATTGAATTCTTAAGACGAATTTTAATATTTCTTTTACATAATTGAATTCTTTTGTGAAACTTTATTGAAATAGTTGATATTGAAAATATTTAAATTTTGATAAATTAATGAAATTAATTTAATTTCTACGAAATTTTTTATTAAAATTATTTAGAAAAAAAATTGAATTTTTATAAAGATTTTCATTAAAATTTTTGAAAATCTTTATCTTTTAAGAAATTTAATTAAAAATGTATTGACAATAATACTTAAATTCAAATAAATAAGTTATAGAAAGGTTTTTTAAAATAATTGAATTTCTTTGATGAATTTTAATAAAATTTTTAAGAATAATTACACTTTTCGAGAAATTCCATTAAAACTGTATTAAAAATAAGTGAAATAATTTGAAATAATTGAGTTTTATTATTTTTATTTATGAAAATAATTGAATCCCTGTAAAAATTTTGATTTATGAAAAAATTGAATCTCTGTAAAAAATTTGATTATTTATGAAAATTTATCTCAATAATTGAATTATTCCGAAGAAATTTATATAAAATTTGTGAATAATAGAATTCCTGTGAAATTTTTATTATTTAAATTAATTCATTCAAAATTGAAATTTTACAAAATTTTAAAACCTTTTGAAGTTCATCTATTTATGAAAATTGTAAATGCAACTGTTATAAAACAATTGAACTAATTTTGAAATATTTAAGAAAAACTAGATTTGAAGAATAAGCACAATAACTTAAGAAAACAATAATTTTCCAGGATTCTGATCAAAATTTCCTGACTTTTCCAGGATTTTTCAAGATTTATAAAATTTCCTGACATTTCCATTTTTCCGGGTTGCGTGGAAACCCTGTATAATAATTAGAATAATATCACTACAGGGTGGCCACTTTTTTTGTAAAAACAAATTCACGGTCATTTCCCGGTCATAGATTATTTTTCCCGGTCATAAATAATAACTCTGAAAATAAATTATTCCATGAAAGATCGAAAGAATTTCCTGATTTTTAGACAAAACTTTGACTTTTTCCCAAACCCTAAAAATATTTTAGTTTACTCTAAAAATAATTTTGAACTTAAATAGATTTTTTGAAAAAAAAATATTTAATTATTATCCATTATTTTTCCATATAGTAGGTATTCAAATTTCAAAAAAAAATTCAAATTTCAAATCCTTTAAATTAGAATAATTTTTAAGAATTGCTACTGTAACTTATTAAAAATTATTTTCAAAATTTCAATTTAAATATATTCTAGAAATAACTAAAATATTTCTAAAATCCACTTGTTTACAAGACAATTTCATGAAATTTTAAATAATTTGAAAATTTTTCAATTAAATATTACATATTTAAAAACATAACTAATTTGAAAAAATGTGAATAAAAATATTTTTAAAAACTAACTTATTCAGAATTTTTAATTAAAATCTTTTAAAATTCAACTTTTCTAAAACTTCAATTTGAAATTTTTTAAAATTCAATCTTAATATTAATTTAACATTCTAAAATATAGAAAAATTTGCTTATGAATATTATTGCATAAAATTTTTAAATTTCTTTATTTTTCACTATTTTATAGGATGTGAAATTTTTTCTCTTTGAAATTTTTTTGACAAATTTAATTAAAATTATATTTTGTTTAATTATTGTTAGAAATAGAAAAAATTTAAAATTAAATGTAATATTTTCTATTTCTAAGTCTGTTACGTTGACAACAAAATTCATAATTTTCTTATAAATTCTAGAAATTGAATATTTTTATAGTACTTTTTATAAAATTCTCTGACAAAATATAAAAATAGATTTTATAGAAGATCATTCAATCTTTTTTAATGAAATATAGTTAATACCTAAGTCTTAAAATAAATATTTCTATTTTTTCTCACAAAGTAATGTGTGTTTTTAAAAAAAAATTCCAAAATCCCGGTCAAGATCAAAATTCACTGTCATTTCCCGGTTTCCCGGTCCAGCGGCCACCCTGCACTAATTAACAGAATTAAAAAAAAATAAAACAAAAAAACAAAAAAAATAAAAATAAAAAACGAAAAAAATACAAAAAATGGAAAAAATAGAAAGAGGGGAAAAAGAGACAAAAAAGGGATTTAAAAAGCCATTTCATAATAATTACATTATCATTATTATTATTATTATAATTATTCATGAAAGTGAAGTGCTGACCTGTGATGTAATTTGTCGATAAGCAGAGAGTGAGAGATTGTATATGATTAGTTAGTTTCAACGTAGCTAACTAACTGGATAAAGTTGCCATTAGAGAGAACACTTGATCTCGAGGGCATTACTCGATATGGATCGCCAACGTCCATATGATTCAGGCGAATCATTCGAGATGGCGAACACGAGGTTTGCTCCTGGGAGCGAAATATTCACGACGGAATACATGAATAAATTGGCAAACTACACACCTTGTACAAGAGTATATTACACATATATACATATATATATTTATATATATCTATATCACTATATATATATAGGTATGTACTTTGGCCCAATTGCGCGCAAGTTCTCGTGTTACTTATCTTTCTATCAAACATTTGACGAGACTTATAACATGACAGTAATTGTCACTTCACCGCGCAACGATGTCTTAGAAAAATTTACCAACTGCAAAGCGTAAAAAAAATTTTTTTTTTCTCTCAAACTTTATAAAAATACAGAATATTCTTTTCTTTCATCATCTCCTCTGGGAATAAAAAAAAATGGTAAATTGAAAATTTTCCTCAAGATAAATATTGTAAACGATAATTTCAGTATTCCATTTTTGAAATTGAAATTTTTCATGTTGAATTTCATTTTTCTTGGAGAAAAAAAATTCACTTTAGATTCTCTTTTCTCAGGGTTGCAACAAAAATTTAATTTTGTTTTTCCCTGACTTTTTTCTGACTGATTTTGACTTTTTCCCTGACCCTAAAGAATATTCTGCTTCACTCTAAAAATTATTAGATACTTAAAAAAAATGTTCTGTTATATTCATTGACGAATTGCTTTATTAATTGTAAAATTATACAAAAACATGAATAATAACATAGACGAAAAAAACGAATAAAGTAAATTTTACTATACTTTTCATAGTAATACTTAAACTGACAGGAACTTCTGTCAACTTTTACTATTTTCAGAGTAAATTTTGATATGTTTGAAATAAATTTTACTATCATTTTTTTACAAAAATATACAAAATGTGAAAAAATTCACTCCAAAAATAGTAAAAATTGTCAAAAATGCGCAGAATAATAATATTAATAATAATAGCAAAAATGTAATTACTAATATTATTATTTATAATAATAATAGCATTACGAATGATAATAAAAATTTTAATTTAAAAAAATAAGCTTGCGTCATGTTTTAGCATTGTTAAATTGCATTTCGACTCGGGGTCATTAAAATTGAGAAGAAAATGAGGGAGAGATTCGAATTTCATTCACCCGGAAATTGGGAAAAGTCATATATATCTATATATGAAGTGAACCGATCCAATCCAGACGGTTTTATCAACTTAATGAGCTATTCCCTAGTCAACCATAAAACCCTGAGAGAAATGTTCTTCAGGCCTAATTGATAATGAAGATCGAATGAAAAGTCATTTATCACCTAATTTCGAATTTTGCTTTTAAACAAAGAAACTACTATCAGTCTACAATGGGCAACAAATTTTTTTTTATTCAATTCAAATAGTGTAATAGTAAATTTAAATGTTAAGTAAACATAATAAGCAAATTAAAATAGTAAATCAAAATAGTAAATCAAAATAGTAAATCTAAATAGTAAATCAAAATAGTAAATCAAAATAGTAAATAAAAATAATAAATAAAAATTGTAAATGAAAATGGTAAATAAAAATAGTATAAATTAAAATAGTAAATTAAAATAGAAAATTAAAATCGTAAATTAAAATAGCAAGTAAACACAGTAAATTAAATTAAATATTAATTAACTTACATATTAATTTAAATATATCATTATTATTAAAAAAATTAGTTATTAAATCGAAAAAATAAAAAAATAAAAATAGTAAATAAAAATTACGTAAAGAAAAGTATGACGTATATAAAAATATGACGTAAATAAAAATTATTCGATACAAATAAATACTTATTATATAGATAATAATATTGTTATTCAATAAATGAAAGTTGTTCAAAAACATCAATAACTTCATTTTTAAATAAATATTTAATCATTATTTTTGTATAGAAATTGAATTTGAAATTCAATAACAAGAATAAATATTATAAAACATGAAGATATCGATCACTCCGAGTCGTCTTCGACTCGGAGCAATCGATATCTGCATATTTTATAATAATTAAAACTTGCTACTTTGTTACTGTAACTTCTTCAAAAATTATTTACATTATTACGATTATTCATTTCTAGAATTTTAAACTAAAATTCTCCAATTTTTTTAAAATAATTTTTGAAAAAGTTTTTTGTGAATTTTCGAATTCATTTATTTACAATTTAATTTTACGAAATTTCGATTATTCTGACATTCTTCAATCAAATATACATATTAAAAATTAAAAACTTGAAATAATTAAAAAAAATTCCACTAAACTTATTGAGAAAAATTAATTCTAAAAAATTCTTATAATTAAAAGTATGAAAAGTTGAAATTTTCAAAGATTTTAATTTGAAATAAATTTTTAAATCAATATTTATTTAGAAAATTCTACGAGAATTCAATTATTATTTAACAATAAAAATAAATATTTTGTTAAACAATAGAATGTTTCTTAAAATTAAATTTTCATAATGAATTTTACCATGATCCCCAAGTTTTGAACGTTCAAATGAACGAAATATTTTTTATTGGAGATATTTTAATAAATTACTTATCACAAACAAATTTAAAAACTGAAATATTTACGTTTAGAAACTCAGTAATTAATTTTTTGGATAGTAACGCAAAATAATTGCAATAAAAATTTAATTTGGAGAAGAAATAAATAAATTTCGTTCATTTGAACGTTCAGAACTTTAGGTTCTTATTTTACCAACAAATTTTTAAATAATTGAATTCACTTGACAAATTTTAATAAAATTTTTATGAATAATTGCATTTTTCAAGAAATTGGATGAAAATTGTATTAAAAATAATTGAAATTCTGACAAGAATTTTATTAAAATTTTTGAAAATCATTGAATTTCGGAGAAAAATTTTATTATTTATAAAGATAATTAAAATTTTTTTTTTTATAAAAATAACTGAATTTCCGTGAAGAATTTTATTATTTATATAAATAATTAAATTCTTGCAACGAATTTTATTCAAGTTTATAAAAATAATTGAATTACGGTGAAGAATTTTATTATTTACAAAAATAATTGAATTCTTGAAAAGAACTTTGTTAAATGTTTTTAAATAATTGAATTCTACCGACGAATTTTATAAAAATCTTTTTAAATAATTGATATTTTTCGAAAAATTTTATTAAATTTTGGTATTTTAAGTAATTGAATTCCTGTGAAAATTTTATTACTTATGAAATTATTTTCAATTATTTCGAAGAAATTTATTAATAATTTTGTAAATAATTGAATTCCCATGAAATTTTGCCAAGAATTTTATTAAAAGTTTTGAAAATAATTGAATTTTGGAGAAAATTTTTATTATTTATTAAGATAATTGAAATTATGACGAGAATTTTTGTAAATTTTTTGACATAATTTGATTTCTGCGAAGAATTTTTTAAAAATTATTTTGAAAAAAAATTGAATTGTTACGCAAAGAATTTCTTTCAAATTTTTGAAAATAATTTTATTCTTTGAAGAAATTTAATCAAAAATGTATTGAAAATAATACTTAAATTCTTATAAATAAATTGTAGCAAAGGTTATTAAAATAATTAAATTTCTTTGATAAATTTTAATAAAATTTTTAAGAATAATAACTTTTTTCGAGGAATTCCATTAAAATTGTATTAAAAATAATTGAAATTCAGCATTGAGTTTTATTATTTATGAAAATAATCGAATCCCTGCAGAAAATATTATTTATGAAAATAATGAAATAATAATTTATGAAAATAATTTGTAAATAATTGAATTCCTGTGAAATTTGTATTATTTATGAAAATAATTAAATGTTTGCGTAGAATTTTATTAAAATTTTTTTTAAATCTAAGTTTTTTTATATTTCTAATTAAATTCATTTAAAATTGAAATTTTACAAAATTTTAAATAAAAATCTTCTGAAATTCATCTACTTAGAAAATTTTTATAGAAATAAAATTTTTTGCACCTCCTCCCCCCCCAAAAAAAACAGAAAAAAATTTTCATTTCGTTTATTATAAGATATTTGAAATTATTCATTCGTTTGTTAAAATATTCAATAGGAGACATCTAATTTCCGGAGTAAAGATTCCACATTATGCTTGAGCTTTTCAACTTGCTCTCTAATGAGAAATTCAGTTTCCAGTGTATATATATAAAGTTCCTTACTTTGCAGAGGAAGTAAATTACTTATGTCAACATTATCAGATCTATAATTATTTATCGAAATTTATGAATGTAATAAATTGTCCATGTAACAATATACGTCTTGGGAATTTGCCTCCTTTGTTTATTTAATAATTACTACCATCAATTTGTTTTCTATTCCTTGAATTTTAATAAAATAATAATAATAAAATATTAAATATAAATATAAATATATTTCCAAAAAATATTTTTAGGAAAAAATCAAAAACTTAAATTAAATATAATTTGAACCCTTTGTAAATTATTTTTTAAAAATTAGATATTTTGAATTAAAAAAATTTTTATTTGTAACAAATAATTTTTATTTAAATCAAGATATTTTCTTCGAAATAAAAATTAGTGAAACTCAAAATATAGTATATTCATTCTACATGTTTTTATTGAACTATTTATTTTTATTTTATTTATCGATTTCAATTTAATTTATTTTTATTTTATTTATCGATTTCAATTTAATTTATTTTTATTCTATTAATTGATTTTTATTGTATTTATTTTTATTTCATTTATTTTCATATTTTAAAAGCCTAAGGCGCTGGGAAAATAATTTATATGACGTGTGGAATAAAAGCGTTAAAAATACGATGAGAATAATATTTATATAAAAAAAAGAGAGAAGAAGAAAAAAAATTGTCGGTTTCTTTTTCATTGGTTTGAATTGAATTTACTTTTGAGCTTTCACGAAAGCAATTTAATTTTCTTTTGATACGTATTTTTCATATATCGGATAAACCACGTTTTTTTCTTCCTTTTATTTTCTTGTTCTACTTTTATAAGATTTGTTATAACGTTCATCATTCATTTTTAACGCTCTTTTTCTCTATGTGCCGAACGATATAGAGACAATGTGAAACGAAAAGAAGTCGTAATTTTCATTTTATATTTCACCTTTATGTGCTTTAACGAATGCGATTCAAACTCAACGTTTACTGCAATAAAATAGTAATTTATTAGCTTTTTATTGAGACTGCAGAATTTGTTAATCAGTGAAAAAATACACACTCACACTTCTTCTTTTTTTTCCTAAAGTCTTTAAAATCATTCCATTTCGAAATTATTTTTTTTTCTCGCAAAAAAATACATACGTCTGTGAGAAAAAAAGTATTTTAAAAAAATGCCTTTTTCCCTTTTTGTCTCGAAAATTTTTTACTTTTTAATTTATAATTTTACATATTTCTCGCAAAAAATAATTAAAATTGAGATAATAAATCGGAGGAAAATTTATTTTAGGAGAAATTTTTAAATTTATATACGTGACGAAAATTTTGCAATTACCGTAAAAAGATTCTAAATTAAAATGTTTTTTTTTTTAATGGAAAAGCGTTTTGTTGCAAATAAATGTGGATATTATTTTAAATGAATATAAAATGCCGGAAGCTTTTGTCACACTGAAACATTGCCAATTTTTAAAGGCGCCCTCAAATTTTCTTCCTAGCCAACGAGCTTATTTTCTTATTTTTATGATTATTTATCCGACCATTGAATCGAAATTCGACTTAAATATATTTTTATTTCTACAATAATGAAAATTTTTATTATTCGTGAAATCTTTCCCTAATGGAATTTGATTAGATAATAAATTTATAAGTAAATTAATTAATTTCTTGTAAAATTTAAACCCCCTCCCCCCAAAAAAAATTAGTGGCAAAATTTAAAAGTCCAAAAACTTTCATTATAATTATATAAATTATACTCATAACTAAGATTATTACAATGAATAATTATTTTATACATTTTTATATTATCTTTAAATGCGGTAAATTTTTTGCCCTATATTTTTAATAATTTTCTTTTTTACATATTTTAAATTTTTTTCGAAGAATTTTCTTAAAACTTTTAAAATAATTAAATTGTTGCGAAGAATTTTATTTTTATTTTAATTGAATTCTTGCATATAATTTTATTAAAATTATTTAATTGTATGAAATTGTAAGAATTACTTAAGTAATTCTTCATACAATTAAATAATTTTAAACAATTTTACTAAAAAAATTTAATTTGAATTTTTTGAAAATAATGCCTTTTTTAAACTTTTAAAAATAATTCAATTCTGGAGTAGATTTTTATTATTTATAAAATAATTGAATTCTTGTGAAGAATTTTGTTAAAATTTTTAGAAAATAATAATAATAATTAATAATAATAATAATTAAATTCTTCTGAGAATTTTATTAATTTTTTTGAAAAATAATGTCATCCCTAAAGTTTTGAACTTTCAAGTGAACGACAATATTTTTATTAAAAATATTTTCAAAAATTACTGATTACAATAAAAATTAAAAAATAAAATTTTGCATTTAGAATTTTTAAAATTCATATTTTTCGTTAGTGACGCAAAATTATTGTAATAAAAATTTAATTTGAAGAGGAAATGAAAAAATTACATTCATTCGAACATTCAGAACTTCAGAATTATTAAAATAATCCAATTCATTCAAAGAATTTTATTAAAATATTAAAAATAATTCACTTTCTTTCAAAGAATAAAGTACTTACTTTCAAAGGTTTTGAAAATAATTGAATTCTTTCCAAGAATTTCAAATTTTTTTTTTTAATATATAATCCACTTTGAAAATAATTGCATAATTAATAATTTTATTATTAAATTTTATTAAAATTTTTTAGAAATAATTGAATTCTCCCTAGAATTTTATTACAATTTTTTAAAATAACCGTATCTGCAAAATTCTATTAAAATTGCATTCCTTCGAAAAATTTTATTAAAAACTTTTAAAAATAAATTGAATCCTTTCGAGGAATTTTATTAAAATCGGATGGAAAATAATTGATGACCCGCTAAGAATTTTACTATAATTATAAAAGTAATTGAGTTCTTTCGAAGAATCTTGTTTTTTAATGAAAATATCCTAATTCTTGCGAAGAATTTTATTAAAATTTTCGTAAAATTAATAAACAAATAATAATTAATTAAGCATTGAATTAGTAAATTTTTTAAATTTTATATCTAAAATTATGCAAAAATGAAAATTGATATTTTTTTGAAATAAAAAAATTTTGTAATTGAATGAAATCATTATTTATCATATAATATTATTACTCTGAAAAAAACAATTTTTTTTCCTAAAAAATGATAAACTAGATTTCTTTACTTGATTCGAAAATTCTTGTCCGGAAAAAGTTTTGTGTGTAAATTTGTGAAATAAATTTCTCAAAGAGAGATAGAGAGAAAGAGAGGGAGAGTTTTGAATGCGGAAGAAAGAATGAAAAATGATTTGCTTTTGAAAAATTGTAAGAGATTTTTATCGGCAATTTGAATTATAAAGTTGGTGGGGGGGGGGAGAGAGAGGAAAGTCACGAATTTCATTTGGTGAGACTCCAAGAAAGAGCAAGTATTCTCGAAGTGGGCAGATCTCGAGAGCGCGCTTCTAAAATGAGATGTGAAAAGGGGGGAGGGACGTATTTCATTTATATCATCACTAATGTTAAAGCTGGTCACATTCCACTCTCTCTTAAGTACAATAATAGCATGGTAAAATTGAGTAAGAATTTTCCTAAACATACCTAGCTGCTTTTTGATTAATTCATTAAACATATGAAAAAAGAATTTTTTCGTTTTTTTTTTTTTTTTTGAGAAATGGAAAAAATTAAAAAAAATTAGGGGAGAAAATAACTATTTTCTTCCCCTAAAATTTCTTTTAGAATGAAATTAAGTATTTCAGTTTAATTATTTACATATTTTTATTTATTGCGAATTAATTATTAATATTAATTATTTAATTATTAGTTATTGAAATTGTCTGTTTAATTATAGTTTTTTATAATATTAAAATTACTGAGAATAAAAAATGATTTAGTAAAAATAAATAAACTGAAAATGAGTAAACAAAAAATAAAAAATCTAAACATCTAAACTAAAATTTCTAAATCCAAACAACCGAAACATCATAAATCCTAAACAATAATAAAAAATAAATCAATTAATTAAAAAGTGTATTATTATTATTTTTATGTTTATTTTTATTGTTGTCTATATTATTTTTATTATTCATCATAAAGAGATTCAGGAATGACTATATAAAAATTGATTATATTCAGTGTTAAAAATACTGAATTCAAGTAAGTTGACAAAAATTTTATCAAGGGAATAGAAAGAGAATTTTATCATTTTTTGTGATACACAAAAAAATTTGTATTTTAAAATTCAACATGAGGGAAAAACTGTAAATTGCTTCTGTGAAATTGTAGATGAAAATACTTAAGAAGGATTTAAGAAGTTAACGCTTTCTCAAGGATACTTTATAAAACTCTCTCAAGTGTCACACAAGTTCTCAACGTTGTAGTTTAGAAATATAAAACTTTTTTTTTCTTAATACGACTAGAGATCGCAAAAATGTATTTTAAATATATTTCCTCTTCCCCCGAAAATAAATAAATAAATATAAAAATTATTTTCAAACATTTTCTTTCAATCTGCAATTTAGTAAAATAATAAAAGTGATGAACTTCTTCGCATAAATTCAATTATGTTCAAAAATTTTTCAAAAATTTCGTCAAAGAATTATCTTTATAAATACTAAAATTCTTCTCCAAAATTCAATTATTTTCAAAAAATTTAACAAAATTCTTCTCCGAAATTCAATAAATTTCAAAAAATTTAACAAAATTCTTGGCAAAATTTCAGTTATTTTCAAAAATTTTCCTTATTTCAATTTTTAATATCTACTATTTTAATAAAATCTTCCAAAAGAATTCAATTATTTAAACAAAATTTTAATAAAAATTTAACAGGAATTCAATTACTTACCAATTTTTTTTATAAATTTCTTCGCAACAATTCAATTATTTTAAATTTTTTAATGAAGTTTCTCCAAAGAATTCAAATATATTCAGAGAATTGAAAAAAATTTAAATTAGCTCTGAGAAAATCAATTATTTCGAAAAATTTAAATAAAATTTTTTTAAAAGTTCTATTTTTCAAAAAAATTTTGACAAAATTCTTTACAAGATTTAGTTCATAAACTTGCATTTTTAGTCAAATTTGCCTATACAATTCAATTATTTTCAATACAATTCTTCTTGAGAATTCAATTATTTCAAATAATACATTCTTTTATGGGAATTCAAATATTTAAACAAAATTTGAATAAAATTCTTCACAAGAATTCAATTCTTTTCAAAAATAAATATTTTCACAGGAATTCAATTATTTAAAAAAGAATTTTTTTTAATTCTTTGTCAGATTTCAATTATTTTCAATTTTTTAATAAAATTTAATTATTTTCAAAAAGTTTTAAAAAATTCTGAGAAATTCAATTATTCAAAAAAATTTGAATAAAATTCTTTACAAAAAATTAATTATTTTCATGAATAATAATATTTTTCTCCGGAATTCAATTATTTTTACAAATAAAATTCTTTACAGAAATTCAATTCCTCAAAAATTTTTTTAATAAAATTCGTTGGGAGAATTCAATTGTTTTTATAAATAACAAAACTTATCGCAAAATTTCAATTATTTTTTATACAATTTTAAATATAGCATTATATTTAAAATCATTTTATCATTTGATAAAAAATTGCATTTATTCCTAAAATCTTTTTTAAAATTCACCGAAAGAATTCAATTATTTTTTTAAATTTTAATAAAATTCTTCATAAAAATTCAATTTTAAAAAATATTCAATTATTGAATAAATTATTTATTTTTCTATGTAAATAATTCCGAATTCTCGAAAAATTTTCTAATAAAAATTTATTTAAAAAATGAATTTCAGGTAAAATTTGAGATAATAATTAAATATTAGAGAAGTTATTGTGTGAATTTTGAGAAATAATTGAATTTTGAAAAGGGTTCAAATTAAAATCTTTGAAAATTTGAATTTATAGTTACAATATTCTCATAAGTTATTAAATTTGAAAATCTTAATTCCTATAGAAAAATAATAATGATTAAATATTTATTAAAAAAAGAATTTATTAATCAGGGTGGCCGCAAGATTGACTTTATCAATTTCCCTGACATTTTACTGACAACAACGAATTTCCCTGAGAAAATTTTTTTTGTTTAGAGCAAAAAATGTATTCCATGACCGTCTTAATTTCTTTAATTGCCCTGACAAAAAAATTTTTCCTGACATTTCTCTGACTGTACTGACAACAAATTTGTTTTCCTGACATTTCCCTGACTTGACTGACATGTGGCCACCCTGTAACAAATTAGTAGTAAACATTCATTAGTAAATTTTACTAATTCAAATAATTAATAAGCAGTAAATATTTATTAGTAAAATTTACTAATTCAAAAACTAATAAATTAGTAGCGAAAATTTACTAGTAAAATTTATTAATTCAAAAGCAAACATTCAGTCACTAATTCAAATTATTAATCATTTTTACTAATTCCACTAATTTTTTTACTACTTTTCAATTTTTTTTTGCTCCATTTCTCTTAAATGAGAATTCAATTAAAATACTTTTCTGACTATTTGATTTCTCGATTTTCTACAAAACATATATTGCACATACACATACATGAATCTCAGAACGTGACAGAGAAACTGAAAAATTGATCAAGCAGTGCTAGGTGCTTGGCACGAAGTAGCACGTAACGAGAAACTATTTGACATATATATAGTATATATAAAATACGTTTGTCTCTTCCACAACTAACGAAATTTTCCACAAATTCAAAATATCGATTCTCATGGATCATTGAACAAAAAAAAAAAGAATTGAAAAGACAAAAGAAAAAATCTGTTAAAAAAATAATTACTTCCATTTCACGGCACATTTTTATTTGAAATAAAAAAGAAAAATGCTCAACAATGTGATTGAATTGTCATTTTTTATATAGCATCCAATCAATAATTTTCTTTTCTCTCGCACTCTCATCATTATTCTTGAAAAGTGACTCTTTAACCATTAGAATTGAGATCTGTTTGACGTCAAACGTGACCCACGATCTAATAACGAGGTAATTGATTAATTAATCTCACAGTCGAGTTAACCAGTATATGTTGTCAATCTAATTGGTCCTGTCAGTATATAAAAGTTTACTCAGGTCCCCAACTTTATTTTCAATTGTTTTCTTGTTTTTTTCCCCATTTTTTCTTTCCAAAAAGAATTTGCCTAATTTTTACATTTTTACTTGAATAATTATAAAAATCTAAAATCTCCGACGAATGAGAGAAAATTAAAAATATTTTGCTTAATATTACCACACAATATGAGAGAAAATAAAAATTTGATTCGATTAATTAAATATTAATTATAAATTTATAATATAACTAGAATTAAATTTTAAATTATTTGATTATAATTGTGACAAATTTTAATAACTATAATAATTCACTTCTAGTGAATTTATAATAAAATAAGGTAAATTAAATATTTACTTAGTGAACAATTAATTTTTTTCTATTATAAATAAAATTCTTCAATAAAATATAAATTAAAAATATTGTCGCTCATTTGAAACAAAACTTTAGGAAAATATTATTTTTTTTTATTCAATTATTAAATATTAAATAAAATATTTATAATAAATTATTCATATTAAATATTAAATATTCAAGTATTTATTATTAATTATTCAATTATTTATAAACAATATTATTATTATTACTGAAAATAAATAATGTATTTCGACTCTCAAGTAATTTGTGTAATGAATATGTATGTTTCCTACTCGTGATTTCTTTCCAATTTTGTATAAATATAATGTAAATATAGAAATTCACAAAAACTGGTTTTTTTTCGATATTCCCATGACATTTTAGTAAAAAAGAAGAAATTCTTATTAAGAAATGTAGAACTTCTATAAATACTTTTAGAAAATGATTTTAAAAAATTGCAAATTTCTCTTGCAAATAAACTATAAAAATCATTTTATTAATTGTTTAATAAAACTAAAAATCAACTTTTAATTTGTGTCTATAATGCGAAACGGTAAGAATAATAAATATTTAAATATTTTTTACACGAAAATTAATTAATTAATTATTGTAAATTAAAAAATATATATTTTAAGAAGAGATTTTGTCGAGAATTTTGTGCGAAAAGTATTTCAATATTTGAAGATTTATAGAGAAGAAAATAAATTTTATATATATATTATATACATAAATGAATAATAATGTTAGTTTCAAGCAAACACAGTTGACGTCAAACATCATTAATCTTTCTAATCGTCATCACCTCATTCATTTAATGCATTATGTTGACAATTTCATGTAACAAACTTCAAATATTGTCAAAGTAAATAATAGAATAACTGCTATCTTGGATTCAATGAACCCATTTTGCACGAGAGCCAATGTCAATGGATCTCTTTTCAAATAATTAATATAACAGTTCTCCCGAATTAAATTAAATTTTCGCGACGATCCATCAATCAATTTTCAATAGAACTATAATAATAGTAATAATAATAGTAGTAGTTATAATAGAATATAATAATTATAACAGTAATAATCCCTAATAATAATAATAATAACATTCAGGGTTGACTAAAATTCTTCTTTAAATTAATTATTCATTCATTTTTAACAAAGTTTTGAAAAATTTGTTTGAAAATTTTCAAATCCTTTTGTTTACAATTCAATTTTACGAAATTTCATCGATTATTCGGAAATTCTTCAATCAAATATGTATTAGAAAATAAAAACTTTAAATAACTTGAAAAATTCAATTAAACTATTAAATTATCAGAAACGAGTATTTATTAGTAAAATCTGCTAATTCAAAAGCAAAAATTCAATCACTAATTTAAATTAGAAAACATTTTTACTAATTCAAATTTAGAGATTTTAATATTCAATTATCTAAAATTTTAACTAAAATTCATATTTAAATTTTAAATCAATTTTTATTAAAAATTTTTTCGAGAATTCAATTATTTAAATACAAAAATAAATAATTTATTGAAGAATTAAATGTTTTTTAAAATTGAACTCTCATAAAGAATTTTATCAACAAATTTTAAAATAATTGAATTCTTTTGACGAATTTTAACAAATTTTTTAAGAATAATTACATTTTTCGAGAAAGTATATTGAAATTTGTATTAAAAATAATTGAATCTCTGTAAAAAAAATTTGATTGAATTGAGAAAAGTTTTTGAAAATAATTGAAATTTTTATAAGAATTTTATAAAAATTTTTGAATAATAATAATTAAATTAAATTATTAATAATAATAATTGAATTGTAAAATGTAATAAAATTGAGTAATTTAATTGAAATAAATTTTTAAATTAAAAAAAAATTCTTTTGAATATTAGAGTAAAAGAACTTTTTGTTTCTTTCTTATTTATTTGTTAATATTATTTATTTAAATAAATTAAAAAAATGATTTTTTCTTGTTTTATTTTATTTATTTATATGACAGCCCTTAATTATTATTATTATTTATTACTCTCTAAATTTGAATTAGGAAAAATGTTTACTAATTTCAATTATTGACTGAATTTTTGCTCCTGAATTAGTAAATTTGACTAATAAATTAGTAGAAATTACTATCTATTAATAAAATTTACTAATTCAAAAGGAAAAAGTCAGTTATCATATATCATACAATATATATAGGTATTATATAAATTAGCCGAATCTTTCTACCTCTTTTTTTCCTTTATATTTTCTTCTAGGCGCGACACACGATATACTATATATGATTTCATTCATTACTTAATGGCTCAAAAATCGAAATATCGATTTATTTTGAAAATGAATTCTCATTTGCAGTTAATAAGATTAGGGGTAAAGACATACCCTCGACCTGGTCTTCCTAACACCTGCTGCTATTATTAAACCCGTTTTACTGTGAGAGAAGAAGTTTTATTACAGTAGTACAATTACACATGCTAACTCTCTCTCCGAATACGAAAATACTCTTCGATATTTTCGGTACAATATTCTATACTGACTTTCCTACTTCACAGAGAGTGTGTAATAATAATCTCTTAAAATTTCAAACTAATCTCAATTTTCAATGCTCTGCTATTTTCTTCGCAGAAATATTTCCCAAAAGAAAAAGAAAATATTCTGCAATAAAAAATTCTCTCTTCTTTATTGCTCATGAATTTTTTTTTATTATTATTATTTGGTTCGAAAATTTTTATTACAGAAAAGAAAAATGCTAAATTAATTAAAAAGTAATAAAATTAGGGGCAATTAATTTAAAAAATATTTATTATATTATTTTCTTTAAAATATTAATTGATTTGAAAATATTTATATATATTATATACCGAAAAGAAAAATTTAATTTCGAGTAAGAGATATTTTAATTAGTTTTTTTTAAATGTAAATATTTTTTTTTTACTATTTTATTTTTTTTATAGATTAAAAAAATTGAAAATAAAAAAAAACATGTGTAAAAATTATTTATTTTCTCGTTCCTTAATTTCGTTATCACAAACCTATGAATGTCTCGGGCCTAACCTGGGACAGAGTTTCTTTAGGCTTCTCAGTACATATTAGATCAAACAGCTTACGCTTAAGACTCTTAGATGTCTTTCGCGTTTTATGAAACTTTTCATATATTTAACATTCGAATGGAATTTTATCAAATATTTTCACATCGGATTTAAAAAAAAGATCCAAAAATAAAAAAAAATTTTTTTACCAAAATCGAAAAATTTTAATCAACTAATTTCAAATTTACCACTTAACCTATTGTTCAGTTTTTATTTTTATTTCAAAATAAATAGAAATAATTTTCACTAAATTAAAATTGCCATTTGTATTAATTTTCCATAATTCTTTTTATTTTTTATTATTTTTAATTGTTTTCCCTTATTTTTATTTATTTTCCGAATAAGTTTATTAGTAAAAATGATTATTATAATTATTTATATTTATATTATTATTCAATTACAATTATTATAATAATATATACGAATAAATAAATAATTATTTATTCCATTCTTTTTCTTATTTTTTTTATTTCTCAATTATTTTTATTTATTGTACTACTTTTACCATTTATTTATTTATAATTAAAAGTACAATGATCCTAAATTTATGAAAGTTCAAAAGAACGAAATTATCTATTCTTTCTTCCAAATAAATTTTTATTACAATAATTTTAATTAACAATAAAGAAAACTTAATTATAAAGTTTCTAATGAAAAATTTAAATTTCAACTTCTATTCAATCAGCAATTTATGAAAATAATTTCCATAAAAAATATTTTGTTGATCTGAACGTTCAAAACTTGCAATTATATAAAAAAAAATATAAATTTACATTTATTTGAATTATTTTGTTTATTTAAAAATATTACTTTTACTGTTTTTAATTTTTTATTATTAACAATTATAATTATTACGTATTCCGCTTATCTTTTGTTATTTTTTTTTACTTTTATTGTTAAAATATTTGTAAATTATTGTTACCATTTATTTATTTATAATTTACCATATTTTACATTAATTTGCATTTTTTACAAAAATCACAAATTAATTTGCATTATTTTGTTTATTTAGAAATATTACGTTTATTAATGTTATTTGTCTTTCTCATTATTCTTATTATTTTTTATTATTAAGAAACTCAATTTAAATAAAGAAAAAGACAACAAAAAAATTGCATAATAATCACTTTTCATGAATGTTGCTTGTGCATAACAAAATTTTTTTTTACAAATCAGTTTAAGTGTCGTGCATTTTTATGAGATTATTAAACTTCGCCTTGAAATTAACATCTCTTACATGATTAATGGAAAATTAATTTTCACAAAGTTCGTTGCTAATACACCATAAATTAAGAACAAATTTCCAATTTCAATTTTTAGTAAATCCACACACAAAATTTTTTTTAATAAATCAGAAATATTTATTAATTAAAATTTCCCTCAGAAACATTTTTGCAAGCAAATACATTTTTTTAATTATTCTTTTAAAAAAAATTTAATTAAAAAAATATTTCACTTTCTATTCATTAGAATAAATACTAAATTGAACGAATTAAAAAAAGCGCAAAAAAATTAAAAGCAATAAATTGTTAGATAAATTAATTGTTAATTCATATAATAATTATTTATTTAATTAATTATTAAGTTAGTTATTAATTAAAATACTATTAATTATTATAATAATTAATTATTAAATTAATTAAATTAATTAAATAAATTATATAAATTAAATAAATTATTAAAGTAATTCATAATTAATTATCAATTAATTGTTAAACTTAAAATATTCTAATTTACAGTTTTCGTGTTAGAATTGTTCTCGATTCGAATAAAAAAGATAAAAACTCCTTTAAGGCTAGATAATAACTTATCAGTGGATAAAACCTATGTGTTATTAATGTTTCTTCGAAAATGATAAAATGATTTTTTTTACAAAGAAAAATCATTTGCAATAATAAAAAAAATGTTTGTGTAATATTATTAATTTCAAAATAATATTTTCACTTGTGTAAAATTAATCAAATATTATAATATTGATCAATTTATTACAATTAGAAATTTATCATAGTCATGAAATGTAAATACATTTGTATCAAGTATATATAACAGAGAGAGGTCCATGAGAGAATATCAAATATTCATTTCATTTGCAAATAACGTCAGAGATGCTTTTAGTCCCTCCCTTCCCCCCCGAATATTAAATGGGACACCAACTAATAAAGAA
Source organism: Leptopilina heterotoma (assembly GCF_015476425.1). NCBI lineage: Eukaryota > Metazoa > Arthropoda > Insecta > Hymenoptera > Figitidae > Leptopilina > Leptopilina heterotoma. The sequence continues at coordinate 952,072 of NW_025110924.1, read as the reverse complement.
TTCTTGTATATATGAACATTCGATAAAGTATTCTTTTTAACGGTACATTATCAACGTGTAAATTTAAAGCTTTTTTTTCTCTCCCGTTTTCCTTTTTCTTTTTTAATATAAAACAAATAACCTAATAGAATTATTTTTAGACGCATTTAATTACCAGTGAAATATTTTTATCACTTATCAGACATTCTACTTTTAATCTATTTCCACTCATTGTCATAGATAAAAAAAACGCACAATTATTTTGTCAAGGGTAAAAGAAAACGGAAAAAATAAATATTTTTTGATAATTTGTAATAGAGTCAAAAAGTTTTTTTTTTGAGGTTATAGAAGGAAGGCGAATATAGAATTTAGTCATGCTTAAAAAAGTAAACAAACGGAAAAGAAAATCATACCAAAAACAGAAGGTCGTTCACACACACGTCACTCGTTTACTCTCACGTTCTACTTGAAAATAAATCCATTTTTTTCCCAGAGAGACCCTCTGGGTTTTCCCGAAGATTTTCCCCTGAATTTATCAGCCCCTTAAAACACCCTTACAAACCCCTCAACAATGCATGTCACTATAATACTTTATCACGAATAAAAAAAAAAGAACATCATCCCTTATAAAAATTAGAAAATACTCGAGTTCATCTAAAAATAGTTGCAACACCCATGAGAAATTATTTTTAATTAGCTAACGATTTTGTATTAAAAGTCAAACTCTTTTTCTCTCTCATTAACTGGTTATTTATTTTTTTTTTTTTCTGTAATTTTTTACCCGGGAAAATCGCTCAGAAAAAGAAAAATATTTGCACTAATTTTTCAATGAAAATACAAATTGATTTTCTATTGAATTATAATGGTGCCACTCCCAAAGTATAAATGAATTTAGAGAATATAAAATCAAATGAAATATGTGAAATGAATTAATCATTAACTTACGTTATTTCTCCCTCGATTGACAGAAGGCCTGGGTAGTCTCGTGCTGACAATGGTCGGGCTCATTTTGAGATGATGATGAAGATTCCAAAATGTTGAACACTTGAAATGCCTAATTGTCATCACTTCACTATGACATGGACGCACATTACTTGTTCTCAGGTACAAACTTGTTGAATCGCTATTTATATACCGTTTTATTTTTTTTTTCACATAAAAAATATTAAGATTCCGTGTACGTTCGTCCGATCCATGACAGACAGTCGAGATCCACCAAGAACCCGACATACACAGCTTATTGTAAGGTGTAATACGCATGCGCGCAATAAGCGCACAACGGAAAATTCGGGTTAAACCGCGCGAAAAATTTGAATTTACTCACCCATCATGTGAATGAGACTTTAATTTCCAAAAGAGAGAAGGTGGGGATGAGAGTGATACAGTCACTAACAAAAGTAAATGTTATTCGCACGTGCGCAGACGTTAATTATGGATTAAAAAATATGACAGATGTCAAGAATTAATACATTTTTCACAGTAAAAAGTGTATTTTAATTCATAAACTAAAATGAAAGAATTAATTAAGAAAAGCAGTTGTATTTCGAAATGGAATTTTTTATGACAAAAATGTGCAATTTAACAAAAATTCCAAAAATTATAGTCAATGAGTGAGGATATTATATCTTGGAGGTATCTTTGAAAAAATAAAATCTAAAACTTCTATAAGAATTATAGAATAATTACCAAAAATGATAGAACCGACAAATGAAGTGTTAAAGTCCAATGAAAATGATGATTTTTATAATTCTGATGAAAGCGAAAAGCCTTGTGGCGAAAGATGGGCTCCTGTTGGTGCCAACGATGGAGATGAATTTAAGGATGAATTTAAAGAGGTCTTTAAGGATGATTTCAAATATTATCATTCTATGGAAAAGTGAGTATATTCTTCCCCTTGAAACTTATTTATTGTTCTTTGCACTGTTCTTTAGAAACAATTTTTTATAAATTTACTCTTTCTAGTTTGCCTTATGAACTGGAAAGGCTGAGAATTTTGGAAGAGGAACAAGAAACATTAAATTCGTCTCTAATTGCATTAACAACTCATTTCGCTCAGGTATCTTGTCATTTTAAATTACTTTTCAATTGTATTAAAAAAAATTATTTTCTAACTTTTTGGTGATTAAATTAAATAATTAAATTTTTAAATATGAAAACTTTTCGCCAGGTTCAATTTCGACTTCGTCAGATTGTTGACGCACCAGCTGAGAAAAAGGAAAGTTTGCTCAAGGAGTTGGAAGAATTTGCCTTTCGTGGTATTCCTGACGTTCCAAATAGACAAAAAATTAGCAGCAGCAGATCGTCGACTCCTTTTTCCGATAGACAAAGTGTATGTAGTTGTAGAATTTATTTTTTTAGATAATTGTTAACTTATTGTGATCATTGCTATTGATTTTACGAAATTTGCCTTTTCATTACGAAAATTTGATTGGGAAAATAATAATTACAGAATTCAGGTGAGCTGAAAGATGACGAACTTGAATCGAAAATGGCACTGCAACGTACTAAACAAAAGGAATTAATAAGCCAATTAAAAACACAATTGGAAGATTTGGAGAAATATGCGTACGAAACGGGCGATGCCGATTTACCTCAAAGTGTTGTTCTCGAACGACAAAATATTGTCATTAGTAAGTTAACATAATATTAATAATCGCTGTTTTCTTGTTATTGTTTACTTTTTGTTTACTGACATTATTAAAATTATTTTTTTTTTTCTTAATACGCAAATTACAAAATTTCTTATTTTTGAATAATTTTATAATCAAAATTTAAAACCTTCATTTATTAAGAACATAATTTATTTTTATTGTTTATAATAATATTTATTAATAATGTTTTTCGGAAAATTCAATTATTTTTATAAGTATTAAAATTTTTGGCAAAAATTCAATTCTTTTAAATAAGATTTCTTGCGAAGAATTTTAGAAAATTTTTTTAAAACAATGGAATTGTTTCGAAGAATTTTATTATGTATTTATAAAAAAATAATTGAATTTTTGAAGAGATTTTCATTAAAATGGTTAAAAATACATTGGGTCGATGAATTGTATTAAAAGTTTAAAAAATAATATTCAATAATAATTAATTAGCTAATAAGTGAATTTTCTAAAATTTCGAGACTGAAATTATTTTTTATTATTTTTTTTTATTAATATTCTTTAATTATTGATTTTTCATATTTTATACTTTACGAAATTAATTTAATAGGTCATCTCAAGGAGAAATTGAACTTCGACGTTGATGATCTCTGTAAATTGCCGCTCGATGATTTAAGATGGCAAGTTGACTGTGCAATAAGTCAGGTTTGTATTTTCTTCTATAATTTATTTTTCTTTATATAATTTATCCAAATTTAATTTTACCAAACGAAATAGTTTTTAAGAAGATTTTTGAAAGGTTTTTTTGAAAGATTTTATTGAAAGAATTTTTATTTTTAAAGAATCCTCGTCTTTTAAAAATTGAAATCAATTTAAGGAATAAATCTACCCTTTCAGATTGTCAGTCCATTAAAAATGAAAGAACAATTAGTGGGTCAATTAAAAACGCAAATCGCTGATCTCGAAAGATTCATTAATTATCTCCAAGGTGAAGTCAGTTCAGAAACGTTAGCATGCACCTGCGCTTGTCCAGTTCACACGCACGGAACCACTGCTGCTTCATCATCATCAGCATCATCATTTTCTAAACACTCATCATTTCATAAAAAACCAATAAGCAACGAGAAACAAACGGAAAGTTTAAATACAGTACGCAAAGTTTTGATGCTCCTTCACATGTACGTTCTCTCACAACTTGGCTGCAGTAGTGAAAGAGCGAAACGTAATTTCAAAAAGAAGAATGTCTGCAGTTGGCGTGATTTACGAACACGACTCGATATTGCTGTGGAAAATATTCTCGAGTGTCTAGCTGAAAATGTCCATCATCGTCATCACGAGGACTTTACAAACGACGTGGAATATTCATCAGATTCTGATTCACCAGTCTCACAGCAGAATAATACAAAAATCACATCGGCAGTGAGAAAATATTTGGCAATTGCCGTTCGTGATTTAATGCAACATGGATCGAGTGTCGACGTTCATGTTAATAGTGTCGTACCATTTGTTGGCTGTTTTCCCCAAAGAAGTCAAAATTCAACGAGTAGTTCAATGCACGCTTGGCTCATTGTCTTGAAATATTACGAAATTAAAAATGGACAACGATATAATTCAGCGCCAGCTCAGAAATTATCGCAAAGTTTCAATCTCGATCTTGTTGGAAATAGGCCCGCCTCATCGAAACAGGTATTTTTGATTATTTCAGACAAAAAAAAATTCCAAAGATAATTTTAAAAAAATGTTTCAAATAATTTAAATATGTTGTAAAGAATTTAAAAATACTTTTTCATTTTTGATGAGAATGTAATAATAATTTAATGTGATTTTTCTTCAGAATTTATTAGTAACGATTGGAAATATAATTGCATCTCACACGCCATACAAAAGAAGTTATGATACACATTTCAAGGCTTTTATTTGTGCATCATTGAAGTGAGTTTTATTATTGAGAACAATTTTAATTTAAATAGTTTTACAAATAAAAGTATAACTCTTTATCTGCTTTACAGCGCCAATAAACTAGTCGTGTGGTTGAAATTGATTCTGCAATGTCAATATTTATTAGAAAATCATTACATGTCTTGGAGTTATGTCATAAAAACCGGTGAGTATTTCAATTCAAATGATAATAAAAGTAAACCATTTATTTAAATTATCTGTTAAAACTTAAAATCTGTTTAGAATAGTAAATTGTAAATCGTTGTTTACTATTGTCTATTATTGAATTTTTATTTTCTTCAGTTAGTAATAGTTTTATTTAAAATAAATATTTAATTATTATTTTTCCATAGGAATTAAGGTTTTCGAAAATTCTAAATTCAAACCTTTTTGAAATTCAACAACTTATGAGAATATTATTTTATTAGAAAACATGAAGAAATCGATCACTCCGTGTCTTCGACTCGGAATGCTCGATTTCTCCATGTTTTATAATAATTAAAGATGACCAAGAGATAAAATTTTTATTTTTTGTATAAGAATATTGAATATTATAAGAATATTCAATTATTATTTTCTAGAATTTTTAACTAAAATTCTTCTTTAAATAAATTATTTTTAATAAATTTTGAAAAAGTTCTTTGAGAATTTTCAAATCCATTTGTTTACAATTCAATTTTAGGAAAATTTGATTATTCGTAAATTTTTCAATTAAATATATATTAGAAGATAAAAACTTTAAATAATTTAAAAAAAAAACAGTTAAACTTTTTCAAAAAAATTAATTCTACAGAATTGTTTGTTATAAAATTTTTAAAACTAATAATATTTTTCGGTGAATTCGATTAAAATTGTATTCAAAATAATTGAAATTCTGCGATGAGTTCTTTTATTTATGAAAATAATTGGATTATTGCGAAGAAATTTCTAAAATATTTGTAAATAATTGAAATCTTGCCAAGAGTTTTTATTAAAATTTTGCATAGAATTTTATTAAAATTTGAAAATAATTAAAATTTTTGAAAAATAATTGAATTCCTAAGAAGAATTTTATTTCATGAAAATAATTGAATTCTCTTTAAAAAAGAAATTTATTATTTATGAAAATAATTGAAATTTTATCTAGAATTTTCTTAAAATTTTTGAAAATAAGTGAATCTTTGTAAAAAATTTTATTATTTATAAAAATAATTGAATTATTGTTAAGAAATTTTTTTAAAAATTTGTAAATAATTGAAATTTTACTAACAATTTTATTAAAATTTTTTTAAACAATTGAAGTCTTGCCAAGAGTTTTTATTAAAATTTGAAAATAATTAAAATTTTGCCAAGAATTTTATTAAAATTTTTGAAAATAATTGAATTCATAAGAAGAATTTTATTTTATGAAAATAATTGAATTCTCTGTAAATTCTGTAAAAATATAAATTTTAAAAAATTTATGTTCAGTAGATTATAAAGTGTTAATTTTCCCAAATGTGATTTTTATAGGTTTTCAAGACGCTTTTCACACTCTCGATCGGCTCACGAATCATAAATTTGATTTGCCCGTCGACTTGGCCATAAAACAATTTCAGAATATCAAAGATGCCTTCTAAAGAAAGAAAAACGTCCTTCCACAATTTTAATTTTACTAGTCAATCCACGTAAGTGATTCAATAATGACTGCTGTAATTTTTTCTATTTTTCTTTGCATTCTTTTCTTTTCCTGTCTTATACGTACATAAGAAGTAAAAAAAACGTGCACAGTGCATAATAACAGAAAATATTTAACTTTGTGGAATATATTTATATATATAATATATATTACAAGTTGAGAATAATTGCTTCGTGAAAAATACGAAGAAATATTTAAAGAAAAATGTTAATCAATGGGAAAACATATGACTTTGTACTTCTACTACTGAATCTCAACTTTTTTATTTTTTAGAAAAAAATGCACCAGTGCTTCTATACTTTTAAAAATAATTTCTTCTACGTAACTTTTGAAACAAATTTTAATTTTGTTCAAATTATTTTATCTTGCATTTATTTAAATGATTTAAATTAAAGTTTTCTAACGAACAAAGTATTTAGTAGTTCGCTTTTAGGTAGATTTTAATTATTCGTACGTAAAAGAAAAATAACGAAAGTGCTTTAAGAATTTAGTAAAAAAAAAAAAAAAAACTAGAAGTATTTATATTTATTGTTAAGATTAACAGTCATTTTTAATATTCGAATGTTTTTTGTGTCTGAAATGGAAATTAGAAAAAATTCAGACACTAGATTTTTATTGTAAATTAAATGTTTATCTATATTATATATTTAAACTGTTTGTTAAGTTTTAAGATGTACTTATTCAATTACCTAGTAATTAAACTTAATTTAGTTCATTATTTCAACGTTTTTTACGTTATTTTCTAACTTTGCTGATATACGAACTCAATTTTTCAATGTAAATCAATGAAAGAAATAACTTTTTGCAAAATGTAAACTTTAAATCACAAATTAAAAAAAAAAATGTTAACAGTGTTAAATGTTCATAAAGGTAATATTAAATGTTCATTTTCATGATGACATTAAATTTCAATTAATAAAGTTTTTACAAAGGCTTTATACGCGAGAAACTTTTATGATATTTAAATTGAGTTAGTTATCAATTAAAATCGCAAAGATAAAATATTTCCCATTTACGATAATTTTTAATTGAAGATAAAAATTTATTAGAAATATTGTTAAAAATGCATTTATTGATAAAATTTTACATACACCTATTTATTTTAATTAAGAACTTATTTTTTTTTACTTTACAATTAAAAAAATCTACATATCCAAATAAAAATATCGTTAAAGTACTGATACTTTTATCAATGAAATTAAAAACAATTTCTTTTCTTTTATTCAACCAAAGACAATATTTTTTTTAGTATATATAAATCGAAACAGGAATTATTATGACACTTGTTCTCATATAGCACTCAAAAAGAAATGTAATAAATATTACAATAAAAGTGTAAAATGAATCATATACTTATAAAAAAATATATTATAAAAAACAGTGTATAGTAATGTTATCAGGAACGGTTAAAAGTATTTTTGCAACAAATGTAACAATAGTTTGCAACATTATCTTGATAAAGAGATTTAATATTTTTTCGAGAATTATAAAAGAAAAAATGTTTTAATTAAAAGCGAAAAAGTTTCTAACGAAACTGTCATGTATACAAAAATTTTTCTTCGTAATTTTCGTTAATAATTATTTTTTTTTGATTGAAATTGCAAAAATAGTTAAATAATAATTGTATATATTTCGACATTTCGAGTGAATTGATCTTATTATTGATTTTTTTCCTCAATAGTTGGAAAAATCGTAAAAAAGAAAGATTTTTAAATGACAATGTTGAAATCTGACTTTTATAATTTTATGATAATGATCTCGAAAAATGGCTTGTAGGATAAATCGGACTGAACCGATACGTGACAAAATACACGTTCTATGTACACATGTAATCACCAAACCAAATATTTGTAATATAATTTTATTTGAAAGATGAAAATAAATTGTACCAAAGATATATTTGCATTGTCTAATTAATTACATCGCAAATAAATTATTTAAAAATATTATTATTAAGACTACTAAAATTCGAAATATTAAATAAATAAGTAATTTGGTATTAAATGCAAAGACAATTTTTATGAAATTTGCCATTTATTTCATGTAAAAAATGTACATCTGAGTTTTATATTTTTTTTCTTAACATTAACGCCACATTAATTCATTATTAGTATCATCTAAATTATTAAATTTAATGATATCTTAAATATAGAATAAAATCACAAAAAATATGAGGCTGAAGTCTGCAACGTTTTTAAAAACGAAAACGAAAAAATAATGCCAGTTTTTTTTTGTTTTTGATTCTAAATCATGTTGTTTTTTAACGATTGTTAAGTAGATAACAATTGTTGTAACAATTTTTATTAAAAATTAACGCACACGAAAATTAAAAAATTTAAATAATAAAATTTTTCTTTGAAAAAAAATTCTTTTTTTAATTCCTTATTTTAAAAATATTGCGGACTTCCTCTTCATAAAAAAATTGATATTTTTTTTAACAACTTAATTATTTCGTTTCTGACATGTCGTTGATAATGATTTTAGGCTACACACTAAATTAACTTAACTAATAAAATAATTTCTTACTTAAATACTTCAAAAGTATTTTCAATACTTAATTATACTGTTTTGATTTTAGAATCGTACCTAATGTTAAATGGTATTTGAATTTGGCATTTGAATTTCGTTTTTGAAAATAATATTCAAAATTTCCAAAAATATTAGTAGAAATATTTTTATTAAATTGAAAGATAATTATAGATTTAATTAATAGAATTAGAAAATAATTTTTGTTTACTCCTTTTGAAGGATTTTTTTAAATTAGTCATTTCAAACGATAAATTTGGTTTCGATACATTAAATTTTTCCGATTATATCTTACATTACACTTAATATATTAAATGTAAAGGACACAAACATTTTGTTACGAGATCTCTAAATATTTTTCATTAAAACTTATAGTTAATTATATTTTTTTAATAACACAGTAACACAAGTTTCACAATATTTTTAGAATAAAGTTATATCAAATACGAAGCGAATTTAAATTATATTATAGTAAATAAATATTAATAATTTATAATTTTAAATCGCAAATTTGTATTCAAAGTTTATTATGAATTAATTAATAATTAATAATTAATAGTTAATTTAGTTGCTTTAATTTGATATAACTTTATTGAAATTCAAAGTACAATAGTAGATAATATAATATAAATAATTCAATAATATAAATATTAATCATCAATAATTAATAATGTTAATAATATAATAATAATTTTTTTTAATAAATATTCTTTTAGAATTTATGTACTCAACTAATAAATTTTATTGGTAGTTTTATTTCTATTTTTACCAGCGTAGAAATGGAAGTTTTTGAAAATTCAATATTAAAACTTGAGAATTGAAAAATGTTTTCAATTTTGAAACAAAATTACAAAATCAATGTATGATTTTTAAATTTACTTGACAATTTATTGTTATTATTGTTATTTAGTATTTACAAATATAGATTATTATATTATTTCTTTTTTTTTAGAAACAAGTACTATTTAGGTCGAAAATAATTGACTGGATTGTTTGCAAAAGAAGAAATACTTTAAAAATAGAGCTTTTTGGAAAAATAGCTTAAAATGTCCAGTTTTTTTCGTAGAGTTTTCTTTTGTTCTTTTTTTCAATATAGAGATTCGACTAAATTCGTGATTTTACAGATTAACAATACTGTTGTGAGTTTCAGGTAGTCTTAAGTTTTACACTTGTATAACAAGGTTCTTAATGATATAATAGAATAATAGATATAATATATCTGTTACACTCAGATTGATTCTGTAATTAATTACAAAAAATTTATAATTGACTTTAATTATAGAAACAATCTGCTTCTAATAATACTTTTACTATTATTTTGCAAATTTTTTTTTAAATATATATCAACGATGCTGACACCTAACAATTATAGGAAATATTATAAATGTAACATATTTAAATATACATTTAGCAGAAAGACAGCGAAAACACACATGCAATAACTTTAAGTTTTTAATAAAGTTTAGAATCTTCAGAATCGTTTTTTGTGTTTCGAGGTCGCGAAAGAATTTATTTTTAAAAATTAAACAAGCAGAAGAAAAATATTTAAATAAATTCGAAATGTAAATTAATAATATTAAAGAATAAAAAAGGTTTAAAAGCTGCGCGTATTTGACATATTTGTAAATTTTAGAAATATGTTTTGTAAATTTACATTTTGACTTGATATTAATTTCACGATATAATAAAGTGGCGAGTGTAAAAAAAAACAGAAATCTCCCACTTAGCTCACAAAAATTCAGTCTGTACAGGAAAAAAATTTCCTAGAAAAATCGTTAAAAATTATCTTAAAAAATAAATGCATGAAAACAGTCGTCAGTGATAAAGATTTAAATAGACAGTGCTTGAAAAACGAATGTTTAGTCCCGTTTTAATAGAAATATTTTTGTGACGGTTTATTTGCAGTCTTTTAGGGTAAAAATATTTTTTCAGTTCTTGTCTCCCATTTTTTTTTAAATTCCAGACTTTTTTTTACTGGAAAAATTCAAAATACTTTTTCAAACGTAAAGAATAATAAATAGTTTCTTCTTTAACTAATATTATTTAATAAGTTAACGTGAATTTTTAATTCACTAATAGAAATTAAATTTCTAATTTTCAATTTAAAAAAAAACTCCTTTGGTCGAAAAAAGCAACCTTTTTGTAATGATAAAAATCGAAAAATAGTCAAAAAATTACCTTAAACATGAATTCGTATCGGAAGATTATCGGAAACATTCCCAGTTTCAAGATCAGCTTTAATGGCTTCCAGAGTGACGAAGATTTTTCGGAAAGGAGGCCGTTCGCATGGTCGTCTATTCCAACATAATTTCATGAGTTCATAAACCACAGTTGGCGTATTGTCTGGACACTTGAGTACATTTCCTTCTTTAATATATTTCACCACCTCCTCGTGTGTCATTCCATAGTAAGGTTGAAGGGCAAAACTGAAAATTTCCCAAAGACAGACAGCGAAAGCCCATACGTCCGATTCAATAGTATATTTATTGTAGAGAATACTCTCCAACGGCATCCATCGAATTGGAATAGCGTCCTGTTCATCGCCCTTGTAATAATCCTGTAAATAAATTTTCTGCGACAATCCAAAGTCGGCAATTTTCACCACCATTTGATCGTTAATTAGACAATTTCTCGTAGCGAGATCACGATGAACAAATTTTCTATCCGACAGATAAACCATTCCGGAGGCAATTTGCCTCGCAATGTTAATTAAATCCATGTGCGATAGACGTGAATCGGTGAATGAACCATCGTTTTCAAAACTACGAACGATGTAATTTCCCGGTGAGCAAGTGCGTAGGAATTCGTTTAAATCGCCACGACCCATGTATTCAAAGAGAAGACACATCGGTCGACCGATAGCACAAATTCCGAGGAGTTTGACAATATTTGGATGATCGAATTCGGAGAGTAGACAAGCCTCGCGTTCAAAGTCTGACAAAAGATCGTCGGTTGCCTCGTCCTTGAGCATTTTCACTGCTACGTTTGTGAATTCATCGCCTGGAATCAGACCTGGGGCTTTTGCTTGAAACACTCGACCAAAAGCGCCTTGGCCCAAATCTCGAATGTAAATAATATCGTTTCTTGGGAACTCGAGTTTTTCCAATTTTGGATTTAGCATCACTCCTGTCTTGTGGTACGCATCGTTGCTCGGCAATTTGTCAAGATCGATATTTATATCCTGAAAATCAATTTCAATTGCAATTTTAATTTCAATTTCAATTTTAATTTCAATTTCATGATTCGTTTGTTTTAAGAATAAATTCTGATCAATTTTACCTGATTAACGGTAGCATTATAACCTTGATGACGTTTACGAAGTTTTTGGCTCAACAGAAAAGCGAGGGATGTTCCTAGGATCATTAAAAATCCGAGAAAGGCAAGAGTGAGAATCACAGTCGGTGTGAAGAGTGTATCCATTATTAAATCATCGGGTCCAATTTTTACAATTTCCTCTGTTGAATTATCTGGGGAATTTAGAAAAATTTATATAAAAATTCATTCAGCTTGGAAATAAAAAAAAGAATCTGTTGTGAAACTTACCACATTTTGGAATATTGCAGTACTGCCAACGAATTTTTGTATCAGTTGTAAAGCACCAAGGCATCGGTTCATTTCCACCGACATTTCGACAATAATTTTCACCGTCAACTATTTGTGGAAATACATTTGGTGGACGATCGTGAGAGTGTGGTTCTTGTGAACTCCAAGGCTGACATTCGAGACCCTCGTTTGTTCTATTCATTTTTCCCATATAAAATCGTCCATTATCCTGAATACAATTATCTGAAAGATGAATAATTGATAATTATTATTATTAATTATTATTATTATTATTATTATTAATTAAACATAATCCTTTAATAACATTGAAATTAAATTTAAAATTGACTTAAAATTAACAAAACCTAAATAATTAAACTTTAAATCGATTAAAACTCAAACTTACAAGTAATGAGATCTTCGTTTATGTCAGTCAAGTGTATGTTTGAGCAAGTAACTTGATCGTTACTAATTTTTGGAAGACTTTCACAATTTGGCAGTAAAAAATGTCCTCGGGATCTGATAAAAATATCCCTCTCTTTATTGTCCTCGATTAAGGCCCATTCGTTAAAGCAAAATTCGTGACGAACGGCCATACAATCCTCGTAACACAATGGTAAACCGATTGAATTTCGACATTGTGGAAAAGCGTATAGACAAAGCATTTTCTGAAAATAATTTAATTAGTAAAACACTCGAAGTATATCTACATTCTTAAATGAAGAATTTAAATTAAAGAAAGAAGATACCTCGGCTGCTGAACGGCATGGCTCGTTTAAATTTACTATCAATTCTTCCCATAGATTCATTGCCGTTTGTTCATTTAATAATCCACCGGGATTATCTCGTGTATCATTAAACCAAACTTTGCCGATTCCTGTAAGGTATTTTTTGCAAACCTTACCACTGTATGGCGCACAATAGCCTTGATTCTCATATTCTGTAACAATAAAACGAATATTAATTCTGCAACAACGAAAAGTTATTTCTGTAAAAATAAAAGAAATATTAATTCTGCAATAAATTTCTAAAAGTTTTAAACTAACAATAAAACTGATAAAACAAATTACACTTTTGTCACTTACTTTTCAATGCAAATGCACAATGCAAGCCAATTATCACCAAAATTATTGTCCTCAGCACCATGGTGCGAATTATTGTATATTCTCACATAAACATTAAAAACTAAATAACATCACAAATTTTCTCTTCAAAATTTTCGTGGAAATTAAAATTTCAGCATTCTCTCTCGCTTTACATCCCTATAATGATCTATTTTAAGAATATAATTAAAAAACACTAAATATTTTATCAGTCTTTTTCACATTATTCAGTACTTATTTGAAATAAGTAAATATTCACTAAAAATTTTTCGTTAATTAATGTTTAATTAATAAATGTGAATTTTAGTTTTTAGTCTCGAAAAATGTGGACGAAATTAGAGGTTAGGACTTTTTTTTGGATTTCTTCTCACAAAAATCCACTTCTTTAAAAAGTTCTTGCAGTTCTTTTCTGAATAAAAGAAATTCATTCATTCACTTAGTGATATTTAAACTTTTCAGAAAGATTTAATTCATTGTTGTGTAAATTTTCTCTTAAATTAGGAAATTAATAATTAACACTGTTTTTCCTTTTTGTGTTTTGTGGTTTTGTATATATTTTACTAAAGGTTGATTCACGAAATCGAAATTGCCGCCTTTTGGTAATATTGATTGGCTGTTGGAATGGACAGTTTTGAAGGTTCGCCTTAAGCTAAACAGCTGTTTTGATCACGTGACCTCTGTTTTCATTAAACATGGCAGCTGGTTGATGAAAAGGAAAATGTCACAAAGTGTTAATAAAAAGAAGGAAAAATAGTGTTTTTCAAAAACAGTTTCATGAATTCGTGTTCGTAAGAGGACTATCTAAAGATGCCGGTCGACATTAATCGATTAACAGAAGGCTGGCTAGAGCTTGAAAGTGATCCGGGTAATATACATTTTTATTTTGACAGCTCAACTCACTACTTGTTCACATATTGATTAAGTGATTGTTATAATAGTATATTTCAAATAATCGTTTCAATTTTGGAATTCTTTTTTATCTCAGGACTTTTTACTCTTCTCCTGGAGGATTTTGGTGTGAAAGGAGTTCAAGTTGAAGAAATTTACGATCTTCAGAAGTCTTTAGAAGGTCCTGTTTATGGCTTTATTTTTCTGTTCCGCTGGATTGAGGAGCGTCGATCACGTCGAAAAATTGTCGAGCAAGATGAGAGTTTTGTTAAAGATGAGGATATTGTTAACAATATTTTCTTTGCACAACAGGTGAGGTGTTTTAATTTCAAATTATATTTTGTAGGTTATGTTTTAGTCTTATTTAGGAGCTAAAGGGAGATTTCGATTACATGTTAATATAAAAAAATTATTAATATAAACTTTGTTTAAAAATTCAGGTCGTTCCGAACAGTTGTGCAACACACGCCCTATTATCGGTATTATTAAATTGTCCGAGTATTCATTTAGGAACGACATTGTCTAGATTGAAAGTGCACACATCAGGAATGTGTCCCGAGAATAAGGGCTGGGCAATTGGAAATACACCGGAATTGGCGTGTGCACACAATTCCCATGCGATGCCACAAGCTAAACGACGTCAGGATAAAAATACCGGTGTCTCGACTGGTCGATTTACCGGCGAGGCATTTCATTTTGTCAGTTATGTTCCGATAAATGGTAGATTATTCGAATTGGACGGCCTAAAGCCATATCCAATGGATCATGGTCCATGGAAGGAGGACGAGGAATGGACGGAACAATTTCGACGTGTTATCACCGATAGATTGGGAATGGCAACCGGTGAACAATTACAGGATATAAGATTTAATTTAATGGCCGTTGTTCCCGATCGTAGACTCGCTATTTCACATAAATTGACGATGCTCAAAACAAATAGGCAAATTGTACTCGAGGCATTGCAGCAACTCGTCAAATTGAGTCATCCCGATAGTGAAAAATCATTGGAGAAAGCCGAAAAAGTACACGAGAAAAAAGTGAAATTCGAGGGAGAAATTGTTATTAGCAAAAGTGAAATTGATACCAGTTCTATTCCTACAATTAGTGTTGAGCATTGTAACAATTTTGGTAATGATAATGAGGAGACGACGATTGTTGCCACTACGAAAACAGAATCTGGGTAAATTTTTACTTATTATATTTTTATTTTTTTTTATTTATTTTTTTTTTAATTTTTACTTTTTATTTGAATTTATGTTCATTATCAGGATTGAGACAAGTCAGGGATTTTTATTTGAATTAGAAGTACTGGGAAAAATTAAATTTTTGGAATTTATAAGAAAATTCCGAACTTTTGTGCCATTTTTGTTTAATACACAAACTATGAAATTGACACGAATTCCAACACAAAACCAATTTTAAAATTCAAAAATGTATCTATTTTAATAGTTTTCTTATTATTTATTTTTAATTTTCGCCTTTTTAGTCTGACCTATGGACGAGCTTTCAATTTATAAACTTTAAGAATTTATTGTAATTTTTAGAAATTAGAAATTCTGTAAATATAAGAATGTTAATTGAATTGTTATTTCAGAGGTATGGAGAAAGTAGTGATGTGTGCTTTAGATTATGCAACGCCTCTTCAAATTCAAACGTCTCCCGCTCACAGTTCCTCAAGTACGGACACTTCTTCCGAAATTGGATCTGCTTTTAATTCGCCTACTCAAGGTTGGTCTCTTATAATAGAATTTTATTTTTAAAAAAAGAAAATAATTTTATACTTGAAATTTTCAGGAACTGAAATCATTTCGAAAATGTTCTTTTAACACTTTTTTCTTCTTTATTTTCCTTATGACAATTTATAGATTATTCATTATTTTTAACACTGTCCCTGCTCGATACACTTTTTCGACATATTCGTTGCCTCGTACAAATTTTCTTTTCGGCGCAAAAGATTAAATTCTTCGGACACATCATACGAAGGGATGAGAGATTCTTCGTTTTTTCATTATTCGAATAGCACAAATAGTAATGAAAAATAGATGTTAAATCAGGAATGTTGCCTATCGTTCTACAAACATTTTTCGTCTCAGAATTATCATTTTGGCTCTTATAAACATTTTTCGTGGGACTTTTGTTAATCACAAAACGGTTAATAATTTGATTAATGTCATTTTTTGCTTTTTCTCCCGTATTTGCATTATATTTAGTTTCATTTTTGCCTATTTCAATTGCTCTTGTATTCTGATTCTTCTCGTTATTTCGAATAATATAATTTGTGATAAAATAATTCAATAACACTACATTGTTCACAATCATGTTTCTATCAGATTTTGTAAAATTGTACGATTCCGTTAAATTTTCGTCTGGTGTATTTTCATCGATTGTTTGATCTTCGGTTAAAATTGATAAATTTTGTTTTGAAAAATTCGGTATCAGTGGATTAATATCCTTATCGAATGTTGTATCCAGAGAATAAGATGAATCTAGTGCTTCGCTCAGTTCTAAATTGTCGGAACTTTGGTTTAAATAATTTTTCACTTCACTGATGATTTGCTGTTCTTCTCGAAAGTTTGTGTCACATGTCCAAGTTTCGCTCGGCAGGACGCAAATTCCTAAATATGACTCGAACATCTGGGAAAAAGATTTCTTTTACAATATTACTGTTATATTTATTTTCTTAGGTAAAAAATTTTATCACTAGATAATTATTTTTTTAATTAATTATTAATTAAAATAAATAATGAACTCTTTTCTTTTTTTAACAGACAAAATTTGTCTTTATCGTCAGATAATAACAAATTAATTACTTTCTCATTACGACTAGAAAGTATTATTAATTTGTTGCCGTTAAACTATTATTAATTTATTGTCGTCTTTCTTGGAAATTTAAGTAAAAAAAAATAGTTTTCGTACCAAACCTTCGGAGCATTTCGACGGTGTCCAGACATATTCACCAGACGGTAAATTGACACAATTGTAAAATAAATTGCAATTTGTTGGATGAGGTCTTCTTGTTTCGGGACATTTTGAAATTACCAGATCGACGATAATGAAAAAGAAATAGAAAAATGATAAAATCTGTAACATTGTTACGAGCACGATTGTCGTTATCGAACTGAAATATTCGCTTGTAAATTTCTTTATGTACTTTTTCACGAGTTCTCAAGCAGACGCATTTCTGTTTACACTAGTTTAGTAGTTCATTATTGACACCTACTTATACAGTTATATTTTCACCTCCTTTTAAACGAGAACAATTAGACAGTAAAATTTTTACTTGACCCGAGAAAGTCATCTCTCTTCTTTTTTTCGTAGCTTGGGGCTGGAACTCCGGGCAAAGCAGTCCAACTTCAACGAAAGATTTCAAGAAATTCGTCGTCATTCGTGTCGCTGGTGATGAAAAAAACGAAGCTGGTTTAAGTGAGTTAATTCGATAAATATTTTTATTTATTTATTTAAAAATATTTCTAATTATCATATAAAATCTTAATTTTTATGAAAAAATAATAATGATTAAATATTTATTTAAAAATAAAGTTATTGATTTTTCAATTTCCAATTATTTCCAATTAAGGAAATTCGTAAACAAATGTAATTACTTTATGAATTTCGTTCCATTTTGATTTATCTATTGATTTAATTGAATTTAGTGTATTTATTTTAATTCATAATTTCAGGTCGTTCATTGGGCAATATAAATATTAATGGAAAAAGATTGGTCTCGGACAGTGGACATTTACACAAGAAAGTGTGTTTATCGGGAGAAGTTAGAATACCTCATGCTAGGGTGAAAACTAGTAATGGGGACACGGTCATCGAGGAAAAGAAAGTGGAAAAAATTGACCCCAAACTGTGCTCGAAATATCCAGAACTTTTTGAGCCACACACATTTGCGCCAAAAGATCTTCTCGCACTACTTAAGAATCTTGAACACGAAATTTCCATTTGCGAAACTAGTTTACGCGATGAAAACGATAAACGCAATAAATACAAAGTACGACTTTTTCTTTTTTTACAAAATTTCCTCTTCTTTTCAAATTTAAATTAAATTAAATAATTTCTGCAAGAAAGTACTTTTTATGTAATTTAATTTAACGAATTGATTATTAATCGGTGTTTGTCTTTTTTTCTCTTTGTTAGATTGACGACTGTAGAAGGACTCATAATTACGATGAATTTATTTGTACATTTTTGTCGATGTTGGCTCAACAGGGAAAACTTGCCGAGCTCGTTCAGCAGCATCTCACATTGAAGAAACACACATCTGTATCCGTCAATCGAGTTCACAGGTTTGATTTTTATTAAAGTTATTTAAAAGTAATTTAGATTAAATAGAATAAAAGGAAATTTGATGAATTAAATAAAAGAATTTAATTTTAAGTAAATCGAAAAGATAATTTAATTAAACAAATTTTCCTCTTGCAGATCGTCAAAGAAAACGGAAACTCGACCAAATTCCTCTCGAAGACGTCGTGGCAGAACTAAATGCAAAAAACGAAAATAAGTGATTGATTATCTGGATGAATCGTGAGAAAAGACTTTTTATTTAATTTTCCATTTTTTATTTGAAAGAGAAAAGAAAAAGCTTTACGTGGACCGTATTTGCTTCGAATTGTAACCAGTGATTTCTACTTCGATAATCTTATTTAATTAAGATTAAAATTTTAATCTCTCATTAATTTACAAAGAGAATAATTTCAGCGAACTTTACGAAATCCGGTATTTTTTACACAAACCCAGTTTTTAATAATTAGCGATTTTTTTTTAATCGACAAAATAAGAACTAATTTAAGTTTTCTTCTAATTTAAGTATTTCATCATTTTCACGTGTTTCAATGAAATACTAAATTATATTTCCAGTTATTATGTCTCAGAGTATTAAAGAAAGTAATAACAAAATTCTTTGGGAGATTTTATTTTACTGACGGAGAAGGAATTGAAGCTTCTTTTTATCCTTAATAGTAAATTTTTAGTGTTAACTATTTTAATATTATTAATATGCTATAATTTAATAATTAAAAATTAATAATTGAAATTTAATAATTTAATAATTAATAATTTGATAATTGACTATTTAATAATTTTTTAATCTAATTTTCTTTGGCGTTTTTAGTTTTTTTCCAATTCGAGAATTTTGATAAGGACAGGTTTCAGAAAAATGAAC
Source organism: Leptopilina heterotoma (assembly GCF_015476425.1). NCBI lineage: Eukaryota > Metazoa > Arthropoda > Insecta > Hymenoptera > Figitidae > Leptopilina > Leptopilina heterotoma. The sequence goes on along the minus strand of NW_025110924.1, from coordinate 932,671 downwards.
AGAAATTTATTGTGAAAAACATTGAAAATATTTATTTCAATATCCATATCGTACATGAACAATACACACTGCGAATATATCTCTTAAATCTAAAACCCCAGTTGATAGGGCATGAAAATCGAATGTACATTTGGAATCGAGAAAATTCAGACACGGCAAACATCTTTTTTTTTATATTTTGTTTTTTTTCAGTAATTGAATAGAAATAGGAACTATTTTCAAACACCTAACTTTTGTCTCACTGTTTAGATACATCTTTTTTTTCACACAAATTTTTTTTTAAAGTAAAGATTTTTTTCAATTTTCCTTTTTTTGATAAAAAATATTCGCAAAAACCTTTTTCTGCAACAAATGCGATATTTTTTTACATATATATAGAAATTATTATCGAGGCACTTAACGCTTTATTCCACAAATACAATTCAATGTGGAATTTTTTCTTATTAAACATTTAAAAATTTTTTCTCTTAGGAATATTTTCGAAAAAAGGAACGAAGAAAAATCTTACAAGAAAAAAAATCTGTTTATATTTTTTTTTTGTTTTTTTTTTGTATTTTACTTATAAATGTAATCAAAATTAATTTATATCAATATTGTTTGAATATTGGAAGTTTCTGAAAAATTTCACTCTGATTTGAAAAGAAAAAAAAATGACTTTACAAAAACTGCTTGTCGAAGATTCTCGACTCGCAGATAATATTACACTTAGTGTGTCTGTACAAATCGAACGGACTATATGTATATAATATATAATATATATTTATTTCTTTATTTATATAAAAACAAACGAGGAAGGAGAAAATGCGTGATCCTTCCGCATGTAACATCGATAATAATAAACAGTCTTGTGTTGGGCTTGATAGGGCTGATCTTGACTTATGAAAAAGATTATCTTACTAAATCTTAATTAATATCTTCAAAGTGGGGAAAAAAAAGAAAGAAAAAAAAAAAGAAACGAGCATTTTACTCGCGATTAAATTAATATTGAAGATACCTGAAGAAAAATCACCCTTTGTTGTTTCTTTCTCTCTCTGAGCTTAAAATTTCAATGTGTAATATTTGTATCGCAAGTCCTATTATTAGTAATAGTAGTACCAATGATTTTGTGTTTGCTGGTCATCATGATCATCCCTAATCATTCGACACAGACGCTCCTTTCTTATATACGTATACAATTAATTAATAAATAATTCGAGTTACGCGCTATTATTAGTTTTTTTTTCGTCAAAAATTACTTTGTTACATCGTACATTTTTTTTCTCAATCGAAAACAATTTTTTTTTTCATATCACATATAATACATAATTATAGAATTGGGGATTTTAAATTCATCAGGTCGCTGGGGGTTTTTTTCGGCTCAGAATTTCGATCAGTATATTTAACATAAAATAAAAAAATATAATTAAAGTTTTGATATAAAAGAATAGAAGTAAATTTTCTTTTTCTGTAAATTAGAATACAGGAAAAATTAAACGAAGCGATTTTTTTTCAACTGATTGAAATTTAGAGGAAAAAAAATGAAAATCGAAGAGTAGAAAATTCAAACTAGAGACTATCTAAAAAAAATTTTTTTCGAGAAAGCATTTTTTGTTATCAAAAATTGTTTTTTGAAAATGGAACATCTTTTTTTTCTATTAGCGCCCTAACACTTTCAATCGTAGTCCATATATTCACATTATCGAAAAATACATTAATTTGAAAAAATATATATATATATTTATGAGAATAGTATAAATATGCGTGGGTACATAGATCATTTTGTGTGAGTTCTCTACATGTAATACATTCACTTAAAATAGGCATTTTTTTCTTAATACTTCGACTCTCGATTTAAATTTTTCAAAAAGGAAATTTTTGTTTTTTTGTAAGGGAAAACAAGAGAATTTGAAATTAAGCAAAGTGATAGAAAAGAATATTTGATTCGACTCCAGCAAGTGTGTTTTTTTTTTTTTTTTTTTTTGGAGTCGAATTAAAAAATGTTTTAAGGGTACCTGGCGGTGATGAGATAGCCGGTTGCGCGACGCAGTCTTTAAATGATTAGTCGAGAATAACTTAGACCAGCTAACGCGCTCTAATTCTAAACAGCTCGTAATCACAGTCGTAGAAACTTCCAAATTTCAAATGACAATGTACAATAAAACTACGACTCTGAAGACGTTTAGTACAGAATTTTTGAATCCTGAATAAAGCGATTTCATTCGATTGGTGATAGCGAACAAAAATTAACATTTACAAAAAAAGACGATATCATTACAAATATATAATTTACTTAAATATTAAAAGTCACATGGTCTTAAAAGCTAATTACGAAATTTGCCGGGTCAAAATCAGAATCGATTTTGAAAGAGAAAAAAACTCAGGATAATACTCCATTTTTTTCTTTATTATGCGTTTTTTTCTTTTCGATTCTATTTTGCTTTTTAGAAAAAGACGGGAAGAATCGAGAAATCGGAATTAATCACAGTTTTTTTTTTTAAAGAAGACTCGATTGGGGGAACAAAAAAATTCAGTCTACCCTGCCCGAAGGAATACGAGATCCTGAGCATCACGTTCAAAGGAGGTAATGTGCCTCGTTATAGAGGTGCATCTTTGGATAAGCTCTTGCGAAGTGACGCACATTATTTTTTTCCATTGATAATGATTCACTGTTGTCGTGAATCATTATTCGAGTTCAAGGACCCGCGACTTGGACACTGTTAATGACGTTTGTCGTTTGTCCACCGTTCACTTGGGGTACGACGTGATTCTCGCCACTCTTCCCCAGGCGAAGAATTGATTGTAGTGATGCAACTTCGGACGCTAAACGATCGAGCCTGCTTTTGACTTCCCTCTCGTTCTCGGGTACTGTTGGCACATTTGGCGTCCATTCGGCGCCAAGGGATATACCCGAGTCTCGCTCGTCACTTGAGCCCTCATTGTCCCAGGGTGGCGATGCTCTTGGTCCGGGTTCTTGTTTGATGCCCTGGAGTGCGAGGAGTGCACTCGCCGCGTCCTTGTCACCGATTCGTGATTTATGCCTCAATTTGTGGGGTAGGCAATTATTTGCGCCAACCATATTCTGTGGCACTGTCAATGAGGAGCTCTCGTCACCGCTGCCGGAGGAGAGTTCAAACGGCGATTGAGCGCGACGACCACGTGACAAGTTCAATGCACTTGATGTGTCAAAGTGATCGGCCGGATGTGTACTGTAGGGATATTGGAAGCTCTCGGTCTCTGGGTAGGCTGTCGCTTCCGGTACGTAGAGTTGAGCTGGCGACCTCGGTGACCTGGAACCGCTGACTGGCTGATGAATAACGGATGTGTGCACCGGACTTGGCGATCTCGTGTAAAGTAATGTTGTTGATGTGGATAATTTTCGTTTGAGAAGAGGTGGTTCAGTCGGTAGGGCGGCCAATACGTGCTCGGTGCTTATTACATTCTCGCCACAAATGCCAAATTTATCGCGAATCGCTTCCAATTGGGCTTTGAGAATGTGATTTTCTTTGCTTAATTCCATGACACGTTGCTCGAGGACCATGTCATTGAATCGTCTCTTTTCGCGGGAACGTTTTGCAGCTTCGTTATTGCGTCTACGACGATCCCAGTAACTGTCGTCTTTCTTATTGTCGGGAATGAATTCCCGTTGTTTACGCTGGGAGAAGAGTTCCTTGCGTAGATCGAAATTTGAATTGTAATTGTCGGAATGGGGATTTTGAGAATCGTGGTGTTGATGTTGCTGATGTTGTGGAAGATGTTGCATTGATTGTTGTGGATGGAGGGATTGTTGCTGTTGTTGTTGTTGTTGATGCTGCTGTTGTTGCTGAAGGGATGGCGATGTCCCGTGATGGGGATGCGTCATTGGAGGTAGAGGTCCATGAGGATCGTGGCCATGTCCACCATGACCCGAGTGTGGTATTGAATGGTTGGTCGGCATATTGCTGTTCAAGTACGCAATCTCACCATTGATGGGCGATCCACTCTGGCGGGTGACAAACTCTGCCACCATAATTTGCCTTCTTAGAACATCTGTAACAGAAACAAAAAAATTCTGTTAAAAAGGTAATTATATTTTCTATATTAAATAAAGAAACCAAACGAACCAATTCTCAAGTCATTTTCATTCAAAAACATAATTTTCCATTAAAGATTAATTAATCAATTGATCAATTAAATAATGTATTTATTTATTCACAAAAAATAACCTCTATTCTTTTTTTAATAACTTTATCTTTTGGTAAAGAAAAAAGAAAATTGTTAAAGTTTTTTTAGGTTATATTACAGCAACATATTAAAAACAACCTTGGTAATTGGTTCCTTCATCTTATTATTAATCACTAAAATTGTTATACGAATAGTATTTTATTTTCTGACAATTAGTCAAATATTTAAAACTCAATTTCAACATTTAGAAATAATTTAAATATAAATATTAACACAAAACGCACAAAACTTAAAAAACACAAATGCCAAATTGTCAACAAAAGTGAAGTTGTCTTTTAAACGAAATCGATTATGATTTAAATATCGAATTGTTAGGTCGTTCACTGCGCAGACAACTTCACATTGTTTCCTGTTCCGCCATTTTAGTTGCGGGTGTCACTCCGGAAAAACTCTCTTTATTTTTGTAATATTTATAAAATAATTAACAAAAAGAATAATAATAGGTATTGTGTGGAAGTGATATTAACAGTAAAATAAAAGTGTGGAAAAAGTAATCGTACCCGAAAAAGATATAATTGAAGGAATTAATCCAACTCCAAAACCACAGATTCAACTGCGGCAAATTTCAACGAAAGAACGAATCTCCAAATTTACGGAATATTTTCAATATTCGAAAAATCGACTAAAAACGAAATTGGCATTCTGTTTGCAGACGAAAATAATCTAAAGGTTAGTTTGAATAACATTTTCATTTTTAGGTTACGTTTGCATGTAAATTTTTTTCGCTACATTTAGTAAATTTTCTTAACTTTATTTATAAATCCAAAAATGTTCTCTAAATGGTAAAAATAACGAAAATTTGCCTAAAAAGTTAATTAAAAACCGTTAAAAACAATTGATATCGATCCAATATCGATTGTTTCGATTATATTCATTTGCTGTGTTCACTGCGCAGCCAACTTCACTCAGTTTCTGACTCCGCCATTTTAGTTGCGAGTGACGTCAAGTGACGCTCGTAAAAGTTTCTTTTCTCACGAAATATTAGTGAAATAATTAACAAAATGAATAATAATACAGTGTAAAAGTGCTAGTAATAGTAGAATAAAAGTGTAGAAAAAGTAATTGTACCCGAAAAAGATATAATTGAAGGCCAAAACAGTAAATCAGTCGAACTCCAAAACCACAGACTCAGCTGTGTGAGATAGAATTTCAACAAAGAATTTTCCTAATTTACGGAATCTTTTCACTAAATTAGAGTGAATTATCGATGAAAAGAAGACAAATCAACTAAAAAAGAAATAGGCGCACTATTTGCAGACAAAAATAATCTAAAGGTTAGTTTGAATAACATTCATTTTGAGGTTATGTTGGTATGGAATATTTTTCTTCTCAATTTAGCAAATTCTTCTAAATTCAATATATTTATTTACAAAAATGTTCTAAATGAATCCTTTCTAAAAAAAACGATTTAAAATAATTATATGAAAATTTGTCTAAAAATGAATAACAATTGATATCGATCCGTTGTCGATTCTTTCGATTATATCGATTGACTGTGTTCAGTGCGCAGCCAACTTCACACAGTTTTTGATTCCGCCATTTTTGTTGTGGGCGACGTTCCGAAAAGTCTGTTTACTCGCGCGTAATACTTGTAATATAATTAACAAAATGAATAATAATACAGTGTAAAAGTGCTAGTAATAGTAAAATAAAAGTGTAGAAAAAGTAATTGTACCCGAAAAAGATATAATTGAAGGCCAAAACAGTAAATCAATCGAAGTCGAAAACTCGGCTGTGTAATGGAATTTCGACACCAAACCGAATTTTCTAATTTATGGAAAATTTCCATTAAATATTCTAAATATTCCCAGCGAATTATTGAAAAAAAAAAGAAAATGGTTTAAGAACGAAGTTTTCAATTCGTTTACACAGGAAAATAATCTAAAGGTTAGTTTAAACATGTTCATTTTTAGGTTATGTTATCCAAATTTTTTTCTCTTTTAACAAATTCTCTCAACAGAATATATTTATATTCCAAGAAATTTTCAATGGAATGAAACAAAGAAGAAATTTTTATGTCCCAAAAAAATGTTTATAAAAATAACTTTTAATTGATAATAACCAAATCTAGTGACTGCGTAATAATAATTATTTTTAGAATTGATAACGAGTCTATTTTTTTTAAAACAATTGTTATCTTTAAATAACTCTCGAGATTTAAGTATACAAGAATGAACGGAAGTTTTTTCTTTCTCGAAAAAAAAATTGCAGTATCGTGAGTTTTCTATATATATTTATAAAATAGTCACATACTCCAAGATAGGAGAGAATTTAGAGAAAAATCTCGTCGGCGAAGTTAAACGATTTCAGAAATGCGACAATTCACCACTAAGAGAAACTCCAATGATCATTAATTACATTGATAGTTTATATAGGGAAGGACAATTGAAAGGATTTATTTCGTTTTCACGACTTTGCAGCAATACGACCATAAATGGAATATCACAAGATCATTCCTTTGAATTAACGAGAAGGACGTTCATTCTTCAAAATCAAGGAAGAAGGAAATTGTTAGTTCCTGGACGGAGATATCTCTCCAAGGTGTCGAGCTCTTAAAGGATAAATCGTCAAAGGATTTAAATTTGATAAAGGAAATTTAAATTCAGGTATTTTGCGTCATTTTAATTTGAAATGTACAATTTTTTGCAAATTTAGTCATTGATAGGAAAAATTATCCAATAGAAAAATTTGACTGTTTTTATAGTTTATTCTTTTTCAGTTCGAGTTTTCTTTCTAGGAGAGGAATAGAAATTTTTATCGCAAATCGAGTATAAATATAATCACGTCTCTTATGCAAGAAAGACGATCTCGTTCTCCCTTATTGTGAAATTCATATTTGTCACGTTCGAGAGTGTCTTATCGCTAATATATACACTTAAACTTCTTGATTTGCCTCGACACTTTTTCCGTCTAGATAAATCGATTGCTCGTATTGATAATTTCCATCGCACATTCGAATAGGCGTCTCATCATTGACTAGAGGGAAAATAGTAAATATTACGTAAACGATTAAACGTAGAAAATAAAATAGAGAATTTATCAAGTTTTCTCTATCGAAATAGTTGCGATTAAAATGAATCATCTATTTTACTCAAAAATCTGTCTCAATTTGCAAATTAAATTAAAATTTGCAAAAATTTGAATTTTTGCATTTTTTTCGATGATGATCAATTCTCTGTTTAAAAATGTAATTGGATGAATTATGATTTATTCATTGTGGATGAGTTTATATTGCAAAGATAGATTTGTAAATTTCTGAGTAAAAATGTGTGGATGGTTGCTGGGATGTATTTTATCGAGAAACATGAGGCACGTTATATAATATTCCACGTGCGCTTGCGCTTCCAAGAGCTGGCCACGTGCTTCGAAGTGAATGTCAGGCGGCATGAAAAGCCTCTCATCGTCATCATAAATACATTGACGTGCGTAAAACTCGCGGATTTCTCACGTGCTTCGGGAAAATGTGAATCAAACGTGTCACTTTGACCTCCAAGTTATTTTTTTTCTAACTGCAGGTGTCTTATTTTATTTATTTTTATGTATTTTTATTTTTTCACTATTTGTATTTTTATTCTTTTTTTACTATTTGTATTTTTATTCTTTTTTACTATGTATTTGTATTTTTATTCTTTTTTACTATTTGTATTTTTATTCTTTCTTACTATTTGTATTTTTATTCTTTTTTACTATTTCTATTTTTATTCTTTTTTACTTTTCTTATTTGTAAAAATAAATAAAAATAATGCATTTGCATTATTTTTCTTATTTTTTTGATTTCGATTACGTAATTAGACATTATGATTCTATTATGCAGTAGTAGAAAAAAAATAGTCATTGAAATTCTGATTCACTTGTTGATGAGTAACAGTTGCTTTTTTGCAATTATTATAGTAAGTTTCGTAGAAAACAAATGGAAACGTTTGCCAGCGTTGATCTAGGTCACGTATACTCAATTATACAATTTTTTTTCTCTATCATTCTGCCTCATCATATGAAAGAGTATTATTTTTTTTTATTAGTCAACGCTCGTTTCTTTCGGAAAATAGAATAAAAAAAATTCCACCAAATGGATTTGTTCCAAAAAAAGTAATTTTATATTTCCGACGCAAAATAAATTATTTTGCGATGTAAAACACTTGCAATATATAGAATAAGAAGTGGTTGTTTACAAATTTTGATAGTTGTGTAATATTTCTATTTTTAATATATTAGGGAATTTACTCTCCACGTGGCGGAAGATTGCTTGTAATTATTTTTTTTTTTTGAATTCTGATTTGAAATTCAAAATTATAATTCGAGTCTTTTTTTTCTGATAGTATCTAAGAAGTGTATTGTTTCTTTTTGCGGGAGAGAGAGAAGGAAAAAACAAAACAAATTCTGCAGAAGATAACGTAATCATCTGCTTACCAGAGCAGAAAATGAAGCTTCTTTAAAAGACTTGACTAGCATTTGTAGAGTTTCTATATTTAAACTGCATTACGCTCATTAGACAGACAATTTTCTCGTGGCTGAAGAAAGTGAAAGGGTTGAGAAGAAAGCGACTGAGGAATATAATAACCCTTTCGTAGATCATCATTTGCGCTCAGTAGACCGTCAAAAATTCCGTCCAATTTTATTTATTGAAATTAATGCTCAAAAGGGAAAATTCTTTTTTTCGTTTCGAATTTTTAAATAATGGAAATTTTTATTTTTAATATTTGGAAATATTTTCCAAAGGGATAAAATTAAAAAAATCAAACTCGATTCAACAGTTTTTTGCAAATTTACAAAAAAAAATTATTTTTTACAATATTAAAATTAATTTTCAAAATTGTTGAAACGTTCGATATTTTTATTTTTTAATTTATTTCTCGAAGAATTTGAAAGTCTTTAAATATAGAAAAGAAGAATTGTTAAAAATCTGATTTTTCCGTCTTCATCGAAAAATAAGAAGAATTCTTTTTTTGATTGAATCCGATATTTTTCGAGAGGGGGAAGCCCTATGAGTTTTTTAAATAATAATACCTATGAAAATAAAGAAAGTCGGAGGGTGATCAATACAAATCGTGGGGATATTTTTAGATTCATTTAAGTAGAGGAGTTTCTCCTAAGGGTGACCGACCGACGACGAAGTTCTCGGAATAGAATTACAGTGAGCAAGATCACTATATGTTTTCTTATGAGTCACTATATAGCACTTAGCAGTTAAACATTCCCGTGAGTTTATTACCGCTTACGAGTCACAATATATAGAGAAAATACCTGCACGAAAATGGTTATATATATGAAATCATTTCTTTATACATCCGCTTATGACTTTATATTGAGGAAGTGAATGCACAATCGAAATAATATCTATATATGACGTTTTCCTCCTTTCATGATTGTTTTTTAATTGTCAAAAAAATTTCGAAAAAGAAAAATCTGATTACGTTCAAGATACTTTTATTGTTTTCCGTTTTCTTCTTCTTATTATTTTTATTATTACTATTATTTATTGCTATTTTTTATTACTATTTATTATTATTATTACTATTATTATTAATTTCTTCTCAAAAAAATTAATAAGTATTTCCTTTGTTAAAACAATTTTGTTTGTTTGGAAAAAAATAGTAAAAATATTAATAAAAATAATAAAAGTTAAAATTATAATTATAATTATAATAATAGTGATTAAATGAAGTAACATTGAAGCAATTATTGCGATAATTTTGCAAGAAGAAAAAAAAGGAGAAGAAGAAGATGAAAAAGGAAATTGAAAAAAGAATTTTGAGAAAATGAGAAGGGAAGTGTGCTAATCGATATGGAGGTCATTACAATAGTTACTTTTCTGTGTGTATTATGCTTATGAAAATTCTAAAAGAACCTTTCAAATATACGCAATATTGTGTAATTATGTCAATGTGAAATTATATACATATTGTGTTTGCAAAAATCGTCAACGGAAAACTTATCTAAAGAAAAGCTGCGCGTTATAATATTATATGTAACATTGAATAATTTTATTGACAAAGAAAAAAATTGTACAAATTTGAAAGATTACATAATCAACAACCAGTATTGAAATATTGTAAATACTTAAGTAAGAAAAAAAAATTGATTGATGATAAATCACAAGTCTGTCTGATAGAATAAATAATATCAATTGGAAAAAAAAGAACTTTAATTTGCGCAATATTGTGTAATTTGAAAGCTCTCGGGCTTGTATATAACTTTTTATATACATACATATAGCGTTTGAATTCATTGGAAAATAAGTATAATAATATTAAATTCAAATACGTGCAACATTGTGTAATAATCATGTATGATTTGACGCTTTTTGTAAAAAGAGTGTTTCTCCAACACTTGCTCTGAAAGGAGTACTTTTCTTGGTAGAAAAGTGTGGCGAAAGTAGAACTTTTCTCAACTGCTCTAAAGAGCGTGGCGAAAGTAAATTCAGCGTGGTGAAAGTAATTTTTAGCGTGGCGAAAGTAAATTTGGCGTGGCGAAAGTAAATCATGTACTATTTTTTGTAAATAATTTCTCTTTCTTGGAATTTTAATTTTTCGTATTTTTCTTTGGCTGGGATTTTTATTTTTCGTGGTATTCTTTCGCTCGAATTTTTATTTTTCTTATTTTTCGCTTTTACTGGTATTTTAATTTTTCGTATTTTTCTTTTATTGGGATTTTAATTTTTCGTAGTTTTTTTTCTCTGGAATTGTAATTTTTCGTAGTTTTCTTTCGCTGTTTTTTGATTGTTTGTTTGTGCTGTTGAAATGTCGAATTGTTTATTTCTCACTGGAAATTTTAATTTTTATTCTTTGAATTTAATTAATTCGTTTATTTGGAATTAATTTTTTTAATTGATTCGTTTATTTAGAATTAATTTTTTTAATTAATTCGTTTATTTAGAATTCATTTTTTTAATTAATTCGTTTATTTGGAATTAATTTTTTTAATTAATTCGTTTACATGAAATTAATTTTTTAAATTAATTTGTTAATACTTTGAATATTAATGCAAAAGAAAAATTTAATATTTCTCTATGCACTTGGAGAGGAAAAATTGCATAAGAAAGGAGGAAAGTGTCATTTTTCGCGAGAGAAAAATTTTTTATTTGAGAAACTTTTTCCTGGTGAATAAAATATGAATTGCTTCTTGTCACTGTTCTTTTTTTCCAAAAAAAAGGAAAGAAAAAGTAGAACAAAATAGATAAAGTTCCCGCCTTTTTGAGATAATAAAGTTCGCGCATTTGAATTTTCTCTGGCTCTTAAACTGAAATTATTTTTATATTTAAAATAATTCGAATGGAATAATTTTGCATTATAAGAGAAATAAAAATTATTATTATATGCATTTATTAAATTAATTATTTGCCGGGGAAATTCCAACATTAATAAACCAGACTCGTTGGGCTATCGATCGGATGGTTTTAAACGTTATAAGTCGTGTGTTCGACGTCAAAAATGACAAATCGTATATGGCAGATGACGCAGGTAGTGAGAGAGAAAGAGAGAGAGATTTGCCGTGATTATCGGCCACGTGACAATCCTCTCAAGTTTTATTATATTACACAAAAGGGATATATTACGTTTGGAAATGTTAAACATTTTCATACGCAATTATATTCTTTCTCGAATATTCTCTGAGTGGAAATAATTCATATATACCTTTATTCGCAAGTTTTTTGAGAAAAATGAAAAATTTACTTTGGAAACATTTATTTCGGAAGAATTACTATAAAAATTACTACAAAAGAATTATAAAAAAATTGCTGCAAAAAAACTACTTTGAAAAAATAATGTTAAAAAATTAATTTTGTAATCAGAGAGAATATTTTGAAATTAATAATTATGAACGTAATCAGTGATAATGTATGATTGGATGTTGTAATATAAAATGTAGTACGTTTCAATTTCAATGACACGTGAACGCTTGTTATATGTATATAATATGCAAATTGACAAAAGCAATCGACACGTTCATAAATATTTTATAAAACACTATTACAACAATGGTGTTTTAGTGTTCTTGGGTAGAAATTTTTTCCTTTTTTTTGTATTTTTCTTTCTTTTTTTTGTGACACTTTTCGCATTGTATGTAAAATCTATATTTATTTTGAAATCATTGTGTGAACATGTCTATCTAACATAGTAGCAAAAATGGTACATGTTCATATCACTCGTGTGCACGTGTTTAAAACTATCATTGCACAATGTCGCAAATAATGCACGTGGCCGCTGCTAAGACAGGTTTTTTGCGTCGTTTTCTTCCCCCTCCCCTTTTTGTCAGAGTTGCAAAATATTTTTTTCGAAATTTTTAAAAATATTATTGAAAATAAAAATGTATTTGTATTCAATAAATACAAAATTGCTATAAAAATTTTAAATAAAATATAATAAAACTAACTATAAAAGTATAAAAACTTGTTACTACAAAACTGTAAAATTTATATTAAAATTACTATAAAATTGGAAATAAAATTACTATAAAGATTATAATAAAGTTACTATTAAATTTTAATAAAGTCACTATTTAATTTTAACAAAGTTACTATTAAATTTTAACAAAGTTACCATTAAATTTGAATAAAGTTACTATTAAATTACTGTAAAATTTAATATAAAATTTCTGTAAAATAATTCCTGTAGTAATTAGTACAAATTTTTACTAATTTAAATTGGAAGACGAATTTTCACGTTCTTTGATTTATATACAGAATATTCTTTGTTTCTTCGCTGTGAGAGTTCATGAAAAGCTTTTAGTACAATAATTTTGTCAAGTCTGTGACAACTTTGTGAGTCCGATTAGTGATATAATGAAAACGAGCTTCTTCATTTCGTGTGAGAGTGTGTTATATTTAAAAAAAAGAAAAAAAAACAAAAAATAGGAAAAAAAGTAAGAAAAAAACGACTTATTTATGAGTGTGTGCGTGCAAACTTTGCGAGCACGTGCCAAACTCACACGTGCCTCTAGATTGCCCCGTGCGCAAGAAAATAAATATAAAGAAGTCACATTAAAAGAAACTCTTATCTGACTTGCAAATCTTATAAAATATATATTTATTCCAAATCTAACTGGTTTAATTTCGAACTTTAATTTCGATGAAATTTTCACCGTAAAACGTCGCGAGTAACTAAATTATTTATTTCTATCTTCGATTCGAAAAAATTGCTGTAACTAAATTATTTATTTCTACCTACGATTCGAAAAGAATTGCGAAAATATTTTTATTGTAAAGTTGCTTTATATATTTTGTTTTTAATTTCATTTCAATTTTATTTCAATTCCACTTTCGTTTAATATTAATTTAATTTTAATTTTATTTCAAGTTTATTTTAATTTCACTTCATTAATTCAGTTTAAATATAGATTTTATTGAAAAAATTGGATTTATTGCTCTACGTGTATTAATATTGAGAAATTGAATTCAAATTTGTATTAATATTGAGTTAATTTATTTTTGTTTCAGAGGAATAAAAATGTCGGTGACGGGAATCGAACGCTATGCATGTACCCGTCAGGTTGGTGCCTTAATCCACGCAGCTACTGTCTATCTTCAAGTGCAAGAATTTGTGGTGAGTTTCGCAACGCCTAATGAGTGAGTCTTTGAATTCCTATAAAGCCTCTAAATCTGAATTAAAGAAAAATTTAATAATAAACGAGTAATAAAATAATAGACCATAATAAATAATAAATAGTAAATAATAAATACCAAAAAAAGAAATAATAAAATAATAGGTAAATAAATAAACAGTAAAAAAATTTAGTAAAAATTTCCACTGATTCGAGTAATTGAAAAAAATCCCAATAAATAAAGTAATTAAGTTCTACTGTAAAAAAATAGAAAATAAAATTAAAATAAAAAATAAACTAAATAATAGTAATAACAAAAAATAGTGAATATTTTAGTGAATATTTTTATGGCTCAATTTTCCATAATTCAGATCTAGAGTCAAGACTATGAAAATTTTATTTATAATTTAGTTATTTATTTATGCATCAGTTTAGTTAACAATTTAGCGAAAGTAAATTCCATCTCAAAATTGCGAGATTAATGAAATAATAAAGAATCCCGAGTTAAAAAACTCTTTGCGATTGCAACTAACAAAAAAGTAAATTTATAAAATTCAGGGAGTGTTAATTTGCGATAATTCAGAGATTAGAATTTCTTTCTGTACAAACTGTTTTGTGTTCCACTTATGCAACTGTTTATAATTATATAGTTGGAAGCTGGCTTGAAAGTATAATGTTCGAAAAGATGTATAAAGAGAGAGAGAGAGAGAGAAAGAGAGAGAAAAGTGTATTTGCATCGATTATTTATACATATATTGACGTGAGGGAATAATAAAATAGCCTGTAATAATAATAAATGAACACAATGGAGCAATAATGAATTTTATGAATTTTATTGATAACAGCAACTAGAACGGTATATTTGAAATTAGATCGACAATTTTCTATTGTGAGGGCACTATTCCGTTATCGGGATGCTGTAAATATTATATCAAGATCCTGATATTCAAGATATTTGAGTGCCCTCCTCCTTCTCACGTCGGCTTCATAAAGTTTCAAGTGCGTTATATATGTTGAACAAAGTGTTACTGATACTGGTTTTATATATATGAGATATACGTAATAGAACAGTTAACGGTGACTACCGAGAGATAAGAAGAAAGAGAGAGACACAGAGGAACACTTGAACGCGATGCATGCGTTACATGTTTGTTTTGTTCCACTTAGATGAGTGTATTACGTTATGTAACGGTGTTTACGAGTCTGTAACTGTATACGAAATTCCATAAAGTAGCAATGTTGATTTTAGTTTATTATTTAATTTTGGTTCTTGGTAATGAGAAACGGAATTTGCTGATCAATTCTTGGACTATTAGAATTTATAGAATTTTATAGAATCGCTTAGTTGTCATTTTTTTATTTGATTTTTATTTACGAATTTTAATTACAACTTTAATTTACTCATTTTTATTTTCAACTTTTTATTTATTTTTTGTTGTTTTATTTATTTTTAAGTTTTTACTTACGAATTTTTATTTATCATTTTTAATTTGATAATTTTTATTTATATATGAGTTTTTAATTATAAATTTTATTTTATTTTTAATTACGAATTTTCAAATATTAATTAACGAATTGTAAAATCCAATTTTTAATTTCTGAATTTACAAATTAATAATTATTAATAATTTTTTACAAATTATTAATTTACAAATTTAATTTAAAAATTCTAATTTATTTAAAAATTTTAATTTTCTATTATACAAATTGTAATCTATTTTAATTTGTAAATTTACAAATTATTAAATAACAAATTTAATTTTCCAATTTTAATTTATTTAAAATTCAATTTATTTAAAATTTAATTTATTTATAATTCAATTTATTGACAATTTAATTTATTTAATAAAAAATTCAATTTATAAATTTTAAGTTACAAATTTACAAATTTTAATGTAAAAATGTTATTCATTATCTTTTAATTTGTAAATTTACAAACGTTATAATTATAATTTTAATTCAAAAATTTTCAAATTTGAACTTACAAAGTGTAAATTGCAAGTTTCAATTTGTAAATTTACAAATTTTAATTTACAATGTTGCAAATTGCCAAGTTTTAACCTTTAAAGTGTAAATTTCAAGTTTTAATTTATAAATTTACAAATTTTAATTCAAGAATTCACAAATTTACAAATTTTATTGTACAAAGCGTAAATTCCAAAGCCTAATTTGTAAATTAAATTCATAAATTTAAAGTTACGAATTTACAAATTTACAAATTTACAATTTTTAAATTTTAATTCATAAGTTTTAATTTACAAATGTAAATTCCATATTTTAACATTTTTAACATACAATTTTTAATTTATTTAGTATTTGAATTGAAAACAATAAATTCTAAATTTTAATTAAAACATTTTTAATTATTCATTAAAATTTTACTTTTTACTTCAAAGTAGACAATTATTTCTATATTCTACATGAATATAATTTATAATTAATGAAACTTAATGTAATTAACTCTAAATGCAATTAAAAAACAATTGAATAACCATTTTTTGAGAGAGAATTAATATACAGAAAGGATGAGAGAAATGCTTTGTGTTCATTAATCCAAATATTTAGTGTTTTGATTGTCAAAGCTAAAAATGACGCAATATGTGACGCGCTCGTATAAGCAAAGAGAAATAGAGAAAGGGAGAGAGAGAGAGAAAAGATAAATATGAGAAGTGTCATTCATATCAGACTCTATGCACGCATAGATAGTGCACGTGTATATAGTGCATTGTGCAACAATGTGTCACGTATCGCTATTAAAAAGTGTCTCATATTTTCGTCGAATGAAGATGCGCTTTTATATATTTAATATACGTTTATAATAATCCATTGACACATTATGATTCATCTTCCGAAAAATAATTTTTCCTTTTCGAAAATTAAAATTAATAAAAATTCCCAGAATGAATATGAGGAAAGTATTAAATTTTATTACCGGGATTTTTTTTTAATTTACTCTCTAAATTTAAATTTGTAAAAATGCTTACTGATTTGAATTAGTGACAGACTTTTTGCTTTTTAATTATAGTAAATTTTACATTCCTGAAGTTAGCGTCGACGCTCAAAGTCGAAAAGTATTATTTGAGGTTTTTAGAGATGAAAATGGCATTTATTTCCCTAGGGAGTTAAAAAACATTTTTCGACGCTTATCATCGATGCCAACTTCAGGAACGTTAAATTTTACTAATAAATTAGTAGGAGTTGCTATTTATTTGTAAAATTTACTAATTCAAATTTAGGGAGTATACTTTTGCTTTTTATTACAAGCAATAATTTTTTAAAATGTTTAAATCTGTAAAAAATTTAATTTATTTGAACATTCTGAATGTATTTGAAAATCACAACAACAATAATAATTTTTTAAATCTTTTTGTTTATATTTTATAAAATAGACGGGCCCTAAAAGTAATTATTACAGTTATAATAATATTAGTAATAATAATAATAATAATAATAATAATAATAATAATAATAATAATAATAATAATAATAATTATTATTATTGTAATAATTATAATAATTATAATAATAGTTATTATTGTTGTTATTATAAAATAATAGTTGTTTCTTGTGAGTTTATAATGAGGGGGAAAAAAAGAGTTGGTGTGTGTCACCAGCAGAGATGATAGTAGTGATTACGTTGAAGATGTAATTTTTAAAGGATAATTCAAGTGCGAATGACATAATATAAGTATAAGACCGTCGTGCCCTTCGCTTTGAATTCACTCGTTTTATTACGCATATATATATATACCGTTTTTACTTTGCGAGGTTGAAAGAGTTCTGCAAATTAGGCCGTGGCCCACTTTTATGCATAACGATAGATAGTCTAGCGGCGAAGAAGTGTGGGAGGGAACCAAGAGTTTCAAAAGAGGGGACACTTTTATTTTAACGTTGAAAGTAGGGTGGGGGGGAAGGGGAAAATGAAAAAAAGAAAGATTCCTCTCTCTTCATCCAATTTAGAATAATCGATACAAATAATACCAATCATCTCCTTTCTATAATACAGGTATTCAGAGATTTCTGTAAACAAAAAGGAAAACCAAACAGAAAAGAAAGAAAATACTTGAAAGTAGTCAATTTTTAAATTTTTTTCTGATTTGTTAGAAATTATAATTTACAATATTTTATTATAATTTCGTATATTATGTTGAGATAAGAATATATCTTGAAAATTTAATTTACTGTTTTTGAAATCATGTAATATGTATAAGACATTGTTGAGTCTGTAACAGTCATTCATAAAGGCAATATAATCTTATCTGATGAAGATTAATTTTCAGTGTTACATAACTCTATATTATAGATCTGAATTCCTAAACATCTAAGAAATTTTTTTCCCAAAAAAAAAATTTACCAACAATTCCCCCAGGAGTAATAAATTTTCTATATTTACAATAATCAGGAAGTAGTTTTGATAGAAAAGGAGAAAAAAAATAATATTTATTTTGAATTTATTAATATTCTTTACAGCGATGAATTAGAAGTCTAAATTTATGGAAAAATCTTTCTTTAAAAAATGACGCGAGAATTTCGATTGATAATAGTTGCGTTTCCGCGGCCTCGAATGACGTAATTATTTCTTTATAACACATCAGGTATGTCGCAAGAAGCCTTCTTGCTCTAAGTGCCAGTAACCTTCTCTCCCTCTCTCTCTCACTCTCGCATTTTCGATTTTCAAAGATCTCATCTCGACAACATATGCACGTTTTTCCGGCGAAAACTTGTTTTTGTTGCCGGTTTCGTTTGGGAAAATTGTGTAAATATTTTCGTAATAAATTTTTATTTGGGGTAATTTGCGCTCTGTGTGTATTAAATTATTAATACCAATGAATTTGAATATAAATTTGTAATGATTTTATTTTGATTTCAGAGAAAAAAATTTCGGTGACGGGATTCGAACGCAACGGATGTACTCGACGGTTGGTGCCTTAGTCCGCGTGGCTAGTGTCTACCTTCAAGTGTTACAATGAAGTGGTGAGTTTCGCAACGCCTAATGAGTGAGTTTTTGAATTTCTATGAATTCGAATCAATTTTTTTTAAATTTAGATTAATTGAAATTAAGTTAAATTAAGTCTAAAAAAAAAAATGTTGAGCCAAATAAAAGAAGAAAAGCAAAAAAATATGAGAAGCAATCGTATTAGTATCTACTGCTTACGATTCTATATAAAATATTACAAAAGCGATACTTGAACCAACAGCTGACGGTTCTGACAGTGCAGTTTGCATATTATAAGTATGTTGCATTTATAGAAAAATTAAAATCTCAATAGTTTTTCTTTATATATTTTTATAAATGAAACAAAATGCCCCAATCACTTGTAAACAAGTGTTGGCTAAGTATGATTAACTCGATTGCGTCAAGAAATATATAGGTACATATATTCCAGAGTTATTCTTGCGTCATTCTAGATACAAGAATCTATATAGATCTACCGGTAATTCTCAATTTTTTCTTTTTGTTTTTAAACAATTTCTATTGTTTAATGATATTGTTTACTTGTTTTAACATATTCGTTTTCTTTTTGATCCTAAAAAACAAATTAGAGGGTAAAAATATTATTGAACGTTGACTAATAAAACAATAATTACACTTCAAGAAAAACACGTCATCGCGCACAATTTTGTTTATCGAAAATATTTCCATCGAACTCTTATCACGTTTCTTTAATTAAACTCCGTTGATTTTCATTCATTTATGTTTTTAAAAAAAAGACGGTTGCTTTTCCCGATTTTTGTTCTCGGTTCAGGGACAGAATAAAGGTGCAAATTTTTAGTGTTGATAAAATAAATCAAGTTAATAATTTTGTGAAAAATTGAAATATAAATACTTTTATTAATTACAATAATAATTACAATTAAATTTATTAAATTATTAAATTTATTTAACTGAATTTAAAATAAATTTATTGAATTTATTTAACTGAATTTAATTGAAGTTTATGAAATTTATTTATTTCAATTGAATTACAATTAAATATAGTTCTACTTCATTTATTTTGAAATCGGGTTTGATAATATTGGCTTTTAAAAAAAATTTACGTGATCTAAATAATATAATTTTTGTACAATATTTATTAAAATTGTTTCATTTCATTTTATTTATTTATAAAACTTTATAGTTTAAATAAATGTCATTTGTTGACTCATCACTGACCGAGATTCAATTATATTTGAGCGATTAATGTGTCAGTTTTTTAGTGATACTAATCTTTATTATAATAATAAAAAATGGAAAAAAACAATAAAATAATTAAAAGTACGTGAAGAGTGAGTGAAAGAAACGTGATAAAATGTTTAAACAAGTTTGGAAAATTTAAATCTTGATTTTTAAATGTAATGTAAATCATGATTTTAAAGAAAAAGGAGATAATTTTCATTTGATTTATTTTATTTTTTTTATATCATTGAGAAAAAAATATTATTTCTTTTTCTTCGCATAAAATCAAATTACCAATTGCTAAATCGTTTATTACAGTAACAATTCTTGAAAATCGCATGAACCAACCAAAGTTTTCATAAACTTTTCGAATACCGGGAAATATATATATGTGTGATGACGAACTAATTGCATATTCGACATATTTTTGTCATTATAATGCAATAATAGTTACCTATCGTGAAATTAATATATATACGATACCGAGAATTAATGGCTGCTAAAAAAAAGTGTTTGAAATTTGAATCAGAGAGAAAGACCGGAAATTTGAAGCGAAAGGAACAGAAGTTATAAATATTTTTATAAAAACGTGGAAAATAAAAAGATTTATCGCCTTTTTGATAGGATTTGTTTTCATTAATTCGGAAATTAAAATGGAAATCGAAAATTCGTGTTATTGACAGAATTTATTAATTTTAAGGAAATTTAATTAACAAAAAAAAATATTTAATAATGAAACGAAAATTTGTGTTATTGACGGAGTTATTAGACTATAAGGAAATTTAATTTTAAAAAAATAATTATGAACTATTTTGTTAACCATTTTTTAAATTTTTTAAGATTTCTAACAATTTTTAACATTTGTTTATCATTTTTGGTTATTTTTAACTAAATGATTAAAATAATGATTGAGATTAAAAAAATTATTAACAAAATGATTACAGTAATTTTCCCAATAATCATTTCTTTAAAGTTTTGAACTTTTGAATAACCGATGATTTTTTTGTCACTTCGGTAATTTTTTATTTTGTTACAAAAATTATTGTTTTTATACTAAAAGTTCAAAACTGTAGAGAATTCAATAATTTTCGATATTTACTTTCAAATTTTGCATGAGTTTTTTAAAAGTAAGAAAAATATTTTGAATAAGTTTAGGTGGAAATAATTTTAATTGCAATTAAAAATAATTATTAGAGAAATTAAAATTTCTTCCTCGTATCTTCATGAGAAATTTTATCTTTGTTAAAATCCAAAAATGATAAGTTTTGACTTTTCATATAGAAATTAAAAAAAAAAAATTCTTGATTTGAGAAAAAATAAACTTCCTATAGTCACGTGTCGAACCGGCATATTTCAAAACTCGCGGCTTCAAGACACCAAAAAAATAAAAAAGAATCGAGCGTCAAAATCCAAAAATTTAAAATTAATGTGAGTTAATTTATCCAGACTCACCAATTTTGAAAGGTTCCTTTAAGCACGACTTCACAAAAGAACTGGAATCCACTTTTGCGAATTACTACCAGTTCCCAAAGTATTTGTAAAAAAGTAGAGTTTTTCGGAAACAAAAAAATATTCACTTAATTCACTCAAAGAATCAAAATCTCAGAGGAAACTTTTTCTTTTCGAAATCCAATAGAAGAAAAGAAAAATCACAGTTTTTTTTTATTTCTCCCGTTTCTTTATAATCGAAAATGATGCAGTAGAGCTGCGGACACTTCCTCTGTTAGGGTTCAATGTTTTGCACTTGACCCTGGTCCTCAGTGTAGAAAAATTCTTCTCATATTCCCAGATGAAAAAAACCAAAAAAGGGAAAAAATTTAATCCAAAATAAAGTTTTATCCACTTTTGGTTTTAAGGGATGCTGTGTGGCGATGATTGAATTGTACCGATAGAATTGTTACAACACTTTGAAGATGAAAAAAAAAAAGATTAATATATATGTATATATAACTTGGCGTATTACTTTGCCTCAACTTTGTTGAGAGGGAAATTGAAAAAAACACAACCGCTCGGTACAATGTCGCGCTTGGAACTGAAACTGAACTGAAATCGTGCTGCCGACTTCGTCTTGGCCCCAATGTCGTCTGACTTGGGGTTTGATGAAGGGAAGGCCTGTGTATTGGACGCTGCTCGGTGTTCTTTCAAATCTGTGTTGGCTTTCATGTTCACTGCCTTTCTCTGATAGTGTGTTTTTGTATTTTCTGTCTGTGTGCATTCTGCTTGTTTGTATGTAACGGTGTTTTATGTGTTCAGGATCATGGTATGAGTGGGAATTGTGTGTGTGTGTGTGTGTTTCGATGGCACGTAGGTGGGTGGACAAAATAGTGGGGGCAATACTCGAGTAGTCAGGTGGGGGAGTTTATGCCCCTCCAACATTAAACCGCGGTTCTCTTTTGCGTCAGAGAAAGAGATGGAGAGACGCGCCCCACTATCATAACACACTACATGTCTTCGACATCGCGGACAACGCAACGAGCCATACAACTAATTAGATTGCGTCGTGTCGCGATGCCGTGCGCCACACACTAACTCCATTCTTCGATCACACTTTTTACGACGATATGACACAACTTTGTCTCGAGTGCAACAATTTCTTCTTGTTTTTTTTTTCTTTTCTTTAGATATATGTATAATATGTACACATCAATAGTCACATAATAGATGGGATTTTAATTTTATTTGTTTATTTGTTTCTTTTCGATCTATTGATGGGAATTATTTATTCTATGCATTTGAATATCTAGTTTTTCTAAGGATATTAAATTGAGACAAAAAACGTATCAAAACGTTGCTTCGCAACTATTTTGATACGATTTTTGTCTCAATTTGATATACTTAGAAAAATTGTATTCGTTTTGATAACAAGTAAATTTTTGTTCCAAGTTAACATTGGTTCTAATATTCAAATTAATTTTAGTTTCAAGTTGATTTTGTTTCCAACTTAGTTTAGTTCCACGTTAATTTTGCTTTCAAGTTTACTTTGGTTTCAGATTAATTTAGTTTCCAAGTAAATTTTGTTTCCATGTAAATTCTGGTTGCAAGTTAATTTGGTACTATTTTTATTTTGTTACCAAGTAAATTTTGGTTCCAAGTTAATGTTGGTTCCAAGTTAAGTTTTGTTTCAAGTTGAATTTGTTTCCAAGTTAGATTGGTTCCATGTTAACTTTGCTCTCAAGTTTATTTTGGTTCCAAGTTAATTTGGTCCTAAATTTTTTTGTTACCAAGTTAATTTTGTTTCCAAGTAAATTTTGGTTCCAAAAGTTAACTTTGGTGTTAAGTTTGGTTTCAAGTTGTTTTTGTTTCTAAGTTAGTTTAGTTCCATGTTAACTTTTCTTGCAAGTTTACATTAGTTCCAGATTAATTTTGTTTCTAAGTTAATTTGGTACCAAGTTTAGATTGTTTCCAAGTAAATTTTGGTTTCAAGTTAATTTGGTACTAAGTTTATTTTGATAACAAGTACATTTTTGTTCCAAGTTAACTTTGGTTCCAAATTAATTTTGTATCCAAGTTAATTTGGTACTCATTTTATTTTGTTACCAAGTAAATTTTGGTTCCAAGTTAATTTGGTACTAAGTTTATTTTATTTCCAAGTAAATTTTGGTTCCAAGTTAATGTTGGTTCCAAGTTAAGTTTTGTTTCAAGTTGAATTTGTTTTCAAGTTAGATTGGTTCCATGTTAACTTTGCTCTCAAGTTTATTTTGGTTCCAAGTTAATTTGGTCCTAAATTTATTTTGTTACCAAGTTAATTTTGTTTCCAAGTTAAGTTTGGTTTCAGATTAATTTTGTTTCCAAGTTAAGTTTGGTTTCAGATTAATTTTGTTTCCAAGTTAAGTTTGGTTTCAGATTAATTTTGTTTCCAAGTTAATTTGGTACCAAGATTATTATATTTCCAAGTAAATTTTGGTTCCAAGTTAATTTAGTACTAAGTTTATTTTGTTACCAAGTAAATTTTGGTTCCAAGTTATCTTTGGTTCCTAGTTAAGTTTGGTTTCAAGTTGATTTTGTTATCATATTAACTTTGCTTTCAAGTTTACTTTGGTCCCAAGTTAATTTTGTTTTCAAGTTAATTTGGTACCAAGTTTATTTTGTTTCCAAGTAAATTTTGGTTCCAAGTTAATTTGGTACCAAGTTTATTTTATTTCCAAGTAAATTTTGGTACCAAGTTTAATTTGTTTCCAAGTCAATTTTGGTTCCAAGTTAAGTTTGGTTCCAGATTAATTTTTGTTTCCCAGCTAATTTGGTATCAAGTTTATTATACTTCCAAGTAAATTTTGGTTCTAAGTTAACTTTGCTTTCAAGTTTACTTTGGTTCTAGATTAATTTTGGTTTCATGGTTATTTGGTACCAAGTTTATTTTATTTCCAAGTTATTTTTGGTTTTAAGTTTATGTTGGTTCCAAGATAATTTTAGTTCCAAGTTAATTTTGGTTCCATGTTAACTTTGCTTTCAAGTTTACTTTGGTTCTAAGTTAATTTTGTTTCCAAGTAAAGTTTGCTTCTAAGTTCATGTTGGTTCCAAGAAAATTTTGGTTCCAAGTTAATTTTGGTTTCAAGTTAACTTTGGTTCCAAGTTACAGTAATAAATGGAAATCATAACAGATGGAAATTGTAATAGACGGTAATTATAATAAACGGTAATTATATTTACTGGTGACAATAATTAACACCTTTAATTGAAGAGAGTTACAATTAAAGCCAATTGTAATCATCAGTAATTAGAATCAATGGTAGTTATTAATAATTTTTATCAATGGTTAGTAAATAATAGATAAGTTAGATAAATCAGTAATCGACACTAATTTTTTTTTGTCCAATCTATATGAACTTATTTTTCAAAAACAAAAATGCAACGAATTTAAATTTTTCCCCACTCCGAATCGGATTATTTTTAAAGATTAAATCACAAATTGATGAATGTGTTTGTGGGTGTGAATGTGCTCGCTCTGTAGGTTTTTGTCATCTTTTTTCCTTTTTTTTCATTCTGTTTTTCTTTTTTTTTTTATTGTAATTGTAGAAACATTAAATGACTGGCATTAATCGTTAAACAAACATCGCACAGGTTCTCGAACCTGGTCCGGGACTTTCAACCGATTCGTTGTCGATAAACAGCTTGAAAACAAAGAATGGGAGTTGGGTTGGCCAACCAACTACATCTCTCGCTCCCTAAGTTCGTGCCAAACACCCAGACAACGAGGGCATCAGCCCCCATGAATCACCACGCGGCGCACACAGGTCACCTTCACTTTTTTATGTAATTTTTGGTTAACTTGCGATAATATCTTCTCGTTGACCGGACCAGGAATTATTTTTTCTTTAGATTCTTGTTGTTTATTTCTTTTGTTGTTGCATTTTGGTATTTTTTTTTGTTTTCGATTAAAAAATGAAGAAATAGTTTGTTCTTATTTTTTTAATATAATTTCCATTTATTATAATTTATAATTGTTACAGTTATCGTCTATTATAATTACCCTTTATTATAATTACCGTCCATTAAAATTTTTTAATTAATTAATTAAGGACTATTATAATTACCGTCTATTACAATTATCGTTTATTTTAATTACCGTCTACTATTAAAATTATCTTTAATAGTCAACTTTGAACTATATAACTATTGATTATAATTACTACGTATTAAAATTGTTAATTAGTACCACTAATAATTAATTACCGTCAATTATACTATCCCGATTATAATTAACAAGGGAAAACAACTACCATCCAAGTTATAAAAAAGTTAAATTATTTTTAAATTGAAACAAAAAGAAATTAATCGATAAATTTTTTTTTATGAAGTGAACGACTCTTTTTTAATTTAAATAAATATTTTTAGAATTTGTTTAAAAATTTGACGAAATTCTGAAGTGTTATTAACCTATTGCATTTGGTATTTTGTAAGCGTTTTTATACGTATGGCAGATGTGACTATTTGCCAGGTTGATTAATACAAACATATAATAGACATTCATAAAATTCGGTTTTAAATATAAATTTTGGCAGCTAATACTGACTTTTGTTTCAATGTACGCACAAAATTGTCACTTTCTTATCGAGCAACAACCCACCCTGTATTTAAGAATTATTTTCAAATAGACGCACGTGTCACATACAGAATATATACACTCGCACAATGTGAAGCGTGCTTTTTGTTAAAACATATTTTTTTATGTTTGCGACACTTTCATCCATCTTCATCAGTTTGCGATTTGTTTTGGCGTGAGGTTTTAAGCGCCACACGTATATATATATGTATATTCTTCAATATGTATGTGAGAGATTTCAATATGTACCTTGATGCAGTAATTTCTTTTTTATTTCTTTTTAGACAAGTATATAGAATATGGTGAGAGAGAGAGAGAGAGAGAGAAGTCTCGACAACACTCTTTGTGCGCAGAAACTATTTCTAAACTTCTTGCTCTTCTGTTATACTTTTGTGAACGCAAAAAACTTGAAACTTTCATCGAGAGCCAAATTATAATTTGCCCATGTGCATTGCACATGCTTTTCGTTCTTACACGTGGCAAATGGAATTTCTTCACTTAAAAATCTGGATAATTTCAAAAAAATTATGATTTTTTCCACTTGTTAATTATATTCACTCGTATTTTATTTTCTCTTTGCAAAGATTGCAATTTTTTAATTATTATTTCAGGATTGCCATAGGTCAGGAAAATCAGGGAAAAGTCAGGGATTTTTATTAGGGTCCGTCCATAAACTACGTTACCAATTCTTCAGACTTTTTAGACCCCCTCCCCCCTCGTTACCAATACGTTTAACGTATATATCAAAAGTTATGACGCAATTATCTTAATAAATAAAATTCTTTACTGAAATTTAATTATTATTATTATTATTATTATTATTATTAATTATTATTTATAGGAATTTTAATAAAATTCTTTGCAAAATTCAATTATTTTCATAAATAACAATATTCATCACAAAAATTTAATTATTTTTAAAAGTAATAAAATTCTTCAAAGAAATTCAATTATGTTTAAAAATTTTAACGAATTGCTCGTCAATAATTCAATTATCTTTATAAATAACAAAAATTTTCATCAAAAATTAAATTACTTTCAAAAATTTTAATAAAATTCTTGTCAAAATTTCAATTATTTTCAAAAATCTTCCTCATTTCAATAATTAATTTTTAATGTCTCTACTATTTTAATAAAACTTCCCAAAAAAATCAATTATTTAAAAAATTTTTAATAAAATTGTACGCAAACATTTAATTATTTTCGCATAAATAATAAAATTTTTGCAGGGATTCAATTATTTTCTTAAATAATAAGATTTTTTTTCAGGAATTTAATTATTTGCAATGCAATTTTATTAAAATTTCATGAAAGAATTGAATTATTTTTAAAAATTTTAATGCAATTCTTCACAAAAATTTAATTATGTTCAAAAATTTTAATAAAATTCCATAAAAGAATTGAATTGTTTTAAATAAATTTTCAATTAAATTGATCGAAAAAATTTGTAAGAAATACAATCATAAATAATAAAATTTTTCCTTAGAATTCAATTATTTTTATAAATAATAAAACTCATCGAAGAATAACAATTATTTTTATTACAATTTTAATGTAATTCATCGAAAAATGTAATTATTCTTAAAAATTTTATTAATATTCGTCAAAAGAATTCAATTATTTTAAAATTTAGTAATAAAATTTTTTCTAAGAATACAATTTTAAGAAATATTCAATTATTATTATTTAAATTCTTGTCAGGAGTTTAGTTATTTTTAAAAATTTTAATAAACTTTTTCAATATAAAATAAGTTTAGTAAAATTTTAATGAAATTCATAAAAAAATTAATTATTTTCAAAAGTTAATAAAATTTTTCGTAAAAATTGAATTTTCAAAAATTTTCAATTATTGAATAAATTATTTATTTTCGTATTTAAATAATTGATTTCTCGTAGAATTTTCGAATAAAAATTTATTTAAAAATGAATTTCGATTAAAAAAGATAATAATTTAATATTAAAAGCATTATAGCATGACTTTTTATAAATAATTGAATTTTGAAAAGGTTTTAAATTAAAATCTTTGAAAATTTGAATTTTTTATACTTTTAACTAACAATTTTGTGTAATTAATTTTTTCGAATAAGTTTAATTGAATTTTTTTTAAAAATTATTTGAAGTTTTTATTTTCTAAATATTTAATTGAAGAATTTCCTAATAATCAAAATTTCGTAAAATTGAGTTGTGAATAGATGGATTCGGAAATTCTCAAAGAAATTTTTGAAAAATTATTAAAAATAATTAATTTAAAGAAGAATTTTAGTTAAATATTCTAGAAAATAATAATTGTATTTAAATAATGAAAATAATGTCGAAGAAGTTATCTTTAATTATTATAAAAACATGTTTATAATAATATTCTTATAATTTATTGAATTTCAAAAGATTTGAATTTGAAATTTTTGAAAATCTTAACACCTATGGAAAAATAATGATTAAATATTTCTTTAAAAAAGAAGTTATTGATGTATAGAACATTTTTCTCAGTATCTAATAAATTTTAGAGTGAATCAGAATATTCTTTAGGGTCAGGGAAAAAGTAAAAATTCTGTCTTGAAATCAGGGGAAAAAATTTAATAATCACTCAGAAATGATTATATTAATTATTATAATAATTATAATAATTTATATTTGTTTTTCACTCTATTTTTTTAAACTTTTGAATAACATTGTTCTGTTTAACTTGAAGGATTAATTTTTTGTCGTGGTTGATAATTTTTTTTATCGTTTAATTAGTCTTGTTAAATTTTGTATGATGACATTTTTCAATAAAATTAGTGAATTTATTTGACGAATGGTACGTGTCTTTTTTCTGTTTTCAAAACTCGTGGTTATTGAATTTTAGGCTTAGAAATGAAACACATAAAAAAGAATATCAGCAAACAGAGTGAATAGACTGTAAATTAATTTTCATCATTTACCCGTAACGTGAGTTCGTCTTTTTATAAACTAAAAGTACACATAAATTTATATTTCCACTGGATGAATTGAATAGGAAAATTACAATTGTTGACTGTTTTAAAGTTATTGTCAAATAATTTCCAAATTTCGGTTTTGTTTTCTTATTTCTTCTACGCATTTTGGTTGCTCTTCGATCTTTATAATATCGGACAATCACCTTAGTTAAAAGAAAAAAAAAAAAGAAAAGAAAAATCGTTCGTGTTATTTACGTTACAATGCCAATATAACTCGTGCGGGCTAAAATTATAAGAAGCGTCCTTATGTTAAATTTATATTTTTATAACTTTTTGATCAAACGTTCGTGTAATTTATGAGAATTTATTTCATTGTGTAAATGAAGATAAAAAAAGGAAGAGTATATAACTTGTATTTATATTTTATCCGCACGTATAGTTGTTGCGGGTGAAGGGCAAATTCCCTTAAATGTATTCACACTGGGCATTAAAATAAGTGCAGTTTGCCATAAGGTTTACATTATTCCCCTGTAAAGTAACATAAATTTATTTTTACGACAAACGGTATCTTATTTTCTGAGTGGTGAAGATTTTATACTATTGCAATTGCATTTACATAGAAACATGTATTGCTATTTACGTATAGTAACTTTATTTATAGAGATTCGAAATTATTTTGTTTTTAACTTTAAATAAATAAAAAAAATTCGAGATTCAAGGGGATATATTTCTTAAATAATAAATTTAATAGGAAAATAATAAATAATAGAATCAGAATCAAATAATAATAAAAAAAAACAAATTATTGAATTAGAATTTCACTGATCAAAGGTCAACGTGAAAAAGTGAATTGTCAACAAAATAAATCAGTGAAATTTGATGGCAATTAAAGTATAGAAAGTATATATAGAAATTAATCATTTTCTTTAAAAAAGAAATGTAAAAAAAAAATTCGTAGCCTTTTATATCCTATATAGGAATAGACGCACAAATTAAAAGTTTTTCGCATGATTAATGAGAGATTATTATGAGTGTTTTGTGTCATTTTGTTATTGCTTCTATATAAATACATTCATACAATGTTAGTCTCTATGAATGTGAAATGTGCATTTCTAGCAATCGACACACTTAACGGGAGAATTTTCTCAGAGCGAAACACTGTTACTCTCTCCTTTAACAGCGAAGAGACGTTAGGGAGAAAGTGTAACTGTTAAAGTAATAGTGACGATGCAGGTGTAATCGGGATTGCGCACGCGAGTCTTTCAGTTTTGCCTGTTGCCTTTCTGCACACATATATATATATACACATAGCGCTAATTTTCTATTGTAATAAAATCCCGCTTTCCATCCGTGGCCAAGGCTCTATGATGAACGAGTGAGAGTTTCCGACTAACACGACATAGAAAAATAAAAAAGAAAAAAAAAGTGAACAAAGTACTCAATTTCTGCAATATTGTCTATTATCTTGTAGAGAAATATCTGTGACGAGTTTTTAATGATGAAAGTTGTGTTATTCGATTACAACTTTTCTCTATTATGCACTGGAAAAGCAATTATGTTAATTATTTTTGTTAGTCTAGAATTTGCTCTGCGGTATTTTTTCTATTCATTATTGACTATTAAATTTATTATTTAATTCGTAATTAATAATATTAATACAAAAACAAAAAAAAATAATAATAATAATACCTAATAATTTTGAATAATTTTAGAGAAATTACAAATGATTGCAGAAATTTAATTATTTTCAAAAGTAATTAAATTGTTCGCAGAAATTCAATTATGTTCAAAAATTTTTTTAAATTCTCATCAAAATTTCAATTTTTTTTTAGAAATAATAAAATTGTTCTCCGAAATTCAATTCTTTTCAAAAATTTTAACGAATATCAAAAATTCAATTATCTTTATAAATAGCAAAAATTTTCACCAAAAAATAAATTACTTTCAAAAATTTAAATAAAATTCTATGCAAAATTTCAATTATTTTCAAGTTTTTTGCAATTCAATGATTTTCAATATTTGCTATTTTCATAAAATTTATCAAATAATTTAATTTTTGAAAAAAATTTTTGATATTATTATTCTACGAAAACATTCAAATATTTTCATAAATAATAAAATGTCATTTAGTAATTCAATTAATTTCAGCGCAGAATTTCAAATATTTTTAATACAATTTTAAATAAATTCCTCGAAAAATGCAATTATTCTTAAAAATTTTTATAAACTTGACGAAAGAATTCAATTTTAAGAAATATTTAATTATTCAATAAAATAATAAAATTCGTTGCAATAATTCAATTATTTTTATAAATAACTAATAATTCGTCGAAGAAATTCAATTATGTTCAAAATTTTTTTTAAAAATTCTCATCAAAATTTCAATTATCTTTAGAAATAATTAAATTCTTCTCCGAAATTCAATTATATTTTCAAAAATTTTCCTCAATTCAATGATTTTCAATGTCTACTATTTTCTTAAAATTTTCCAAAAGAATTCAATTATTTAAAAAAAAATTTAATAAAATTCTACGCATACTTTTAATTATTATCAAAAAATAATAAAAATTTCACAGAAATTCTATTATTTACAAATCTCTTCTTTTACAGAGATTCAATTATTTTCATAAATAATAAAATTTTTACGGGGATTCAATTATTTTCGTAAATAATAAAATTCTTTTTTGGAATTCAATTATTTTTATAAATAATAAAGTCATTGCAGAATTTCAATTTTGTTCTAAAATTTAAATAAATTCTCGACAAAATTTGAATTATCTTTATAAATAATAAAATTCTTCTCCGAAATTCAATTATTTTCAAAAAATTTAATAAAATTTCCCAAACGAATTCAATTATTTAAAACAAAACAAAAAAATTATAAAT
This sequence comes from Leptopilina heterotoma, assembly GCF_015476425.1. NCBI lineage: Eukaryota > Metazoa > Arthropoda > Insecta > Hymenoptera > Figitidae > Leptopilina > Leptopilina heterotoma. Next base: position 900,936 of record NW_025110924.1, on the reverse strand, counting down.
TTATGTATTTTTTTTTAAGAAACTTTAATTGCGGATTTTTTTTTTTTAATTATTTAAGGTTTTTATTTTCTAATATATATTTAATTATTGAAGAATTTACGAATTATTGAAATTTTGTAAAATTGAATTGTAAACAAATGAATTTGAAAATTCTTAAAGAACTTTTTTCAAAAATTATTAAAAATAATGGATTTATAGAAGAAGTTTAGTTAAAAACACGAAAAAAAAATTCATTTTGTAAAAGTTACAAATTATTGCAAAAAATTCAATTATTTTCAAGAGTAATAATATTTTTTGCAAAAATGAAGTATTGTTCAAAAGTAATCAAATTCTTCTTAGGAATTCAATTATTTTCAGAAATAATAAAAAACTCATTGCAGAATTTCAATTATTTTTAATACAATTTTAATCGAATTTCTCGAAAAATGTAATTATTCTTAAAAATTTTATTAAAATTCATTGATAGAATTCAATTATTTGAAAATTTGTTGATAACGATTCTTTATGGGAATTGAATTTTAAAAAAAATTCAATGATTCAATAAATTATTACTCGCATTTTATTTGTATTTAAATTTTAAATAATTGAACATTCTAGTAGAATTTTCTAATAAAAATTGATTTTCATTTCATAAAAATGAATTTCAGTTAAAATTTTAGATAATAATTGAATTTTGAAATTAATTTTTTGAAAAAGTATAATTGAATTTTTTTAATATTATTTTAAGTGTTTATTTTCTAATATTTATTTAATTGAAGAATTTACGAATAATTAAAATTCTGTAAAATTGAATATTGTAAACAAATAGATTTGAAAATTGTCAAAGAATTTTTTCGAAAATTATTAAACATAATCGATTTAAAGAAAAATAAAAACTAGTTCTTTGAATCAAATAAATTTTTTATTGAGTCAAATAAATATTTTTCGGGTCCAACGAACTTTTCGTGAGTTAATTAAACCTTTTCGAAGCGAATGGAATGTAAATTGTGTCCATAAATGTTTTTTTCAGTTCATCGAAATTTTCTTGAGTCAAGTTAAATAAATATTTCTTGAGACCAACATTATTTTTGTTAGTTAATTAATTCCACTGAACGTTTCTTGATTCAAATAAATATTTCTCAAGTTCAACAAACTTTTTTTTTTTTGAATCCAAATAGTAAAAATAAAAAAAAATTTCTTAACTCAATTATCGTTTTCGTTTAGAAACTTTCTTTTTTAATTTAAATCTCCAAGTTTAAAATCTCTTTGAACATTCAGTGAAACATGAGTACAAATATTTCTCGAGTTCAACGAACTATTTTTGAGTCATTAAAACTTTTCTCGACACATTTTATTTTAAAAGGTGAAAGATTAAATAATTAAAATTTTATGAATTTACTTTTTAACTGTAAGTTCAATGAAATTAAGATTAAAAAATTTTCTTGCGAAAGATTTTCGTAAATAAATTTTATTATAATGTATATTTTATGAAAATTCTGATACAAATATATATTATTCGTATATAATTTATTTAATTAATTATAATTAGAGAAGAGATGAAAAAATCTTCCGTGGTGGAATGATTAATGTGTTTAATATGAAAATGATGTTAATCTGTCATTTTTACAAATCAATGATTTTTGTTATTTGCCCAATTGCTATCTCTATTTTTGTCTTTTTTAAAAGTTCAATCCTCCGACAAATATGGATGGAATTAAAACGATTATTTATTAACTAGATATATGTATATTTGTTAAATACATTTTTTCTGATGACATTTTCGTTAAAGTCGTGGTAATTTGAGAAAGATTACTCGTAAGTAAATATCATGAACCCGCAATGACTGAGGTAATCGACCTGATTTCTAAGAAAAATTCTAGTTGTATTAAGTTAAGGCTTACGATTGAGTTCACTGGCCTCGAAATTCCGAATCTTATACCGTATATGTATATACTTATACAAACGAAAACGGTTCGATGTGGCGTTATACACAATCTCTCTCTCTCTCTCTCTCTCTCTCTCTCTCTCTCTCTCTCTCTCTCTCTCTCTCTCTCTCTCTTATTTTGTTTTTTTGTCTTTTTTCTCTCGCTCTAAATAAATTTTTTAATTTTTGGATTTTATTGGTAATTTTCGACTGATTTGAATGTAGGAATATGTGGAGTATTGGGGATTAATTAATTAGATAATTAGTTAATTAGTCAATTAGTTAATTTGTTCATTAATTACTCTAGGTCGTTTATCCATTTCAATTGCTACTGTCACAGTTGGAAATCGTGAATTTTTGAATGATTCAGAGTGTCATGATTCTGTCAATTTTTATCTCTTTACTCATGTGTCAGAATTATAATCACGATAAATATACTCACTTTTTTTCGTTAGGAATAATTTTTGCATATTTTTAAATCTCATCTTTCAATTATCGCTAATTTTTCATTTTGCTCATTCAAGACAAATATTGAAAAATAATAATTTAGCTAATACACGTTTTTGAATTCTTAATAACTTGTTAAAGTTATTGACCTTTTTTATTTTCTCTATTGTTTCACGTTAGTTTGATATGTTGGTATAATTGTTTCCACCTTTTCGTTTTATTTTACTCTTTTTTTACTTTAGTCTATTTTTCTTGAATCAAATGTACAATAATTAATTTCTTTAGACATAAATAAGGAATTTTAGAAATATAAAATGCAACTCAAATAATTGATAATAATTAATAAAGTTGAAAATTAACTAATTAATTTTTTAAAATGACATTTTGAATATCAAATTATTTAGTGAAGAAATTAATTCTAAGACTGTGAAAATATTCAAGGGGATAAAAATATCAAAAAGAAAGTAAATTAATTAAATTTAAATTAAAATTTGATTATAAATAATTATAGAATTATGAACATCTTGAGATGTCACCGCTAGATGTCAGTTTAGTTATTTCTTGGAATTTATCCTGCCACCTGGTGGTGACCTTGGCGTTCTCAGGTGGAGAAATTAAAACACCATTTTTATCTCAAAAACTTTTTTATAATTAAAAAAAATTGAATTAGAATTAAATTAGAAGAAGTGAATTTAAAAAATTAATTAAAATTAAATTAGAAAAATTGAATTAAAATTAAAAAATTGAATTAGAATTTAAAATGAAATGATAATATAATAAAATTGTACGTTAAAAAAAGAAGAATAAAGAAACGATGAAGGGCGAAAACAAGTATGTATACATACAAGTATACAAACAGAATCATCTGCATGAGGGATAATTGAAGTATATATTTAATGTTAAAGTAGCATTAACTAGGTCGAACATCCTGTTTGTCGACCGATAAATGTCCAGAAATGTTGAGTAGGATATTTATCGATCACAGGGTATAAAACTTGAGGAGCCTACTTGGCTCGTGGACGGTACTTTCATCGGCTAAGTGAAAGCAATATGAAAGTGCTTGATTGCAAAGTAGAAAGGTGAAATGTACGATAAAAAGACGAAGCCGTTACGTGCGTGTGTTGTACGAGTCGGTCCATTTCAGAGAACATTGTATATACACACACACACACAAACACAAATAAAAGTATTTAAATATACCTAAAAGTATTACAATTGTGTTGGAGGAATGTTAAACAAGCCCTTGACTAAACTCTTTTTAAAGGTCAATGATAGTCGAATGCCTGTCAATGACTCGTGTTGTTAAATGGTTCGGTTCTTGAACTTTCATTAAAAATGTACACTGTCATTTTTTTTTGTAGTTGTAGATTCGATTAGTATGTATCAATTGCTGTTGAAATTAATTTTGTTTAAATTAATTATTGACGAATAGTGAAGAAAATTGGTTTTTTAATTTCAAATTACTTTGTAAATCTGAATTAATTAATTTTGAATAGTGAATTAGGACCAATTTGTTCATTATAAATTAATTCGTAGGCGTTTTGACTAATTCTTAGTCAAAGTCTGTTAATTGGTTGTAAAAAATACTAATTTTCTTGTTATGACTACTGCTTCGATTGGTAACGTTTACTAAACGATTTAGCGATGTTAACAAATGAATTAGTAGTTTTCTATACTATCAGTTAATAAATTTTTTATTATCACTTAGTGGTTTTCTATTATCAATTAGCAGTTTTCTACTATTAATTAGTAGTCTTTTTATTACCAATCAGTAGTTTTCTACTGACAGTTGGTACTTTTCAACCACCAATTCGTAGTTTTCTACCACCAATTAGTAATTTTGCACAATCAATTAGTATTTTTAAATTAATAATTAGTAGTTTTCTGCTACCAATTAGCACTTTTCTATTTTTAACAAGTAGTTTTCTACTGACAATTAGTACTTTTCTACTACCAATTAGTAGTTTTCTCCTAGCAGTTAGTAGTTTTCAACTTCCAATTAGTAGTTTTCTACCGTTAATTAATAATTTTCCACAATTAATTAGTGTTTTTAAATGACCAATTAGTAGTTTTCTATTACCAATTAGCAGTTTTCTATTATTAATAAGTAGTTTTTTTTACTGACAATCAGTAATTTCCTACTACCAATTAGTAGTTATCTACTAGGTGGTAGTTTTCCACTATCAATCAGTAGTTTTCTACTACCAATTAGTAATTAACTACCACCAATTAGTAGTTTTCTATTACTAATTAGCTGTTTTCTACTACTAAATTGTAGTTTTTGACAAAATAATTAGGTAAAACGCATATTTATTTATTTTAGTGAACGAAGCAATATTATTTTATTAGTCAAAAGTGACTAATTCAATCAACTTCCAATTTGTAGTTTTCTATTACCAATTATAAGTTTTTGATGAAAGAAGTAGTCAAAACATTTATTTTAATTTGAAATGGAAAACTACTAATTCGCTTAGTGAGACTACTAATGTCGATCAGAAAATTTAATTATAGATTAGTATAGTAAAAAAGTAATAGTTGAGAGTTAATAGTATTAAAAAAATTATTAGTAGTAAAGTATTAGTTGTATTAAAGATTCATCAGTACTAAAGAATTAGTAGGTAGCAAATAATAATTAAAAATTCATCATTACTAAAGATTATTATAGAATTATTATTATAAGATTATTATAGAATTAATAGACGAATAAATAATTAATAGTAAAAATTTAAGTAGTAGTAAATAATTAATAGGAGAAAGTAATTGGTATTTATAAATTTAAGTAGCAGTAAATAATTAAATTGTAGTAAATTGTAGTGAATTGGTAGCAAAAAAATATCAGCATTAAAGAATTACTTATGGAAAACTAATTATAGTAGTAAGCAATAAATACTAAAGAATCAGTGATAGCAAACAGTTTGTAGTAAACAAATTAGTAGTAAATAATTAGTGATAGTAAACAATTAGTAGTCCTAAAATATCAGTAGTAGTAAACTTAATTAGTGATAGATTAGTGATAGTAAAACATCAGTAGTAAAAAATTAGTAGTGGTAATAAACTGAATTACAAGTAAACAATTACTGATATTAAACAATTTCGTAGTGAATAACTTAAGCTTAAACTTTTACTTTTACTTTTAGTAAAATTTAGTATTAAAAATTAGTAGTAAAAATCAAAAAGTGAAAGTGGTTTGAAGTGGTAATAAACTGAATTAGTGATAGAGTAGTGATAGTAAAACACTAGAAGTAAAAAATTAGCAGTAGTAATAAATTAAATTATTAGTAAATAATTAGTAATAATAAAAAATCAATAGTTAATTAGTGCTGGCAGAGATTAAAAAGAGTTAGCAATACTTAATTAGTAGTAATTAGTATTAATTAATAGTAATTAGTAGTAATTACTAGTAGTTATTATTAGTAGTAAACTAAATTACTATTTTTTTTCTACCAATTCGATACTTTTGACTCACAATTTGTTGCAATTAATTTAATTAAAAAATAAGTAATCTTAAATTAGTTTAAAAGTGACCAATAATTCATGTTTAGAGATTATTATCTAATTTAATTTATTAATGCAAATTAATTAGTGCGATTTACTAATGTGTACTACCAGTGCAATTTACTAATTTAAAATTCAAATGCAATTCACTGCTGTAAATAAGTAATGCAAATTACTAATCCAATTTACACTTCACTAAATGATAATTAATAACAATTAGCAGTTTAGAATAATTATGATAGTCGGAATTGATTGTTAGCTTATTAGCTAGACAAGTGAATTTAAAGAGCCCTTGACTAAACTGTTTGAGGTCATTGAATGTTTGAATTCCTGTCAATGACTCCGCTAATCCATCGGGTTCTTGAACTTTCATTAAAATGTAAATGTTGCTCAATATTTTTTTCTAGAAATCTCATTTCGAAAGTAAAATAACCATCTGCCATGGCATTTACGTTTTTTAATTTGTGTTCCAAATTTTTGTCTTTAATTCTTTTGTCATTTAATTTATTATTATTATTATTATTATTATTAATTTTTTTATTAAATTTTTTAATAATTAATTTATTTTATTTAATTAAATCAAAACTAAATTGAATTAAAAATTAAATTAAAATAAATGAAAATAATTACATTTGAAAATTAAATAGAAAAATAATTTTAAAAATTAAGAAGCTAATGATTAAAATAATTAGTGTAAATAATAAACAGTGTAAAAAACATTGTTGAAGATTATAAATATTGAAAAATAATTAATCGTAACAGTATGTGGTAATGAAGAATAAAAGAATTAGCAACATTGTTTGATAGAAAACATATATTTAAAGTGGATAACAATTGTTGATTATTGCCTCTTTGAGAGAGTGTATAATTTATATTGTGTATTTACGAGAAGTCAGCGAACTATAAATATGTTTTTTTCCTCTTCTTTTTTTTATCCAAAAGAGATTAGCCGCAAGCTCTTAATATATTTGTAAATTTTCTCTCATTTTCAATGATGTTAAATTGTTATACATTTTATGAAAACGATTAATTTTATCATTAAACGAAATTATCATTTACTTTCTTTCTTCTTTTTTCTCTTGAAAAATTTTTTTTTCGCAGGTCAAACTATAGATTATTATTATAAATGTTGAGATTAAGAAAGGACTAATACGTGAATATATAGATATATTTGTTGTATATATAAAAAAGGGTGACGAAAAAACAAACAGTTCACTTAAATAAGAGATAGGAGAATTCATTACCCTCTCTATAAGTGAGTTTAATTAAATGGAGAACGTGCTTTGATAACATACTTATTATACATATATAATATCTCTATAATTACAGAATTTAAAACATTTTTCACAGTATCAAACAATTATTTCCAACAAGCGCTAAAGTGATCGATTAAATATTTATTAGTTAATTCCATGCAAAACTGATTGACACAAAAATCGCAAAAATAAAAATTTTTAATTATGTTAAAGATAAATTTTTAATTATGTTAGTCAGGTAATTTTATTGTTAACTAAAACAGATAAATAGAAATTAATATTTTTCCTTTTTTTTAAAAGAAAAAAAATTTTTATTTTGGTTGAATAAAATTTGTATTTAGAAGAAAAAAATAATTCAGTAGGCTCTAAGAAAAATATACTTTTTATTTAACTGAAATTATATTTAGTTTAAATAATATTTTAATAAATTAAGAAGAAATCGAAAAAAATAATAGAATTCTTCATAGTACAGTTGCGGAGAATGAGAGCATGGTTTGTTAAGCTAGGTCGTGATCAACGATGATAAATGTGTTTCTTTGTGCTTTCTTCGAAATAAGATTTTCGATTAACACAAAAAGAAAAAGAAAAAAAGAGCGCACACGCACTATTCAGGTGAATAAAAAGAAAAATATTTGACGTCTTGGTTACGTTTTGAAATTACGCGACACTCTCTCAACATTGGAGTGTTGACTCACTGGTAACAGGTGTCGATGAACCGACTAACTTTCTTTCTAACTCGTCACGTAATCACCAACTAACCAGAGAAACCAGATCGTTGTCTCAAGATCGATGATAAAACTTGTCACCTTAATTAACAATCAATCGCCCATTATGGTTATATTTAGAAAATTTCTTTTCAATCTCGTATTTTTTCATATTCTCTCTCGCTCTATTTATATAGCGAAAACGGAAAATGGAAGTTGATTATATTTTGTACAGCGAATTATCGAAATTCCTATAGTCGTTTGGAGAAGAAAATGACAAAATCCACTTCTCATTTGAGTCTAAATGGTAGAGACAGAAAAGCGGTGTGAGATGGCTAGGTACCTTTAGTTCTTGACTCACGACCCAAAGGCTCGGGGTTCGGTTCTTCTTGACTTTGAATTTTTTTCTTTAATTTCCGTATTCGGAAACTTAGGCAAAAATTGTTGGAAAATATAAAGAAGAAATAGATTTTCAATTTGAATCTATAATAAATAAATATGTAATAATATAGTAGAAATATATAATAAATAAATAAAATAAATTCGAAAACTTAGGCAAAAGTATTGTTATAAAATATAAAGAAAAAATGGAAATAAAATTTCAATTTAAATGTATAATATAGATAAATATATAATATAATAAAAATATATGATAAATAAATAATAATATACTAAAAATATATAATAAATAAATATAAAAAATTAATATAATAAATGTTTATTCTTAACGAGGTTTAATTATTATCGTTCCGAAAAAAAATTGTCGAAAAAAATAGCAATGAGAAATAAAGATATCTTAAAATAAATTGAAGAAAAAATTGCATAGAAAATTGGAGAAAAGAAAATTCTTTCACTTTTATTAAGAATATTTTTACGAGTTTCGTGTCTGATGATTCTGTTGCTAATAAGAGGAGAACGTGCCAAGTACGTAATGCAAGGCGTAATCGTCGAAGCGCCAAGATCACGTCCTCAGGAGGCAGGAAATCCTAGCTAAGGTTGCCTGGAGAAAGCAGTCTTCAAATACTGTGTACAACATTCTCCTATATATGTATATACACATGTTTACCTACTTGAATGTTAAATCTCGTTTCAAATACACACGAGTCACGATTATTATATATATGTATATATATATATATATTATACACATAAATTTACGATGAAATTTATACATGTACGCATGTTTTTCAACTATGATGCACTCGGGAAAATCTAACATATTAGTGCAATAAATATTACTTTCTAACATAGTTGCAGATACCATGTTTTTGCAAACACAAGTTTCTTTTGCCTCCCTAATGACATAGATTACGCGCATATTAATTTTTCTACGTGTCAAAAAACAGAGAAAAAAAAGCGAAATTTATTCTGCCGTTTTTCTCTGTACATAATAATTTATTTACTTGACTATTTTCAAAAGAGATTTAAATTTAAATGGTTTATATAATAATTTAAATAATGGTAAATTAAATTTAAACCTAATGATTTTTTTCATTAATTTATTACTATCATTATTTACTTTTTAATATTATTATTATTATTACTATTATTTTGCGATATTTTACTTAAAAAGTAACAGTAAAAAACAATTATTATTATTATTATAACTAGCTAAAATATTATTGTTATAATTAAAGGAACGGAAATTATTATTATATTTATTATATTACATTATTATTATATTATCAGTATTTGTTATTATTATTATTATTATCATTTATTTTTATCTGTCCCTAATTATTTTTAATTTAATTAAACTTTCTTTGAACCGATCGTTGATAAAATTTTTCTCAATAATTTTGCAAAAAACTTTTAATATTTCGTAATACAAATTTTTGCATTATACATGTTTGCTGAATTTTGCTTATTCTTCATTATGCAATACTTTTGTAACGAAAATAAAATTTCAATTTCCCTCAAAAATAGAAAAATAAATTCCAACTTATAAATAAAATATTTGAAAAGAATGGTACTTTTTGAAAATTTTTTTTTTAAATATGAAGATATGAAAATTGAAAATATGAATAAACATAAAAAATATAGATATAATATAAAAAATTGATAAAGAATTAAAAATTTAAATATGGGGAAAAAGAAACGATTTTTAGTAACTAGGTATAAAAATGGGTTGTAATGAATAATAATAAAAATAATAAAAATAATTAATAGTAAATAATGGTAATAATTAATCTAGTAGAAATAATTTTTTTTGTGTATGCTTCTGTTTTTTTTTTCTTTAAAAAAATAATGTTTGACAAATCGAAAATATGCGCAGGTATTTTTTCATGATTCATAATAAAATAATATTAGAAATTAGAAAATTTAAAAAAAATGATGAATTTTAATAAAAATTTTAAGAATAATTACATTTTTCGAGGAATGACATTAAAATTGTATTAAAAATAATTGAATTCTGATGAAAAATTTTATTTTTATGATTGTATTTCTGGCAAATTTTTTCGATCAATTTTATTGAAAATTTATTTAAAACAATTCAATTCTTTTATAGAATTTTATTATTTGATAACGATAATTGAACTTTGGATGGGAATGTTATTAAAATTTTTAAAAATAATTGAATTCCTGAAAAGAATTTTATTGTTTAAGAAAATAATTGAATCCCTGTAAGAATTGTATAATTTATGAAAATAATTGAACTTTTGCGAAGAATTTTATTAAAATTTTTGAAAATAATTGAATTTCGAAGAAGAATTTAAAAAGAAATTTTGAAAATAATTGAATTTCTGCAATTATTTGTAACTTCTTTAATATTCAATATTTTGACTGCTTTTAACTAAAATTGTTCTCTAAATCCATTATTTTTAATAATTAATTAAATATATAGGTATTAAAAAATGTAATTAATTTCAGAAGAATTTGAATTATTAAAATTTTTCAAAAATCTAAGTTCTTTAGAATTTCTAATTCTAAATTCTGGTAAATTTAATTAAATTCAATTCATTTACATTTTTAAGTTCATCAGTTTATGAAAATTGTAAACGCAACTCTTTTAAAATTTAATTTTTTCTGAAATATTTAAGTAAAATTATTCAGAATTTTCTTATGAATTCTAAAAATTTAATTTTTACCAGTAATTTTAATAAAAGTTCCTGACTTTTCCCTGACTTTCCTGACTCGTGTCAACTTTGATTTAAATTATTTTCACAATAACATTTCTTGAATTTTATTAATTATAAAAAAGTTTTCGAGGGTAAAATGGTGGTTTGATTTCTCCACTTGAGAACGCCAAGGTCGCCACCAGGTGGCAGGGAAAATTCCAAGAAGGCACTGAACTGCCATCTAGCGGTGACCTTGGCGTTCGCAGGTGGAGAATTGCATCTCCATATTGAATATCAAGAAATTCGTCCATATTCGTAATTATACAATTATTTATAATCAAATTCAGACAGTTTGACAATATAAGGATTTTAATTTTTAATTTACTTTCCTTATCGATATTTTTATCCCCTTTAATTTTTTATAGCCTTAGAATTAAGTTTTTCACTAAATTAATTGATATTTAAAATCTCGTCTTAAGAAATAGTACCACTAGTTTGCTTTCTTAACGAAATAAGTGTAAATTCATAAAATACACAAAAATAGTAGCTAAATAGTTCTATGAGGTGAAAAAAGTGTCGCGTGAATTCGAGGCCTAAATAGAGAAAAAAAATATAATCAACCATTCAAAATCCAAAAAAATATGCAAAAAAACAACAAGAAAAAAAATGATATAAAATTTTAAAGACACCAGAGCATATAAAATATAATTTCCAAGAAATGTGCGCTTTCGTGGAATATAAAAGAAGATTGTTAATAGCGAGCGTGAAGAGATTAATTGAGCCGAGTGAACTTTTGGAGTAGCGACCTACATATATATACATACATACACAATATTATATATATTATTTCTCATGGAATGAAGTATATAATCGTGTGTGCGAAAAAAAGGGGGTTTATAACATACTCTCCTCCTCGTACTCTTACATATATATGTATAATACCACATTCAGAATGCAGAATGGCCTTGAGGGCCTTGCCCTACCAACGCGGTCGACCCTGATCAGCACCGCCCTCAAGGTCACTTTTGTCTGATGCAGGATATCATCCTGGTCACACGATTATGCGCTGGTGAATTCTTTGTCGCTCCCAGACATGGTCAGTCGCTGATTCATCTCTGAATAAAAACTCTTTTATGTTTTGAAAGAAAAAAAAAATTGAAAGAAAGAAAAAAAGAAAATTATAATTCCTTACACTTTCAATCAAACAATTTTCAATTGCTGTATTATTATGATTACTAAACTTCTTCTTTTTTTCAATTCTAGTACATTTTTTTTTTTTAATTTTAATGTCATTTCCGCAATATTGCGAATTCACATATTATGCATAAAAGTTTTCTTATATTAATGCAATTCTTGTTTTTTTTCCCTCCTCTTTTTTCATCGTCTTTCATTCATTATTCATTTATTTTTCGATATTGTTCTTTTGTTATTATTCTCATTATTATTATTGCTATTATAACCACTTTTATTATTACCTTATTATTTATTGTTATCACTATTTTCGTAATTACTATTTCCACTATTAACAATTAGCTAACGTTTTACTTACTTTTTAAAATAAAATTAACGAAATTGAAGAAAATCTCGTAAAAATCCCAATTATCCTTATAAAGAATCAAATTCTTCTTCAAAATTCAATTATTTTCAAAAATTTTAATAAAATTCTTGTCAAAATTTCAATTATTTTCATAAATAATAAAAATTTTCACAAAAATTCAATTATTTACTAATTATTTTCTTAAATAATTAAATTCTTCTACAAAATTCAGTTATTTTCATTGCAATTTCTATAAAATTTGATGAACGAATTCAATTATTTTTAAAAATTTTAATAAAATTCTCGTCAAAGTTCAATTATTGTTATTAAAAATTTTAATAAAATTCTTTACAAAATTTTAATTATTTTCAAAAAATTTCCTCAATTCAATGATTTTTAATATTTACTATTTTAATAAAATTTTTCAAAAGAATTCAATTATTTTTTAAAAAATTGATAAATTCTTGAATTCTTCTTAATTATTCAATTATTTTCCTAAGTAATAAAATTTTTAAAGGGATTCAATTATTATTTTCATAAATAATAAAAATTTTCAAAAAAATTCAATTATTTAGCAATTTTTTTATAAGTTTTTCTCAATAATTCAATTATTTTCATAAATAACAAAATTTTTACAGGGATTCAATTATTTTCTTAAATAATAAAATTCTTCTACAAAATTCAGTTATTTTCATTGCAATTTCTATAAAATTTCATGAAAGAATTCAATTGTTTTTAAAAATTCTAATAAAATTCTCGTCAAAGTTCAATTATTGTTATTAAAAATTTTAATAAAATGCTTTACAAAATTTTAATAATTTTCAAAAAATTTCCTTAATTCAATGATTTTTAATATTTACTATTTTAATAAAATTGTTCAAAAGAATAATTCAATTATTTTTTAAAAAATTGATAAATTCTTGAATTCTTCCTAATTATTCAATTATTTTCCCAAGTAATAAAATTTTTAAAGGGATTCAATTATTTTCTTAAATAACAATATTCTTTTCAGGAATTCAATTATTTTTAATGCAATTTTAATAGAATTTCTTAGAAGAATTCAATTATTTTCAAAAATTTTAATAGAATTCTTGACAAAATTTCAATTATTTTCAAAAAATTTCCTCAATTCAATGATTTTTAATATTTACTATTTTAATAAAATTTTCCAAAAGAATTCAATTATTTCTTTAAAAATTGATATATTCTTGAATTCTTCCCAATTATTCAATGTAATTGTAATTGTAAAAGAATTTTTTCAAAAATTATTTAAAATAATTGATTTAAAGAAGAATTTTATAGTTAAACAGTATTCTTATAAAATAAAATAATGCTTTTATCACTCGGTCATCATTAACTATTATATAAGTTATTGGATTTTAAAAAACGTTTAAAAAAATTGATCAAAGTTATTATTTACAGTAATAAAAAGCTAGTCGAAGAAATTTGGAGTTATGAAGAATATATTAATTATTAAAGTATTAGTTTAAAGTATTATTTAAAAATAGTAATTAAAAATATTAATTGAAAAGATTGATTAAAAATGTTAATTAAAAAGATTAATTAAAAATATTAATTCATAGTATTTGTTAGAAATGTTAATTGAAAATATATTAAAAATATAGTAAAAATTTTTTCACAAAACAGATTTGTCCCATTAAAACAAAAAAAAATAATTTTCCTATTAAATTGTCTTCATTTCTACAATTCTCTTAACTTTGAAGCTAATGATAGATATGACAGAAAACCAAGACGATTGAATTAATACGGTGTTAGGTATGTATGCATGCAAGTCGCAAGTAATAGTCGTACTTTATGTAATAAGAAAAAAAAATGAGGTCCCAATGACTTATAGTCAAGATAACTGTTGTTCTGTGATATTCGTAATTATATAAATATATGAAAAACAGGCATGATATTTTTAAACATACTTACGTAATGAAAATGTTTAATGCTTTTTTTGCATACAAATAAAAAATGTCCTGTTATCCTTCGATTAATTAATGCTCTAGTTTATTTTTTTTATCTTGAGAACAAAAGAGGATTATAAGAACAGACAAAAAGAAGAAGAAGAAGTGTTTGAAAATTTTTAAAATAGTTTGCATATTATTTTAATTTTGAGAAATCAATTAAATCAAATGTTTGCCGGTGTCAAAAGAATACTCACTGTATTCTCGAAATTCTACGAATTTTTTATAATCATATCTTATAAAACTGAAGTAATAAAACCACAAAATACGGTAAAAAAATAGTAATAATTTTAATTATAATAGAATAATGTAATACAGTAATAATTTTTTTTTTATCTCCTTTCCGATAATCAGAAGAAATTTTTATATAATTGTGAATGTAATATAATAATCAAAAATTGTAAATTGAGTCAATTTTTCATTCTCTTATTATTTTTTTTGAATTCTTCATTCAGGCCAGTACAAAAGATCGGTAAATATAATCGAAATTTAAGAGGCAGGAAACGCGTGCTGTCTTTTTTCTTTAGTGTTTTTTTTCCTTTTTTTTGCATGATTGTTCACCATTCAGCTGTTAAATCTACGATTGAAATCTATTGAATTTAATATCGGAAAGGCTGAATTTTACCCCGTGACCTGAATATATCTTGTTTCAATGAATAGACAATTTTTTCCTTATTTTCTGATTATTTTTTTTCTTCTTTTTTTGACGGAGCAACCTTGAGATTTTTTTTTCATTCTAATTTTTTTGATTATCATTGGAATATTTTGTATTCAATTATTTTCATTTAAATAACTTTAAAAACATTTTTTGAACAACCCAATTAAGTATAATTTAATTGTAGTTATAATAATTATGAAATAGTATAATAATTAAAATGTAGAGAGTGAATCGTGAAAAATA
The DNA here is from genome assembly GCF_015476425.1 of Leptopilina heterotoma. Classification (NCBI taxonomy): domain Eukaryota; kingdom Metazoa; phylum Arthropoda; class Insecta; order Hymenoptera; family Figitidae; genus Leptopilina; species Leptopilina heterotoma. The sequence continues at coordinate 885,664 of NW_025110924.1, read as the reverse complement.
GGAATTGTTTATAGTAAACAATATTATTGTTATAATTGTTACGAAAAGTTATTTTGGTTATTATTTTTAGTCAGAATATTTTTTTATTTAAATGGTAAATTTTTTTTTTCATCTATTCAGTGAATTATCCAACAATCTACTAATGACGATATGATGAGTGACGGTTTATGTGATCATAATGGGGGTATTTATTCTTTTAGTACAGTGACATGTCCTTGTCATGACAAGTCGCAAGTTAAAGTATAGAAAATAAAAATATAAATTCATTGCAAAAATATGAAAAAGAGAAAAAATTGACACACTGAGATTGTGCTTTTATTTTATCTTATTAATGTTTCAGCACATATGTGTGCTGATTATCAGCGACAAAAACATCGAAATTCTTACGTAACACACATTGCGGTAGTCATAATTTGATAACAATAATTTATGCGCATATGTAATCGACTGATTAATTTACATTTAAATTTACCTATGACCCAAACACATTTGAGTACCTATACATTTTTTGTAACCAAACAAACTGAACTCTTTCAATTTTTTATTTCTAAATTTGGTTCAAGAACTGTAATTTATTACTTCTTTTCAAAATTAATATTTGAGTGATATCATATAAATGTTTATTTTTATCAAATTTATTTATAGAAATCTCTCTCTAAATTTGAATTAGTAAAAATGTTTAATAAATTGAAAATAATAAAAATAAAAATTATTTGATTCAAGTAAATATTTATTTGATAAATAATAAACAAGTAATTCGTTACTTGTGTCAGAAAAATTTTTTTCCAGTGTAAAATTTGGAAAACTCCTAAATTCGCCATGATTCTTTTTTTTTATTCAAACCTTGAATTTTTTAAAATCTATTATTTTTCAGGTTTGACATTTTCATTCTATTGGAAATAAAATCTTTTTTATAAAATATTATATTTTTATAAAAATAATTTTTATTAAAATCTAAAAGTAGAACTGAAAAATATTAAATTTTTAGAATTCATAATAAAATTCTGAATTTTTGTGACTTTTTTGTTTCACTTATAAACTATAAAATTACCACGTATTTTAATACAAATCTTCAATTTCTTCGATTTTTGACAAAAATTTCTTTTTAAATAACTTAAATCTTGAACAATTGTCATAAAATAAATAAATTATTTAATGAATAATTTTACTAAAATATTTAAAAATGAATTCAATTTTAAAAGAGTTGCGTTTACAATTTTCATAAATAAATGAACTTCAAAAGGTTTTAATTTAAAATTTTATAAAATTTCAATTTTAAATGAATTTTATTAGAAATTTTAAAGAACTTAAGTTTTTGAAAAATTTTAATAACTCAAAATCTTCTAAAATTAGTTAAATTTGTCAATATGTGTTTAATTAATTATTAACAATAAAAGATTTATAGAAGAGTCTTAGTCAAAAACACTAGAACAAATTGAATTTTGAAGCAATTATAAATGATTGCATAAATTCAATTATTTTCAAAAATTTTAATAAAATTTTTGGCAAAATTTTAATTATCTTTATAATTAATAAAATTCTTCTTCAAAATTAAATTATTTTCAAAAATTTTCCACATTTCAATTATTTTCAATATCTCTACTATTTTAATAAAACTACACAAAAGAAATCAATTATTTAAAAAAAATTTGTAATAAAATTGTACGCAAACATTTAATTATTTTCAAAAATAATAAAAATTTCACAGTAATTCAATTATTTACAAAATTGTTTTCATAAATTACTATTCAAATATTTTCATAAATAATAACATTTTTTCGGGGGATTCAATCATTTTCATAAATAATGAAACTCATCGCAGAATTTCAATTATTTTTAATACAATTTTAATTTTTAATTGAATTCTTTGAAAAGCGTAACTATTTTTATAAATTTTATTAAAATTCGTCAAAAGAATTCAATTATGTAAAAATTTGGTATTAAAATTTTTTCTAATAATTAAATTTTAAGAAACATTCAATTATTCAATAAATAATTTACTTTTGTGTTTGAATAATTGAATTCTCGAAGAATTTTCTAAAAGTTGATTTAAAAATTTATTTGAGTTAAAATTTTATATAGTCTTTTGTTTATACTTTTTTTTGTTTACTTTAAATAGATTGTACATTATATCTTATGTTATAATTATTTTTAATTTATAATTAATTCAAAATAGAAATACTAATAGAAAAAAAAATAGAAAATAGAAATCATCAGAATTTTTTTCACTTCTTTTCATTAAAAGACTAAAATTTTATTAAATCGAAATTTTTGTCAAAGTTTTGTCAAATCGAAGTTATACAGATTTTTTTTCTTTATTTCTAAAGAAAATTAGAAAATTGTTAAACAACTGTGATTAAGAATTTGAAAATTTACTTATTTTGCATTATTTTTGTTTACGAATCACAATTTTCTTAATAAAAAATTAGTATTTTGTTTTACAAAATGGAAAAAAAAATATTTGCACAATTCCTATTTTTAATCTTATTTTTCGAATAAAATTCTATTATTTTTAAAAAAGGGAACTAATTTTCAGCTTTTTTATTTTTCAAGTTACAATTTAAAAAAAAAATTCAATGATTTAAAAAGAAAATAGAAGAACAGATTACTTATTAATTTTTATTTATCAATTATAAATTTTTAACAAAATTTCAAAGTTTCTTCTGGAAAAAAAGGAAAAATTTCAATTTTTTAATCTGGATTAATCATAGTTTTCAATAAAATCTTAAGTATTTTTTTAAAAAGGAGTGAGAAGCTTTCAGAACTTATATTTTTGAATCACGATTGTTATAATGGAATTTTGATTTTTTCCAAAATAAATTATTAAAAATGTCTGACTTTTCCTTGAAGTCTCAGAATATTTGATTATTGTGATTATAACCCGTGTAGAAATTTAACCATGGCCCAAATAGGGGCCAGATCTTTTGATCATTGTGTAGGCCATAACATGGCAATTTCTACACGGGAACAGTAATAATCTATATTCCAATTTATATTTTATTTTTATGAAAGAAAATTTAAATTAAAAATTTGTAAATTCTATTTTTTTTAAATTGATAATTTTATTTAAAAAAATATGTAAGAATTTTTGCTAGTTTCTAATATTATTTTATTATGAATCATGAAAAAATGTCTACATATATTTGTTTTGTCAAACAATATTTTAAAAAAAAAATATTTATATTTTTTTAAATATTTTTTAAAGGAAAAAAAAACAAAAGCATACACAAAAACTAAGTTTAAACTGCGGATGGAATGAATGAAAGAATACGAAGATTAATATAGTTAATTGTTTGAGTTATCTTCTTCAAATGTATTGATAAAAAAAAACCCCTTTTAATATGGAACACCCCGTTAGGCATTGAGTTTTAAGGATATTTTATTAAAAAAAAAATAAATAAAGGAAAAAAAAATTTCCGGATTGAAGGAAAGTGATTGGTGAAGGTCGTTGGAGGTTGATTGAGAGAGAAGATGGTAGGAAGTGAAAAAGGACGAGCATGTTGGGGGTGGGGGGGGGAAATGTAAGTATGTCGTGATGGAAGCGGTAAATATATATAAACGACGAATCCTCTCTGTCACAATATACGTATGTTTCACAATGGCCAGGCAATCGAGGGCAGAACACCGTTAACTCCTTGGTATTTTTCGTACCGGATTATCAAGAGCACTGGGTACCAAACACCGCGTGTAGTGTTCGAAATTATACTTGATGCCCCGTTTTCACTTGAATTCAATAAGTTCATATATATATACACATACTTCTTTCAATTGCACAAGGATATTCATCTTTTTTTTTTTCATTTTTTGTTTGTGTGTTTATAGACACTGCACAAAAGAGTAGCATCATCGACCTGATTTCAGCTTCCTCGGCGCAATTTCCGCATCATTGTAAAATGATACCTCATATATGGTATGAAAAGGGAAGGGATGCACCGGTTTCTTTTTTTTTTTTTTTGGTTTCGAAAAAAAATAGAGCGATCACATCTCTTCTTGTTTGATATTCATATGTTCGATGCGAAATTTGAGAGAAAACGAATGTGGGTTAAATTGGATCAATACATAATTGATTTTTTTTTTTATTGAATTGTTCGCGTATTTATTACGCTATGTATGTGGTTCCGCTATTTATCAATGGGGGAGAAAAGAACCGTAAATCGATTTTTATGAAAGAGATATTTTTTCTTAGTGCGGGGGAGATTACCAAGGAAGAAAATAAGTAAATAAAAATTGCATAAGGATAAATAATCGATTAAAAATAGGACCGATTTTCTGAATACTATTTGCAAATTATTTGCATTGGTTACAAAAAATGCTTTTTGATTAAATTCGAAAATTATTTTATCCTTTAGGATTTAATTTTATAAGTTAAATTTGAGAAACATTTTCTAATCTGTGATGCAGAATTATTATTTTGAATAAAAGTGTATAAAAAAAAATTTGGTTATATTAAACGTTTAGAACTTTTAGGGATTCGGTGTTTTCTTGAAGGTATCAAAATTCATACTAAATTGGATCAAATTATATCAAATTTTTACTGAATTGTATTAAAATGTTGCCAAAACTATATACTAAACATTTTTATTACAAATTATTTTAATTAATTTAAATTTTTTATTTACATTTGGTATCTACCAAATTTATAACAGATTTTATCAAGTTTATACCAAATTGAATCAAATTAATATAAAATTTATAACAAATTGCATGAAATTTATATCAAAGTGGATCAAATTGGATTAAACTTATTTCAAATTAAAACTAATTTAGAAGAAAATTATAATAATCAGAATAATTTGAATCAAATTGATATCCAATGGAAACCAAATTGTAATAAATTGATACAAATTTGGACAAAAGGATAAAAAATTGGATAAAAATTTTTTTTACTTTTTTCGTGGAAAGTATCAAATTGATGCAAAAAATTTGTATTTTTAACTTAAAACATTCAAAAATGTATCTATTTATTTTTTGCAGATTCGTGAAAAAAATATTTGTTGATGCCAACTTTAGAAACGTATAATTATTTATAAATTTTTAGTTATTTATTATTAATTAATAATTATCAATTTCCATTAATTAAAATGAAATTGCTAATTTTATGTAAGAAAGGGAAAAAAGAAATTTTATTGTATTTAGCAATTTTTTTATCGAGTTATTGTTATCAACTTTAATGAAAATTATAAACGCAAATAGATGAAGGAATATATATATAAAGCACAGGGTGATAAATGATAATTTTATTATATTGATTAAAGGGCATGGGCCGGACGTATATCTGGAAAAATACCGACACATTATCAATATTTTACTGCCAACGCATTTCGTAGGGTTAACGACACTATGTAGGATATGGGAGGCTCTCCTCACTGAACTCATCCAGGATGTCCGCAAAGTGATATTATTATATACAAAATATCTCTATCTTATAATTTATCATCGTTACTTTTTACCCCTTAATTAATTCGCATTTTATTTTTGGATTGCTAATCGCTTTAATCTTGAAATCTAAATTAAATTTTAATTAAATACGTATCAGGATTGCCACGAACTTGAGAAATTGGGGATATTTTTCTCTTTTCATTTTTTTGTCCATCAACATTTGAATACTAAATATTGCTTCATTTCTTATTTTGGCTTGTAAAAATGGCTAAAACATTTTCATAAAAAATGAATTCTCAATTTTTTTCTGATATTAATTGAATTAAGACGTATTTTACCTGAAATTTTTTTTTTTGAATAATTGAATACTCTCCGAACTTGAATTGAATTGAAATTAAATTGATTTTATGAAATTGAAATTTAAAATTTTTTTAATTTAACTAAATTTAATTGAAAATTGATTAAAATTGAATTAAATATTTTTGGTTAAATTGACTTGAAAATTGATTAATTAAAATTGAATTTAATTGAAAATTGATTAAAATTGAATTAAATATTTTTGGTTAAATTGACTTGAAAATTGATTAATTAAAATTGAATTTAATTGAAAATTGATTAAAATTGAATTAAATATTTTTGGTTAAATTGACTTGAAAATTGATTAATTAAAATTGAATTGAATTAAAAAATATAGTGAAATTGAACCGAATTGAAAATAATTTTTTTTGAACGATAAATTTAAATTATTTTTTGAAAATTTGAATTACCATAGAAAAGTAAATAAATTGAAATATTTATTTTAATATGTAGTTTAATTTCGAGTATACACGTATATAGCCAATTAAATATTTCACGAGCTTATAAATAGAGAATGTTTTTTTAATTTAGTCACTTATGTAATTTTAGTGATACAATAATGTTTCGGTAGAGTGCCAAAAGTGGGTGATCATGTTGTTTAATTTATGAAATAAATATTCTTAAACGCGTGGCTTCTTAGAAGTGATTGCGCACATTTTTCGGATGCGTGGATTATATACTTTTTGCGTCACGTTAAATAAGCTAAAAACAATTTTGCAAATTTCGGATTTTTCTCTCCCCCTTCTCTCTTTCTGTCTCTCTCTTTATTTTTTCTGGAAAGCTTACAAAGTATTTTTAGAAATGATTCTGTTGTTTGATTTTAAAGATGAGTGCATTTTCAGGATTTTTATCTAATTTTTGATATAAAGAGAAAATTTTTCGTTGCTGAATTTCGAATTTTTCTTTTTTTGGTAATATTGCAAAATATGACAATTCTATTATTAAAAAATTATTAATATTTTTATTATTTATAATTTTATAATTTTTATTAGAATTGTTTACAATACAACTGTAATTTTTTTTTTATTTATTTACTGTATTATAATAGTATAATAAATTATTTATGATTAGAAAATTAATTAGCAGGGTTATAAGGTTTATAAATTTTAGGGAATTTTATAAATCTTGGAAAAGCCTGGAAAAATACTTGAAATCTAATTTCACTTAAATATTTCAAAATTAATTCAATTTTAAAAGAATTGCGTTTACAATTTTCATAAGTAGATGAACTTCAAAAAATTTTGATTAGAAATTTTGTAAAATTTCAATTTCAAATGAATTTAATTAGAAATTTTAAAAAATTTTTTTATTTTATTTTTCTAGTTAAGTAATTGAATTTTTGTAGAATTTTCTATTTGATTTTTTAAAAATGAATTTCTGATTAAAATCTTTGAAAATTTGAACTTTTCATACTTTTTATTAAGAATTCTGTAGAATTAATTTTTTTCAAAAAGTTTAATGGAATATTTTTTAAATTAATTGAAGTTTTTTATTTTTAATATATTTATTATTATAATATTATTTATTTATTATTATTATTATTATTATCGAAGTTTCGTAAAATTGAATTGTAAACAAATGGATTTAACAATTGTCAAAGAACTTTTTCAAAAATTATTAAAAATAATTGATTTAAAGAAGAATTTTAGTTAATTATTTCTAGAAAATATCTTATTATAAAACATGAAAAAATGAATTGAAACTAAATTAAGAAATGAATTGAATGAATAAAAAATAAATTAAAAAATGCATCAAATGAATTGAAAAAATAAACGATTTAAAATTTGCTTAAATAAATTTCAATTAATCTTTCACAGTGACAAAATGTTAAACACTAATTTCAAATTGCATTTATTATAATTAAAATTTGCGAAACGAATATAACGCAGCGAAAAAAAAATTCCATATTTATTTAAAGCATTTGGTAACTATGTATATTATTTCGGCACGTTGCCAGTTTTTTTCTTTGAAACAAAGACAAAACAAAGAAATCATTTTGATGTTATTGTTCACATACTTTAATTGCATTATTTTGGGAAACTTTGTATTTTTTTGCCTCAACTAAGATGGAAACTGCGTAGTTATACTCTAAATGACCTATTTGTGGATCTTAATGCCGCCCATTGGATTTGAATTCTATTGACCCTCTCAAACAAATACTGCGTACAATTGCATGACTCTCGACAGTGCAATATACTCATCAGCGTTAATCTTATCGTTTAACTTTAAAAGCATTGTCTACTTAATTTCCCTGCAGAAGAGGTGAACATTCGCAAAATCTTATCAAACATCAAATTTCTTTTTTTTATTCGAAAATAAAATTTACTAAAATAAACAATTATATTATTATCGAAAAAGAAATTATCTTAAAATTATTATATTATCGAAAAATTATTATTATTATTATTATTGATACAAAAATTATTCCTATCGAAACAAAAATTATTTTTATCGAATCAAAAATTATTCATTCCTATCGAAAGAAAATTGATATTCTTTTTCTTTTTATTTCATTACAAATAAACGCTTAAACGTATTAATAATTTTTCCTTTCCCCTGAAATTTGCTAAATCAGTGCCAAAATGGAAAATCCACTTCTGCGTTGTCAATTATAGTTGCAGTGAGAATGGGAAATTCCTATTTGAACAATACACATTTATATATAGTTGGATAAGTTAATTTAGCTCAAAGTAAAGTATATAATCATCGGGGAACTCAAAAGCCGGGTTCAATGTCTACTTTCTCTGACCTCAATTATATCTCGTAGATCGCAAATCGTGGCTCGACACATACACACAAACACAAACACTCCCTCCCAAAAGTGACATTCCACACATTTGGAGACCTCTTTCACTATATGACGAGTGCCGGAATCGATATATAATATAATTAGAGGTCAGTGAACACCGAAAAAAGGGTCATTCATCTATTTCAAAATCGAGAATGTTCGAAAAATTACACAAGAGAAATTACTACACTGATTATTATTCCTTCACTTTTACTACTTCTACAATAACAACAACAACAACTACTTCCACTACTACTATTACTATTATTATTTTTTATTATTTTTATAATTATTCATTATAATTATTTATTATAAATACTTAAAGTACTTTCGCTATTCTAGATAAACTTATCGCTGTTCGAAGTAAAACTTTTTTCCCTATTTTTTTAATTCATTAATTTTTGAATTTTTTAATTATAATTATACCTTATCAGGGTTGCCAAGCTTTTGCTCTTTTCAAATCAATTATTTATAATAATTTTTGCAAAAGTTCTTTGAGAATTTTCAAATCCATTTATTTACAATTCAATTTTACGAAACTTCGATTATAATAATAATATGTAAATAAATAAATAATATTATAATAATAAATATATTAGAAAATGAAAAACTTGAATTATTTAAAAAAAAATTCAATCAAACTTTTTTAAAATAATTAATTCTACAGAATTGTCAGTTAAAAGTTTGAAAAATTCAGATTTTCAAAGAGTTTCATTTCAAAACCTTCTCAAAATTCAATTTCTTTTAAAAATTCATGCCATAATGCTTCTAATATTCAATAATTATCTAAAATTTTAACTAAATTTCATTTCTAAACCGATTTTTATTAGAAAATTCTACAAGAAATCAATTACTTAAATACCTACAAAAATAAATAATTTATTGAATGTTTCTCAACATTAAATTCTTATAAATAATTTTATTAAGAAAATCTTTAAATAATTGAATTCTTTCGACAAATTTTTATAAAATTTTTAAGAATAATTACATTTTTCAAGAAATTTGATTAAAATTGTATTAAAAATCATTGAAAATCTGCGATAAGTTTTATTGTTTATAAAAATAATTAAATTCATAAAAAGAATTTTATTATTTATGAAAATTATTAAGAAGAAATTTATAAAAAAAATTTGTAAATAATTGAATTTCTGTGAAATTTTTATTATTTATGAAAATAATTAGGTAAATGTTTACGTAGAATTTTAATAAAATTTTTTTTAAATAATTGAATTCTTTTGGAAAATTTTATTAAAATAGTAAATATATTAAAAATCATTGAATTGAGAAAATTTTTTGAAAATAATTCAAATTTTGTCAAGATTTTTATAAAAATTTTTCAATATAATAAATATTAGGAAATAAAAACATTAAATAATTTTTAAAAAATCCGCAATTAAAGTTTCTCAAAAAAAGAATGAATTCCACAGAATTGTTAGTTAAAACTTAAAAATAAGAAAAATTTAAATTTTCAAAGATTTTAATCTGAAACCTTTTCAAAATTGTATTATTTCTAAAAATTTACGTTCTAATGCTTCTAAAACTTAATTTTAATCTAAAATTTTAACTGAAATTCATTTTTAAATTAATGTTTTAATAAAAATGTTAAGAATTTTTTCGAGAAATTCGATTAAAATTTATGAAAATTTATAAATTATAAATAATTGAATTCCTGCGAAATTTTTATTATTTTATGAAAATAATGAAATGTTTGCCTAGAATTTTATTAATATTTTTTTAAATAATTGAATTCTATTTTGGAAAATTTTATGAAAATGGGAAATATTGAAAATAATTAAATTGAGGAAAATTGAGGAAAATAATTGAATTTCTGCAATTATTTGTAATTTCTCTAAAATTCTCAAAATTATATCGTACAATTTACGAACTTTTTATCCTTTTTGAATCAAATTACGGACTTTTCGGACCTTTTTTCAAAAAAACGAACTTTTACGGACTTGTACGAAATTTACGGACCTAGATCGAGCCCTGCAGTGTACAATGAAATATTTCCAAAAGAACATTGTACCATCAAAGAGGGGAGAAAAAATTCAATGAAAATTTAATGAACTCATATTTTCCCTAAGATGGTAACTTAACCATTTTTATAATTCATATTTTCCCTGTTAGAAAAAGTGAATTAAACACTCGTCAGGGAAAAGTAATGGGATTTTCCACCGTTGGGGATCATGATCATAAATCTTCTCATGGCAACGGGATTCAAAAAATGTTTCAGAGTAGAAAGTTTCCTTCTCCGTAACTAATATATGAATAAACGTGTGTGACACAGAAAACCCATAAGATTATGTTTCCTATCAACATTTCTTCTATTCATAATAGTCAATAACTGCCAATTTTATATACAGGAACTTTTAAATTCTTTTATCAAATTCCAAAATAAAAAAAATTCCAATCTTAATTTTAATTTACAATTTGCAATTTTTTTTATTTCCTTCCTCATGTTTTCTGTTCTTTTTATATTCGCGCATCCTTCTTATTCATCTTTAAATATTAATGGATAGAAATTTTATCTTTCAATATAGTTAGTATACAGGATGTTATCTATTTTATCTTAATTATCACTTGTTACTATATTTTATTATTTAGCAAAAAAAAAAAAAAAAAAAAAACATCCGACAAGAAGCAGTGGTCAACTTTCTCCATTGACCTGTTCTTTCAGAATCGCGTGCCTTCCAGCTATTACTATCGAACAGTAATAGTTACCTCTTATGATTATGCGATGTGACAGCATCGCTTGATGTGTTTACACGATTTACAATCAAAGATAATTATGAATAATCCCCCATCAAATTAATGCACTAGTGATAAGAAAATTGATAATTTCAAATCTCTTTAATTTAATGGTAGTTTTAATGCTTGATAGTAATTTTAAACCAGGATGTATCAATTGACAAGTGTTTCAAATTTTATTCGTTAGCTTCAAATACTGACCTCGTATATTTCTATCACTATTACTATAAGTGTTATTTTTACTATTTGTATAAATACTACTGAAACTTTTACTATCACTATTAATTACTACTACAACTATTACTACTATTACTATTATTAAAACTATTAATATTACTATTACTACAACTACTATTAGTAAAACTACTACCATTACTACTACTATTTCTATTATTATACTATAACTAATTTTTTACTAATTAATAGTTACGGATTTGATAAATACTCTCGAAAAAAAACTTTAAATTTTATTATTCCGACTTTAAAAAAAAATGTTAATCTTTTTTAAATTTAATTATCAGTGATGATTATTCAAGTGTCAATTAATGTATAATGATTTCCTGTTATATGCTTTGTTATTTTTTTCGTAATTATTTATTAATAATTACTTAATTAATTTCCATTAATTAAAAATAATGGATTTATAGAAAAATGTTAGTTAAAAAATTGAAAAATAATTAAATTTTTAAGAAATTACAAATAATTGCAAAAATTCAATTACTTTCAAAAGTAATAAAATTTTTAGAAAAAATTCAATTATTTTCAAAAATTTTAATAAAATTCTTGGCAAAATTTCAATTATCGTTATTAAATAATAAAATTCTTCTCCAAAATTTAATTATTTTCAAAAATTTTTTATAAAATTCTTGACAAAATTTCATTAATTTTCAAAAAGAATTTTTTAAAATAAAATTTTCCAAAAGAATTCAATTATTTTTTAAAAAATTAATAAATTCTTGAATTCTTCCCAACTATTCAATTATTTTCCCGAATAATAGAATTTTTCATGAGAATTTAATTATATTAAAGAAATTAAACATAATTCTTTGCAAGAATTCAATTATTTTCAAGAATAATAAAATTCCTAGAAAAAATTCAATTGTGTTAAAAAATTTAAGAAAATTCTCATCAAAGTTCAATTATCGTTATAAAATAATAAAATTCTTCTGCAAAATTTAATTCTTCTCTAAAATTCAATTATTTTCATAAATTTTAGTAAAATTCTTGAAAAAATTTGAATTATTTACAAAAATTTCCTCAATTCAATGATTTTTAATATTTACTATTTTAATAAAATTTTTCAAAAAAATTTTTTCTTGTAAAATGTAATTATTCTTAAAAACTTTTAAAATTCGTCCAAAGAATTCAGTTATTTAAAAATTTTCTTAATAAAATTATTTATAAGAATTTAATTTTAAGAAACATTCAATAAATTATCTATTTTTGTAGGTATTTAAATAATTTATTTCTTGTAGAATTTTCTAATAAAAATTGATTTAGAAATGAAATTTAATTAAAATTTTAGATAATTATTGAATATTATAGTCATTATGGCATAAATTTTTAAAAATAATTGAATTTTGAAATTAATTTTTTTTAAAAAGTTTAATTGAATTTTTTTAATATTATTTGAAGTTTTTTTTTCTAACATTTATTTAATTGAAGAATTTACGAATAATTGAAATTCCGTAAAATTGAATATTGTAAACGAAAGGATTTGAAAATTGTCAAAGAACTTTTTTGAAAATTATTAAAAATAATCGATTTAAAGAAGAATTTTAGTTAAAAATTCTTGTAAATGATTTTATCACTCGGTCATCTTTAATAATTTTAAATTCTTAAGAAATACATTTTTGGACAGTTAGGAAAATTAATACAATTAGAAAAAAATTAATAGAATTAGGAAAAAAAGATTAGGAAAATAGGATTTGGAATTTAGACTTTAGGAAAAACGTTTTTAGGAATTTTTGAAATTAGGAATTTAAAATTAGGAAAATCGTCCGGAAACGATTTTTAAAAATAAATGGAAAATATGAAAATTGAAATTAATAATTAAAAATACTTTTAAATTATTAAATTAAAATTAAAACTTTTTTATTAATAAAAAATTAGAACAGTATTTAGTTATCCAATTAAAATAAAATAAAATACTTTTTACTTATTTAATTAAAACATAAAGTATTAAAATGAAAATCAATAACAACTAGGAAACAATAATTAAATTACAAAATTCGTTAACACTCTGCGCATATGTAATAATCTAATACATAACGAACAAGTGCAACTGTTGACATAATACATTACATGGATTTTCAAATATTGAAGCCATATTTTAATGAGTGAACATACTACATAAGCACATTAATAATCCGCATTGCAATTAAATTATCCCCACCATTAACGCAAAAATTTGACACTTAAAAAAATAGATTTCATTCATATTTAAATATAATTATTGGAGAATCAACATAAAAAAAATTATTAAAATTTCTAACAAGGTGTGCCGTTGCGCAAAAAAAAAGAAGAAGAAAAAGAAAGAAAGAAAAAAGTTGTACATGCCACTCGGAAATGATAATTTTTCTTGATAGTCGCACATGACAAGTTGCGCTTTCTCATGCCATAACACGCGCCAACGACCTGCCATTTATTCCTAAAATGATTCTTAACACACTATTCTATATTATCCAGTCAACCATACAGATACATACAAGTCATTAATTAACAAAGACGATACATAAATTTAAACCCCAATTATTTTCTTTTTGTGATAAATTTTTCTAAAAATTTTATTTATTACACTGCAAGGGCGAAAGGAAATATGTTTTTGTATCTAGAATATTTTTTATGATATATTTTTATGTTTTTTAAGCATTCTGCCGTAAGGCTAAGGTCTATTAAAACTACTGTATCCTGAAGCTACCGAATATTTTTTTAGGTACTTTTTATTTGTTTTAAATAAAAATTTTATTCGACAATAAAACATATATATTTGAGCCAAATGAAATTTTATTTAAACCATATAAAATTTATTTAAACCAAATAAAATTTATTTAAACCAAATAAAATTTTTTTAAACCAACTAAAATTTATTTAAACCAAATAAAATTTATTTAAACCAAATAAAATTTATTTAAACCAACTAAAATTTATTTAAACTAAATAAAATTTATTTAAACCAACTAAAATTTATTTGAAACAAATAAAAAGTCTAGTTGGTTTTGAACCAAATATACTATTTCTCTGGGTGTATATTGGAGCTTCTGGAAAAATTTTTAATTATTACATATTTCAAATACTGAACAGTAAAGCGATTAAATATTGAAATTACTTGACCTGCTTTTTTTACACTTACGTTTATTTCTAGAATTTTTTTCGTTGGATTTACTTTTATATTTAAAATCTTTTATTATGGACTTATGTATTTTTATAAAATTAGAATTTTTTTGTGCATTTTTTTTATATCTTTATAGAGGAAAATGACACAATCTTTTGATTATCACAGGCCGTGACATGACATACGTGTGTACAGAAATTATTTGCATTCACTCGCCATATGTATATAATATATAATCTATAGGAAATTCCTTGAAACGAAATGAAAGAAAAAAAAGTTGTATAAGATGAATCTGATGAGAGAATTATTACATATTTTAGATCCGATTGGAAACTTGAAGGTTACGTTTTATTAATGTTTCCGATTTGATCTCACTTCAAGGCAATTTCGACGATTGCTGCTTTTCTTTTATAGAGATTTTTTTGTTATAATCGAAATTGCAATTTTGGAAAGAATTTTTATTTTCTTTTTTTGGCTTATGTAAGGAAAAAAAGAGAAAATAAAATTTTGAAAGAAAATGGAAAATATTCAGGGTTTTCACAGGTCAGGAAATTCGGAAAAAAATCAAGGAAAGTAGAATTAGTCAAGGAATTTTATTGAAAGCTGGAAAAAATTAAATTTTTAGAATTCATAAAAAATTTTTTAGTTTTGGTGTCTTTTTTGTTTGCCTTATAAACAATTTTTGGAGTCGAATATCAAATTTGGGCTTTTTTCATAAAATTGGAGCTTTGTTTATTAAAATAGAGCTTTTCTAAAAAACGGAGGTACTCAGAACTTTTTTCGAATTTTTTTTCGATTCAGAAAAAATTTGAATCTGGAAAATCGTCGCTGGTCTTGAAAATTTTTTTAAACAATTTTTGGAGGCGATTGTCAAATTTGGTCTTTTTTTTATCAAATTAAAATTGTAGGATATAATTTAGAGGATTTTAGAGAAATTACAAATTATTGCAGAAGTTCAATTATTTTCAAAAGTAATAAAGTTCTTCGCAGAAATTCAATTATTTTAAAAAAATTTTAATAAAATTCTTGACAAAATAAAATTTGTTTGAAAAATGAATTTCACTAAAAATTTTAGATTATAATTGATTATTAAAAGCATTATAGCTGGAGTTTTGAGAAATAATTAAATTTTGAAAAGGTTTTATATTAAAAGCTTTGAATTTTTTAATTTTTCATACTTTTAACAAACAATTCTGTGGAATTAATTTTTTTAAAAAAGTCTATTTCAATTTTACTCGAAATTAATTTTTTGAAGTTTTTATCTTCTAATATGTTTAATTGAAGAATTTCCGAAAAATTGAAATTTTGAAAAATTAAATTGTAAAAAAATGAATTAGATAATTCTTAAAGAATTTTTTCAAAAATTATTAATAATAATAGGTCTATAGAAGAATTTTAGTTAAAAACACGAAAAAAAATTTTATTTTGGAAAAATTAGAAATTATTGCAGAAATTCAATTTTTTTCAAGAGCAATAAAATTCTTCGCAGAAATTTAATTATGTTCAAAAATAATAAAATTTTCTTTTTTTTAGGAATTCAATAATTTTCATATATATGTAAATAATAAATTTCATCGCAGAATTTCAATTATTTTTAACATAATTTTAAACAAATTTTTCGAAAAATGTAATTATTCTTAAAAAAGTTTATTAAAATTAGTGAAAAGAATTCAATTATTTAAAAATTTGTTTTGAAAAATTCTTTATGAGAATTCAATTTTAAAAAACATTCAATTATTATTCACTAAATTGTTTATTTTTGTATTTAAATTATTGAATTCTAGTCGAATTTTCTAATAAAAATTGATTTAAAGATGAATTTCAGTTAAAATTTTAGATAATAATTGAATTTTGAAATAAATTTTTTTGAAAAAGTTTAATTGCGGATTTTTTAAATATTATTTTAAGTTTTTATTTTCTAATATTTATTTAATTGAAGAATTTACGAATAATTGAAATTTCGTAAAATTGAATATTGTAAACAAATGGATTTGGAATTTGTCAGAGAACTATTTCTGAAAATTAATTGCGATTTAAAGAAGAATTTTAGTTAAAAATTCATGAAAATAATAATTGAATTGAAATGATGAAAATAATTTTGAAGAAATACAATATTCTTATAATATAAAATAATTATTTTATCACTGGGCCATCTTTAATTATTATAAAACATGAATATAAAACTTTTTTTATGAAAGTAGAGCTTTTTCCGAAATACGTAGGTATTCAGAGCTTTTTTAGAATTTATTTCCGATTTAAACAAAATTTGGGTCTTGAGAAACAACAGTGGTCTTGACAATTGTTATTAACAATTTTTGGTGTCGAATATCAAATTTGGGCTTTTCTTCGTCAAATTGGAGTTTCTTTTATTGAAGTAGAGCTTTTTCCAGAAGACGAAGGTTCTCTGAACTTTTTTTTAGATTTTATTTCCGATTTAGAAAAAGTTTGATTCATGTAAATATTTATTTGATAATAGACAAGTAATAGGTTAAATTTGAATCAAATAATTTATAATTTATTGGATATGGAAATTTATTTTTTTTTATATATATATTAGTAATAATATATATTGGACATTTGCTTATATACAAGCAAAGAAAATAGTTTAAAAAAATAAAATAAAAAGATGAGGTTTCTGAATAATGAAAGTAAGAAATATTGTGTACTCTTGATTTACTGTTGGTTTAAATTGAAAATTTTGCTAATTTGTAAAATTATTGGATACGCTTGTTTTAATTTTAAGTAGAGATCAGGTGAGTTGGGTGTATAAATTATTATTTGTTGCGGGTGAATTATGTCGTGAGCAGATGGAAAGTTATAATGCCTTGAGTATAGTTGGACGTTTGTTGTCATTAGTTTACGACAAGTTAAACTGTTTCTTTTTTCTTCCTCTCAATCTCTCTCTCTTTTACTCGTGAAGTGCATTGTTTTGTTTGGAAAAAATATTACCTCGAGTCATGTCACGGACCACGTTCAAGTTTCAAGTGTATAATAGATAACATGGCAGTCGACGTTCCGCTTTCTTACCCTTTCGGGGCATTCCCTCCTGCTCTTGTTACAATTTCTAGCGCATAATTGCAGCCGAAGGCGAATCATATAATATAATTCATGCAATCACTGCAACAATATTGTGCTCTATCTGCAAAATTTTTTTTTCTTTAAATAGAAAAAGAATGTGACACATTTTTACATTTTTTTTTTTTTTTTTTTGCTTATTGTTTGTGTCACATAAAATGTAGAAATTGCGATGATTTGAAAATTGGATTATTTAATTGATCGTGGCAAAAAGAATTCATCTTGAACAAGAGAAAATTTCACTATATTAGCGAACTTTTTGGTTCTTTCAGTTAAAACTGAAATTTAATTATTAATTTAATTGAATTAAATTCTATTCTAAAGAAATTTTTTATCGTTATTCCAGATGAAACTTTTCTGCCATGATTTAATAATTTAATGCTTAATTAATAATAATTAATTATGTAATTACTAAATAATGAAAAATTAGAGAACTTTTGTCTCTCTTTTTGGATTGTCGTATTTTTCTGTGTTTTCTTGTTTGATTTTGCATTAAATACTGGAATTTTATTTTTAAGAGAAATTTTTTTTCGAAATTTATTTCTCAAAATGTTAATT
This sequence comes from Leptopilina heterotoma, assembly GCF_015476425.1. Lineage (NCBI taxonomy): Eukaryota > Metazoa > Arthropoda > Insecta > Hymenoptera > Figitidae > Leptopilina > Leptopilina heterotoma. The sequence goes on along the minus strand of NW_025110924.1, from coordinate 867,425 downwards.
AACTACTTTCAAATAATTGAAGATATCGAACCAGTTTTCTAATTTTTTTATAAAAATTATAGAAAAAAACGAGTTTGAGTTTCATTATAAGAAAGTTTTAATCTTATTCTATAGATATTAATTCAAATTACCTATATTTAGACCGTAATTGAAAATTAATTTCCTCGTATAAAATAATCTGTGTAGTGTTTATTCGAATATCGAAAAATAAAAAAATATAAATATTTTTCTAAACCGTTTTTTTTAATAATAAATGAATAAAATTAATACAACAATTTAGATTTGTTTGTGAATTTTTTTTGTGATCGATAAGAAAAAAAAGAACTTTTTGATATTTCTATACTTATTGTATTATTTATTTTTTTATTGTTATTTATTTTTTAAATATTTTTATGCTTTTTTATAAGATAAATAATAAAATTTAAATTACTGTTAAAACAACGAATTTAAGTGTTTTTTTTCAATTTTTCAGGTTGCAGAAAAAAGTGTTGTGCTAGTGAGTGAGGATTCTTTTGCCGCTGGTCCAGAGGGATGCTGCTACCGCTTTGCCAGAGATGCTGCTATCGGTGAGTCTTTAGAATTCCTTCGCATTATATTTTAATTTTCATGAATCCATAAATTTTTTATTTTTTTTTCAGTAGTTCGTAAATTTTTATTAAATTTTAATTGAGCTGGATAATGATTAAATAATGATTGAATACTTTTGAATGAAGTATTTTTTGAAAAATTTTAACGCAATTTTTTAATAGAATTCAACTATCTTAATAAATATTAAAATTCTTTCTAGAAACTCAATTATTTTCAAAATTTTTTTTTTAAATTCTCGCCAACATTTCAATTATCTTTATAAGTAACAAAATTCTTCGCCAAAATTCAATTATATTCAGGAATTTTTATAAAATTCATTGAAAAATTTAATTATTTTCATAAATGACAATATTCATTACAAGAATTCAATTATTTTCTTCAAAAAATTAAAAAAAATTGTCAACATTTCAATTATCTTTATAAACGAATAGCAAAATTCAATTATTTTCTAGAATTTTAATAAAATTCATTACAAAATTCAATTATTTTCAAAAATTTTAATGAAATTCATTGCAAAATTTCAAGTATTTTCAAAACTTTTTCTTAATTCAATGATTTTCAATATTCTACTATTTTAATAAAATTTCCCAACAGAATTCAATTATTTAAAAATTTGTTTATAAAATTATGCATAAGAATTTAATTTTAACAAAAATTTAATTATTCAATAAATTATCTATGTTTGTATTTAAATAATTGAATTCTCGTAGAATTTTCCAATAAAAATTTTTTTAAAATTAATTTCAGTTAAAGTTTTCGATAATAATTGAATTTTGGAGAATTTACTAATTTTCATCAAAAAGCTTAATAGAAATTTTTTAAAATTATCCGATATTCAATGATTTTTAAAAATTTTAATAAAATTCTTCGCAATAGTTCAATTATTTTTTTAAATAATAACATTTTTATTTTCGTATTTAAATAATTGAATTCTCGTAGAATTTAGTAATAGTTATCATCTTAAAAAATATGAACCAATTGAGTAAATAATTGTTCAATTATTGAGTATATAAATAAAAATGGTGTGTAATATTGAATATGTTTTGCGGATTTGATTATGTAGAGCAGAAAACAATGAAGGTACAAAGTCCTCGCAATGATATTTATGAAGTTTGCATCATGATTCTGGGTATCAGAATTTTGAAAAGTGCATATTACAACTCTCTCAATACACAAAGTTAATCGTGAGAATGATTTAGTCGACGATCGATTGAAAAGCAGTGTCACGCGTGTATGTAATCGGAGGAAGTCGTTGAACCTTGTGATTCCATTGCAACTTAGAGGTGAGGTGTGTTTCAATATATACACCAACCAAAAGAAAATTTTGCCGACACAACACAAGTTACGTATTACTGTTGCAATACAATCAGCGTTCAATGACCCTACACATATATAAAGCACCTATCTGTCGATATATACGCCGAATAACAACAGATCTTGGCATTATGCACTTTTCCCCGAAGACACTCTCTTTTACATATTAGTTAACCTAAGTGCCAACGATGCACTTGAATTCATTTTTTTTTAACTTCAATAAACGTATATATTAGCTTTTTCGATTTTATTTTCTTCTTTATTTTTGTTATTTCTTATTTGAAAATTTAAATGCTGTTAATTGTTAAACTTTATAAATTTTGACGAAGATGTTGAGACGCTACTCTCCACCTGCGAACGCCAAGGTCATCGTTAGATGGCAGTTCAGTTCCTTCTTGGAATTTTTACTGACACCTGGCGGTGACCTTGGCGTTCTCAAGTGGAGAAATTCAGTTTCTCCCTTTTTTATAATTAATAAAAATGCAAAAAATTGTGAGTTTGTTTACACTTTACAGTAAAAAAAAGTTTAGAAAAAATTACAATTGTGAGTTTGTTTACAATAAAAGAAAGTTTAGATTAAATTTCAATTGTGAGTTTGTTTAGAATAAAAAAAAGTTTAGATTAAATTTCAATTGTGAGTTTGTTTACATTAAAAAAAAAGTTTAGAAAAAAATTTCAAGTATCAATATGATTAATAGTATTCGGAATTAATAGAATTGTTTATTTTTCATTTATCTTAATTTCCTCTTTTTGTTATTATTTTTTTTCTCGACGAAAAATTGAATGATAAAATTATTATGATTGGTCAGTACGCGGCAGCGTAAAAAAATGAAAAACTAGTAAATTTTTAGTTATTTACTTTTATAAAAGGAATTGCTCTCTCATTATTCGCACGTTACGGAACGTTAACAAGTTATGAAATGCGCTTATAAGGGGATTTTGTGTGAGTGGCTTTCACGATTCTCTCGAAGAAAGTTTTCAACTAAAGTGCATATAGTATGAAACATTTTGAGAAAGTCTCTTTCCCATTTCGCCTCGCTCTGCCAATCTCTTGTTGCTTTGCAATTCTTTATTACAATATTTACCAGAACCGAGACCTAGAAACTACTTTAGCTAGGTTAATCCCTCTCTCTCTCTCTCTCTTTCTCTCTATCTGCAAAATGGCAAAATGAAAGTCCCAAGATTTTCTAAGGTTGGTCTCATTACACAATCATTAAAGATGATCAGTGTCAGTCGTGATAGAATCATTTCCCATCATAGTTTTCTATTCACTTCATTCATTTTTCTTTTCAAGACATTTTTTTAACTGTTACGCAAAATTTTCTCTTCTTTTGGACGCATTCTTTTTGGTGGAAAGTAATAGGAGTTGGTGATGGTATAACAATTGAAAAAAGTAGTTATACAAAAATAAATAATTGTTAGGTTCGTAGCTACTATATAGAAGGTAGAGAATATTAAAGCTACTGCATGTTATGAATGGTATAAAAAATTAGAAGCTACCTATTGAAGTTACTTCAAATTGAAGCTACAATACTTTGCAGCTACTGCATACAGAAAGTATTGCCACAGTTTTTCTAAGGATTGAGACAAAAAAACGAATCAAAACTTTGATTCGTTTTTTGTCTCAATCCTTAGAAAAACTGTGTACCGATTGAAGCTACTCAATAACGAACCAACAATCATCAATACCTGCCAGTGACATTAGAAAATAACAGAAATAATCCTAACGTAATGGAACTATTTGTATGCAATAGAAAATCAAACAACAAATCACATTTAATAAGACAAGTTTTTATTTTTGCAATGTGTGTTTATATATATAAAGAGAAATTCCGGATGCATTTGATCAACGCTAAATACAACCGCTGATCCAGACTCTAATGGGGATATTATTGCAAGTACATGCATCATCTATCATTTGTGTGTGGATATATGCTGTATGTAACGGATAGTACGTGTCAACTGAATAGTTTTTTTTTCTTCTCTTTTCTTTTTTTATTTTCTTATAACGTTCAACCACAGACATCAACAGCCTAGGACATTGGCCTTCCTCGTCGCAGTTCCGACTTGACGTTTATGTAACTCATTCCATCACTTTCCTACACGTATATATATGTATAAAAGTTGCGAGTTACGTATTATGCTTACAAATTGTGCGTCTTACACATTCGCTTCAATAAGAAATATAACTACGCGGTGCAATTCTCTTCTATAATGATAAATAATCTTTCTGTTCAATTACAATTATTGTGTATATTATAAATTCTACGAAATTATGTAATGTTTCTTTGATATTTAAGACGCGAGAGTAATCTCAGTGCTTTTATAGGAAGGGAAATGGATAAGGGACATAGAATGTGATAAAGGTAGCTTTGTTGCGTAATTTATGTATTTATTCGTTGAGAGAAATTAGTTTTGTACTAATTTTGGACCGAAACTTTCATAAAAATTTATTTACGGAGTATTTAGGGGAGTGTGTCAAGGTATGAGACGGGTTTTGTTTTTCAACTATAAATTGTAAATGGGTAAACGAAATTGTAAATAAAATATACCGTTCGAAAAGTAACAAATACGCAACTTTCATTCAAAGAAAGTATAGTGTTCAGATGGACTCAAAAAAAGTTATATGATCATCTGTCCGAGCTTATCGCTTTTGTCAACAAAACAAAAGATGTATCCAATTGTGAGACACTTATTAAAAATCGCTAGAATTTAAAAAGCTTGACATAAAACGTTATGTTTAGTAGAAATAGTTAAATATATTAATATTAGTATGCCTGCAAAGTTGTATTTTTTATGCTGGGTGTCGACACCGTCTCACAACTGGTGATATGCTGTCATGCTGTGTCTCACACCCAGAAATTGGCGCTATTTTCAAAAAGGAAAATTAAATTATTTTCAATAGTAGATTAGAACAATGCAATGTTGCATCACAAAATATAAGGAAAATACTAAATGAAAATATATTACATTTACCTTTTTCAATTAATATTGCGTGTTAAAAAAAATTGACTGTCTCACAGCTGGGGAGGTGTCTCACAACTGGATACACTCCCCTATTTGCAAAGTTTAGTAAAAATTGTGTAAGGATTTAAATGTCCCCCTTCAATAAATGTTCAGAAAAGTTTTTCACTTCAAATTTTGAGAAAAGTTTGACGATAAACATTTATTAAAGTGGGACATTTAAATCTTTACACAATTGTCACTAAACTTAAAAAATAAATACTTTGAGGTTTGCAAGTAAATTTTTAGGAAAGTTACGGTGCTTATTTGAAAACAAGAAGTCAGTCTCCGGTTCGATCAGTTAAAACTTTAATTAATTCAGATTTAGAGAGTATAATAAATAAATTAATTAAATATTTGATAGTTTATGATTCAGTTGCTTTTTGGTTTTGTTTCTTCAGTTCTAGAAAATAGTATCAAAAGTTTGAATTGATTTCTTTTTTCCAAATAAAAAATTAATAAAGAAAATACTTGTTCTCAAAAATTAAAAATTCAGTTTCTTTCCACAATATGACGGGTTTGATGTCTTATTGGGAGTCTCCGGGTCATTGTACCATTTAAATCGTGAATTTGGGCGAACTTGTTCTTCATTTTTCTTCTTAAATATTTGCTCTCTTTCTTCTTCCGGTGTAAATTTTAATTTTTTTTTCTCTCGCATATATGTACACCAGCACCTGTGTGATTGCAATTGCTATATATCGTGTTTAATAAATGTGGGTGTGATTTTGTTTTACTTTGCAAAGGAAAAAAAAAAGAAGAAGAAAAAAAAATGTGTGTACTGGTACACCATGCGGGAAAGTGGGTCGCAGAAAGCAAGGCCACTGACACTGGCCGCAACCACTAGAGAGCAACCTACATCGCTCTCCTTCTCTCGTAATGCCACTGTTGCGCCCCTTTCTCTCTCATTTTCTTATTATTTTCTCTCTCTCTCTCTCTTTTTCTGTTTCTTTTCCTTTCAAACCTTTTTTTTTCATCATTTTTTAGTTTTTTTATGATTTTTCTTTCTTTCTTTGTTTTTTCTTTCTTTTCTTTCTTTTTCTTTCCTTTCTTTAGTTTTTTACCCTTTTCTTTAATGTTTTTCTTTTATTTTATAGTTTTTCTGCAGATATCAAATTGAGACAAAAAACGAATCAAAACGTTGCTTCGCAACAGTTTTGATTCGCTTTTTGTCTCAATTTGATATCTGCAGAAAAACTGTGTTATTTTTGAACCCTTATCTTTTTTCCTTTCCGTTTTCTTCTTTACCTTTTTCTTTGATTTTTCCTTTTCTCTTTTTTTACTATTCATTTTTTTCTTTTTTTTAGCCTTTTCTTTTTTTCTTTTCTTTTATTACATACTTTATCTTTTTCTTTTTTTCTCTCCTTTTTCACTGGTTTCTTTTTTAATTTTCTCTTTTTTTACTCTTCATTTTCTTTTCTGTCGTTTTATGCTTTATTCTTTTCTTTTTTTCTCTTCTTTTTCGCTGCTTTCTTTTTTTACTTTTTCTTTTCCATTTTTCCTTCTTTTCCTTTTAATCTTCCTTTTTTATTTTGTTTTCTTGTTTTTTCTTTCCTTTTCTGATGTATCATTTTCTTTTTTTTTCTTTCCTTTTTCTTCTTTTCTTTTTTCTTTTTTTTTCGATGCTTTCTTTTCTTTTTCTTTTTTCACTTGAAATTCTTTTTAAACTTTTTTCTTTTCTTGTTATTCTTGAATTTTCTTTTTAACTTTTTTCTTTTCTTTTTATTCTTGAATTTTCTTTTTAACTATTTTCTTTTCTTTTTATTCTTGAATTTTCTTTATAACTTTTTTCTTTTCTTTTTTTTTCTTTTCCTTTTCTCTTCTTTTTCTCTTTTAATTCTTTATTTTTTTCTTTCTCTTTTTTCTTTATCTTTCCTGTAATTTTCCTTATATTATTTCACTTCTCACGCCCTTTATTACCCTTGACTGTCACATCCGATGGCAAATTATTTTCGTAATATTCAACGACGAAAATTACGAAGGTGAAAGAAGCCCTCGTTTATTCGTGTGTCCCTGTTATGTCATGTACACTCTGTATTGAATACATATATAAACACACACAAAACAGGAAGTCATTCCGGGTTAAATTTCTGTTTTTCGAGGTCACTGTACCTTAACATACATTTCTTTTTTTTCTTTGTCTTCTTTGCATACAATTTTTTTCATTCGCAAATTTTCATTGTCCTATCCATGTTCTACTTTTCTTTAAAATTTAAATTGCAGAAAATAAAAATTACTTAACTTAATATAAATAATGCTGTTAATTATTAGAAACAGTTAATATTTAATTAAATTAACCTATTTACAATTTCAATTAAATTGTTATTAATTATTTAAAATAGTTAAATTAAATTTATTGTAATAGTTAGCAGTTAATTAAATTATTTACATTGAATTTTTATTAAATAGTTCATTAATTAATTGAAATAGTAGTTAAATTAAATTAAATGTAATAGATATAGTAGTTAATTAAATTTACTGTAATAGCTGGCGGTTAATTACATTATTTATACTGGATTTTTATTAAATAGTTAATTAATTAATTGAAATAGTAGTTAAATTAAATTTATTGTAATAGTTAGCAGTTAATTAAATTATTTATGCAGAATTTTTATTAAACAGTTGTAATTAATTAATAGTTAATAGTTAATAGTTAATAGTTAATAGTTAATAGTTAATAGTTAATAGTTAATAGTTAATAGTTAATAGTTAATAGTTAATAGTTAAAAAATAAATAAAATAAATTGTGCACAAATTAAATTTAAATTTAAAAAAAATAGAAAATAGAAAATGACTTTATTTTCTATTTTTCTAGTTGGAAAAATAAATAACATTGTTTGTGTGCGTTTTGTATTGATGGGGATCGAATGAGAAACTCTCACTCGACAACTATAACTTCATCCTTTCACCTCTTCTTGTTACCTATTCCTCTCGTTGTCACTTCTCCCACTTTTGTTACTATATACTATTCTTTTTACGTCAAAGCCTTTCTCGTGTTCCTTTTTTTTGAGGTTGAAGATTGTCATTGTCAATGCCAAACATTACACGGGGGGGCCAGGTCAATGAACTACTTTCAAGTCGCCAAAAAAATAACGAGAGAGAAAGAGAAAGAAAACGTTCATCTGACAAAATGTGGGCCAAACGTAACGAAACAGAAATTATACTCTCTGAATTCTAAATTACATTTGGAAAAATGACTAATGCAACTCAGCATAATATGTTATACCCACTTGATTTAAATAACGAATTTCAATTTCTATTTGACTTTATTATTTATTATAATTATTTTTCTCAAAATATTCAAAAAAAATAAACACAGTCAATTACGAATTAAGATTTTAAATTTTAAATTTAAAATTTTTAATTGTAAATTTAAATTACATTCACACTATGCATAATATTGAAATCAGGGTTTATATATTAAATCATTTGCAATTAGCATTAATAGAATTAGTTTTTAATTTGTTTCATTAATGCATAATATGAAAGTATTAATAAATTACACAGTTCTTAGTTTTAACTTTTGCTCGCATGAACTAATGATCGATTTGAAGAAAAAACTTCATATTAAATTGAAATTAGAAATTTTTTTCCCCTTACAATCAATTTACAACTTTCCTATATATATACGATTCTTATGTAAAATTTTAAATTCAAAAAGTAATTGCTTTCAAATATTGAAAAAAAAGAAAGAAAAAAAAAGAAATGGAGAGAGAAAAATTACACTTTTGCAAATAGAATGTAATAGATTAATTATAGAGACTACAACTTTGTGAAAGTGACCATAGAATATTAGAAAATAAGTAATAAAATTTTATTTCTCGACATATTTAATGCTTACATAAAATACGGCAAATTGTTCTCAATTTTTTTTTTTTTTTTTTTTGAAGACATGTAGACATAAATGTACAAAAATGATGGAATTGAGACGTTTCTGAAAATGATTATTATCATTTTACAATTATGAGGACGTTCACACAAAGAGAGAAAAGTTGAATGAGAGGATTTTTACTTTCCAAAAAACGTATCTGGAACGATATAATATGTAGATTATTGAAAATTCTATAGGTTCGTTCTTTGAATTTTTTATTATTCTCATTTCGATTCATAGAATACGGTATTTATTGTTTATTTCTAGATCATTTGTTGCATTTTTATGTAGGAAAGAATATTTCACCTGATTCTCGAACTTTCCTTGAAGAAAGTGTCACATTATACTCGGTTGTTGAGTATAAAAAAATTCTGCTGACGAGTTTTGTTTTTGAAGATATATATTTTTCAGCTCTACTTACTGTAGAAATTATTATTAAATAAATGTAAATTAAACAAATTAAAATTTAACAAATTAAATTATTATTATTATAATTACGGGAAATTAATTTTCTAAGACTCAAAAAAATTGAAGATGATAAAACTATTAAGAAGGAAAATTAATTAAAAATTGAAATCCGTTTATATTAATTGTCAAACTTTCTAATTTGATTATAAATAATTGTAGAATTACAAACATCGTGTGAGATTCAATATGGAGACGCAGCTCTCCACCTGCGAACGCCAAGGTCACCGCTAGATGTCAGTTCAGTTGATAAAATCAGATTCCTTGCCACCTAGTGGCGACCTTGGCGTTCTCAATTAGAGAAATTTATTTTAACCTTAAAATAAATTTTTTTTTTTACACTTTTGATACTATTTTTTATTTCAAAATTCGGTCCGAGGCCAGAAATTATTATTAATTATTAAAATTTCGAGTATGGTATGACCTTAAAATTTTTGAGTCTTCAAATAAACAAAATTTATTTAATTTGAAAATTTAAATTCTATTTTAATAATATTTAGTCAAGCGATGGGAAATAAATTATAAAGTTAAACAAGTTTTTTTCATTTTTAACAATTTTAATAATTTTTGATAATTAAAAAAAATATTTATACCGAAAAAATTATTCCGTTCTTTCGAAATCTGAATAATAATGTGAATACGGTGAAATATTACTTTAAAAAAATTTTTATTTGATTGAAATTACCGATTACTTAACTATTATCAAATAAATATTTACTTGAATCAAATAAATATTTACTTGAATCAAATAAATTCAATTTGAATTAATTACATTAGTATTTGAAGCAAATTCAATTTATTTGATTCAAGTAAATATTTATTTGATAATAGTTAAGTAATCGGTTATTTGAATCAAATAAAATTTTTTACAGTGTTCTAACAATTAGTAAAATTTTATTAGTTGTTAGTAATTTAATACTATTTTATTTTTATTACTTAGCAATTTATTATTAAATTATTTGATGCACGATTTTTCGTTATTGTCTTAGTAACTTTTTAATAATTCAGATTTAGAGAGTAAGAATTAGTTATTTTATCAATTATTTGATTGATATTTATTATTATTATTATTATTATTATTATTATTATTATTATTATTATTATTATTATTATTATTATTATTATTATTATTATTATTATTATTATTATTATTATTATTATTATTTATTATTTATTTATTTTTGCTTAATATATTTGATATTTTTTTCTGTTACAGGTAAGTCTTTTGATTTTTGCTGTTTTCATATTTTTGTTCTCTCTTCTTGGAATGAAATATTTTTGGTAAGTTGAAATAAAAATTTTATTTTTATTTTTATTCCAAAAATGAATAATTCAATTCTGGAATGAAAAATTGAAGTCAAGTTCTTAAAAATTCTGATTACATTTACTGTAATTTTTTCTTGAGTATTTAAAGATTGTTTTCTTTGGAAAAATATTGAAAAATGAAAAAGAAATGAAAAAATGTAACGAAAACAATGAAAAAAAAAATTTATTTGGTTCAAATTAATTTAATGCGAATTCAAATAAATTGTATTTGCTTCAAATACTGAAATTATTCAATATTTTGAATGTAATTTATTTTTTTTTTTTGAATAAAAAAAAAAATAATTTTTTATTCATAAAATTTTATTCAAGAAAATATTTATTTGATAATAGACAAGTAATCAGTTATTTAAATCAAAAATAATTTTTTAGTGTAAAGATATTATTAAAGATATTATTGAAGACATTATTAAAGATATTATTTAAAGATATTATTGAAGATATCATTGAAGATACTATTGAATACAAATATAAATGTCATTATTTGAAAGAACATTTTGTAACTATTGTTTCTTTGAAATGTTACAATCAAAATTAATCTCAATTGTTTCTTAAAATGGCAGGAGAAGATGAGATAATAGTACATTTTCCTTTTTGCTTCTTTTAAAACGTTGCGGTTTCCATTTAGAATAAAACTTTTAATATTGAACTCAATATTATTTATTGTTCTACTGAACGAAATATATAATAAGTCGATTGAAAGTGAAAAGGGCTTTTAAACTTGAATATTATTCAATTTAATAACGAGAAAATTTCTCGTTCTGAAATATGTCACTTTTATCATGAAACGAATTCACGTGTCATACAAATCTAAAATATCACGTGGATTTTACACGAGATCCGAAGGACAGTTAGTCACACTCTCTGCAAATGAAAGATGAGCTGAAAATATACAGCTTAGATAATAAACGCTTTGAGTTTAAAATTAAAAAAAAAACTTGTTCAAAGAGGGAATTTTTCATCCCTTCTTAATATTTATCCACCCTTTTTCCATTATTTTCTATTTATAAACATTTTGCGCACATTTTCTTGTCTTTATTTTTAATTAATAATTAAATTATTAAAAAAAAATGTTAAAATATTTTTTTAATTTTATAATTAATTTTACTATTAATTATTAATTTTACAATTAATTCTATCATTAATTATTAATTTTATTACTAATTCTACTATCAATGATTAATTTTATAATTAATTCTACTATTAATTATTTATTTTATAATTAATTCTATTATTAGGGGAACATAGTCTAGGTCGGCCACCTTTTTGACTTTTGTTTATAACTTTTTTTTAAAAATGAATTTGGACAATTGAAGTATATGGTTGGAAAGTCCTGTTTAATAGGAACATTTTTTCTGTACAAAGTAAATTGACAGGTTTAAAAATGAAAAAGTTATAAAGATTTAAAAAAAAAAAAATTTGTAGTCCAGGTTGGCCATTACAGTCAAGGTCGGCCATGTTTAAAATTCAAAGGGCATTAATCGTTAAAAAATAAAATGACATGTTTAGAGTTACGGAAAATTGATTCTTTATTGTTTACAGTTTGTAACTTAATGAAATAACAAAATAATAACAATAAACAATATAAAAAAATAAATATAAATAAAAAAAATTTTTGCACTAAAATATTAATAAAATTAAATAAAAATATTAATAAGATGATTAATTATATTATGAGTTATACAGAATTGCAGTTTTTGCAAATGAAGTAGCTCGTCCTCAACTTTGCGCATTTTAAACACATAGTGGCCGACCTTGACAGTAAGTAACATTACCGAATTGTTGTAACCATAAAGAAATACGTTTCGGGATTCGATTTTTTACTTTGTTTTCCTTTCAACCATGAGTCCCACAAATTTTCTGCATACTTGCCTTGACGATTCAATTTGTTTTTTATCTTTTATTAATGGTTTTTCACATTATGCACAAAACTTTTTTTGAGCTTTTTTTGTACCGACGTCACAGAAAACACAATTTTCGATTTTCCGAAAATGTAATTGAACAAAAAGTTAGGTTTCACTAAGACAAGCTTCGACAAAAATGCGCGTAGGTGGCGCTAGTGAACTTGACAAAAAAACGCGAGTGGCCTACCTAGACAGTAGGCCAACCTTGACTACATTCCCCTAATTTTATAATTAATCACAATATTAATCATTAATTTTATAATTAATATTTTTATTATCAATTAACTAATTAAATTTTTAAAACATTAAAAAACATGTCAATTAACGCAGAAACAGTAGTCGATGACTATTAAGAAAAATTGTTTCCTTCGAAATAATTTAAAAACAAACATATTTGAAATTTTAATGTAGGAAATTATTTGCTGATTGAGAATTTTTAATTAAGGAAGATTTCGACTATATCAGCAATTAGTGACATCTATTAGACGTCAATTGAACTCTTTGGTTTAGAGTCAGGTGTTATTCTTAAGATAATTATTCCGATATGGTTGTCGGTAAATAATTATATTTTTGAATTTAATTTTTGATCTGAAAAAATAAGCTGCGTGAACGACTGCACTGTGCATCTGTGAGGACTCGAACCCCAGTTAATAGCTGCCTTTCGCGGGACTAACGCCTACCAATGCACCATGCCAACACAGCCTGGACGTTCACGTTTCTTATAATCTCAGATCAAGCCCATACACTAGTCGAAGAGCTGTATAGTTAATGTAGGAAATTATTTGCTGATTGAGAATTTTTAATTAAGGAAGATTTCGACTATATCAGCAATTAGTGACATCTATTAGACGTCAATTGAACTCTTTGGTTTAGAGTCAGGTGTTATTCTTAAGATAATTATTCCGATATGGTTGTCGGTAAATAATTATATTTTTGAATTTAATTTTTGATCTGAAAAAATAAGCTGCGTGAACGACTGCACTGTGCATCTGTGAGGACTCGAACCCCAGTTAATAGCTGCCTTTCGCGGGACTAACGCCTACCAATGCACCATGCCAACACAGCCTGGACGTTCACGTTTCTTATAATCTCAGATCAAGCCCATACACTAGTCGAAGAGCTGTATAGTTAATGTAGGAAATTATTTGCTGATTGAGAATTTTTAATTAAGGAAGATTTCGACTATATCAGCAATTAGTGACATCTATTAGACGTCAATTGAACTCTTTGGTTTAGAGTCAGGTGTTATTCTTAAGATAATTATTCCGATATGGTTGTCGGTAAATAATTATATTTTTGAATTTAATTTTTGATCTGAAAAAATAAGCTGCGTGAACGACTGCACTGTGCATCTGTGAGGACTCGAACCCCAGTTAATAGCTGCCTTTCGCGGGACTAACGCCTACCAATGCACCATGCCAACACAGCCTGGACGTTCACGTTTCTTATAATCTCAGATCAAGCCCATACACTAGTCGAAGAGCTGTATAGTTAATGTAGGAAATTATTTGCTGATTGAGAATTTTTAATTAAGGAAGATTTCGACTATATCAGCAATTAGTGACATCTATTAGACGTCAATTGAACTCTTTGGTTTAGAGTCAGGTGTTATTCTTAAGATAATTATTCCGATATGGTTGTCGGTAAATAATTATATTTTTGAATTTAATTTTTGATCTGAAAAAATAAGCTGCGTGAACGACTGCACTGTGCATCTGTGAGGACTCGAACCCCAGTTAATAGCTGCCTTTCGCGGGACTAACGCCTACCAATGCACCATGCCAACACAGCCTGGACGTTCACGTTTCTTATAATCTCAGATCAAGCCCATACACTAGTCGAAGAGCTGTATAGTTAATGTAGGAAATTATTTGCTGATTGAGAATTTTTAATTAAGGAAGATTTCGACTATATCAGCAATTAGTGACATCTATTAGACGTCAATTGAACTCTTTGGTTTAGAGTCAGGTGTTATTCTTAAGATAATTATTCCGATATGGTTGTCGGTAAATAATTATATTTTTGAATTTAATTTTTGATCTGAAAAAATAAGCTGCGTGAACGACTGCACTGTGCATCTGTGAGGACTCGAACCCCAGTTAATAGCTGCCTTTCGCGGGACTAACGCCTACCAATGCACCATGCCAACACAGCCTGGACGTTTTTTTTTTGCAGTCAATTTTTTCGAAAATTTTTATAGTGAAAAAATATTTTGTTTATTTGACCGTTCAAATTTTTTTAAAATATTTTTGTCAACAATAGGCATTTTTTATTGCGTGTAAAATAATTTTTTAAATTAAATTTTAAAAATGATTTTATCACTCGGTCTTTAAAATAATTACAAAAATAGTAGAATTATGTTAATTACTTTATGAATAATGTTGATTTTGAGAAAACAATTCTTTTGTCTAGAAATTTTTTTGTTTGAACAATTTTAAAGTTTTTAGTATCTTAAAGGCAAACAAATAATATATTTTTTTTATAAAATAATCAAGTTAATTTAATTTATTCTCCGAATCAAAAAAATGAATTTAAATAAATAAAGAAAATTAATAATAAATTATAATAAAAATAATAAATAATATAGTAATAAAGATAAATATAAATTTGTATAAATAAATATAAAATAATACAAAATAAAATTGGATAATAATTAATAATATTTGAAAATAAATACGAAATACTTAAATAAACTAAAGTTATAAATTGATAATTAATAAATTTAATATATTTTTTGTTTTTTAGTTAAAAACGAGAACGATTTGTCCTCTTTGGTCCTTGCGGACCAAAGACCACAAATCGTTCTCGTTTTTAATAAATTTAATTATAGTAATCAATCATATTACATAATATAATTAATTAAAAATATATTATTCTATAAATAACTAAATACTGCAGGTAATTATTAATACAATTGATAATAGTATTACTATAATTAGTATTTTCAATGTTCGTACACCAAAAAAAAATTAATTTTTTTCGAATTAAAATTATTTTTCTGTTATGAAATAAATATTTATTTTTATCAAATATCAATAATTAACTAAATAAATCATTTCTTTAATAATTGTAGATTATTTTTATTAATTATTTTTATTAATTGTTTTTATTAATTGTTGTCAAATAAATATTTACTTGAATCAAATATTATTATGAGTGTAATATTGAATCGAATCAATTAAATCTTTTATTTGCTTCAAATACGAAATTTATTACTTCAAATACCGTTAATATTATAAATAAATAAATACAATTTATTTTGATTTAAATAAAAATTATTTGAATGAAATAAATTTTTTTCCCAGTGTAGAGTCGGCGATAATTAATATTGCTTATAATTCACTATAATTACAATATTTATAATCGGTGATATAATTAATTTACCTCAATTTTTCAAAGTAAAAATCGTTTAAAACTATTTTCGAGTCACGCATGAATGTTAACAATGAAAAATAAAAATATCTCCCCATCTTTTTAAAGACTTATATTTCATTCCCTGTTTATACACATATAATGCAAGTGATTTCTACGCAAATTTTTCACTGGGCTTTTTTTCAAAAAAAAAAAAAAAAAAAAAAAAAAGATACAGTTGGGCGAAGTTAAACTTGTATCAATTATTCAATTTAAACGTAAAGCATTATGCCTTAATGAGGATAACGCATGAGTTCTGTTCCAAAGGTGGGAAATAACATGCACCTGCTGCTTTGAAGCTTGAATGAGAACCAGTTATTTAAGTGAAGTAAAGAGCAAAAAAAAAAGGGGAGGGAAAAAAAAGAAAAGTGAAAAAAAATATTATGGTAAGAAGTTATTAGCTTATTCGATAAAAGCATATATGATGATGTACTTGCTTTACTTAGGATATAAAGTATAGGAGTGTTAGATGACTAGTTAAGTACTGTGTTTACCTAGTTAGGTAGTTATTTTATGTTAGTGAAAATAACAGTTAAGGTATAAATTGTTGTTTTATGTGTGCACATGTGTGCAATTTTAATATTCATACTGAGTTTTTGTAGGGGGAAAAAAGGGGTGGAAAGCAAATAAGGAAAGCTGTCTTGATTTTAAGTAGTAACGGCTAATCATGTACAGACAACTTCGAACTTGTCTTGTAATTGTTTGCTGACAGTGGTCGCAATATTTTATGGAATTTCTATTTCTATTTATTGTTTCAAAGTTCGTTTAAATTAAGGGACTGAATTTTTTTATTTGTTTGTCCATTTGTTTATTTGATTATTTAATTATTTGATTATTTAATTATTTAATTACTTGGTCATTTACTTTATTAACTATTTGGTTATTTATTTCCATACTCTCTAAATAATAGTTCTTTTTATTAATAATAAAAAAGTGTGAATTCGTTGACTATAACTGAATTGACTAATTTTTAGTAGTAAACTACTAATTCATGTAGTAAATCGGCTAACTACTTTGAAGAAGTAGAAAATACGACTAACTAATGAACTAGTAGTTATCTACTAGCAATTAGTATTTTCTTACTAAAATTTAATAGTTTACTACTAAAATAGTATTTTCTTACTAAAATTTAATAGTTTACTACTAAAAATAGTATTTTCTTACTAAAATTTAATAGTTTACTACTAAAAATTAATATTTACTACTAAAAACCAGTAGTTTACTACTAAAAATTAATAGTTTACTATTAAAAATTAGTCAAAACTGTTACTAATTTATTTAGTAAACAAATCCGCACTATTACATTAGAAAAAAATTATTATTCCAGATTTTGAGAGAAGTTATTTGATTGTTTATTTTATTTATTTCATCTCTAAATTTTAATTAGTAAAAATGTTTACTTATTTAAACTACTGACTGCCTTTTTGCTTTTAAATTAGTAAATTTTACTAATAAACTAATATCAGAAACTACTATTTTTTAATAATTTTTTTTTTGCTTTTTAATTAGTAAATTTGACTAAAAAATAGTAATTTCTACTAGTTTATTAGTAAAATTTGCTAATTTAAAAGCAAAAAGTCAGTTACTAATACAAATTAGTAAACATTTTTACTAATTCAAATTTAGAGAGTTGTGGTTGATTTCATTAGTCATATATGAAATTAGAAAACTACTTTTACTAATTGATAGTAGAAAATTACTTTTAATTATTGATAGTTCAAATTAAAAACCACTTTTACTAACAGATAGTAGAAAAATACTTCTAGTAATTGATAGTAAAAATTAAAAACTACTTTAACTAATAGATAGTAAAAAGCTACTATTAGTAAATGACAGCAGAAATTAAAAAATACTTTTACTAATAGATAGTAGAAAATAGAAAACAACTTTTACTAATTAATAATAAAAAAATTACTTTTTCTAATTGATAGACAGTAGAAAAATACTTCTAGTAATTGATAGTAGAAATGAAAAACTACTTTTACTAATGGATAGTAAAAAATTACTTTTACTAATAGATAGTAGAAAAATACTTTTAATAATTCCTAGTAGAAATTAGAAACTACTTTCACTAACAGATAGTAGAAAACTACTTTTGCTAATAGATAGGTAGTAGAAAAATACTTTTAGTAACTGATAGTAGAAATTAGAAAACTACTTTTACTAATTGATAGTATAATTCTACTTTTATTTATTGACAGTAGAAAACTACTAATTCATGTAGTAAGTCTTATTAGTAATTTGAAATAGTAGAAACTATGACTGACTAATGAATTAGTAGTGATTTAAATTCTACAGTAAATATTTAGTTGAATGTTACTGAAGAAGAATTGCGTACAATTTTATTAAAATTTTTTTTAAATAATTGATTTCTTAAATTAAATATATATTAACAAACTTAACTAATTTTAGAAGATTTTGAATTATGAAAGTTTTTTAAAAACTTAAGTTCTTTAAAATTTCTAATTAAATTAATTTAAAATTTATGTTCTTTAAAATTTGTAATAAAATTCATTTAAAATTTATGTTCTTTAAAATTTGTAATTAAATTCATTTAAAATTGAAATTTTAAAAAATGTTAAATTAAAACCGTTTGAAGTTTATTTATTTATAATTGTAAACGCAAATCTTTAAAAATTGAATTAATTTTGAAATATTTAAGTGAAATTATTCATTAAATAATTTATTTATTTTATGATAGTTTTTTAAGATTTAAGTTATTTAGAAGGAAATTATTTTTAGAAATTCAAGTATTTTCTTCTTATAAATTCTAAAAATATAATTTTTTTCAACACTTAATAAAAATTTCGGACTTTTCCCTGAATTCCCTGTGTTAGAATATATGATAAATTATAATAATATTAAAACTGTATTCCAATTCATAGAGGTATTTTATTTTTATGAATATAAATTTTAATTAAAAATTGTTACGTTCCATTATTTTTAAATTTGCTAATTTTATTTAAAAAAGTGAGTAAAAAGTTAGCCGCGCACGTAAGCGCGCGAATTGTTGCTGGTAGTATAATATAAAATAATAGAACAGAATAGAAATAGAATATAGTATAGAATAGGAATAGAAATAGAATGTAGTATAGAATAGAATAGAAAAAGAGGAAAAAATAGAGAAGTTGCGCTAATAAAAAAAAAGAGTAAAAAAATAAAGTGAACTATTACAACAGGAGCATATATATATAAATATTTCAGTCTAAGCAATTGAGTCAATTAACATGTCCTAATAACGTGAATAAATTTAATTCGCGAATATTTACAACAGTAGACAATATATGGAAATTGCATTAGAAATGTAATATATGGTAAACGGATTTATTTCATCAAACAAAATTGCAGTCGACATCCGCTCCAGTACCAAGAAAATGTGGCAAAACTTGAGTGAACTATACCCACGCATTTTGCTTTGTTTCAAACAAGAAGCACTACACAGAGAGCGACGCGACGACGACGCTTTTGCTATTTCTGAATGTCGAAATTTAAGGTGCCATTGCACCGGACTGTCGGTCGCGATGGCAAACTTGACTTTTTGTTCAAGTCTGAGTGTGTGTGCGTTCACGTCTATAAATGTGGGTGGATAAATTTTCATGTGTGTTTGTTTCTATATGGGAATAAAAAAAAAAAAAGTGGATGTAAGAGAGGGGAAAATGTGTGTGTGTGTTTGTAAATGTTTGTTTGTGTGTAAGTTTGTATATGTGTAAATTTTTTGTATGTTTTTTTAAGTGTGTGTGTGTGAGTTTGTTTATGTATGCGTATGTTTGTGTCTGTTTTGAGAGGGATGAGTGAATTACTCGTTTGTGAGAATGTATTGGTCCGACTATATGGCCACCGGCGCAGTCGCTGCCTAGGACAGGTCAGTGACAAAGCAAGGTCACGTCAAGTGCTCTCTCAGGGTTTTGCTTCGTCTCATCATTTTAGTTTTTAGCGATTGGTTCACTGAAAAAGATAGTTTCAATTTTCAAGCCCAAGGTCAATTTTTGTAGAACACGCAGGTTCTATGTGTATAGACGTCACCTATTGGCCCACATCTCAGAAATGAAAAAAAAAAGAAAAAATTTACAACTCGTTATTCAATTCATATTTTTAGGTGTAGCTTAGAAAACTAACTGTATCTATGCGATAGTTGTTTTTACCTAAGACAAAAATTGTTTTTTAAGATGATCTTATCATCATTATAAGTTTGGTACCTCTAAATATGGTAATAAATTATAATCATTTTCAGTATGAATAAAATTATTTGTTTAAATAAATTATAAATTTGTTTATATTATTATTTATTCAATTTAATTTAATTTTGAAATTTTGTTTACTTATTTGTTTAATTTATTCATTTATTTATTACGTTGTTATCTCAATTATTTAATTTCATTTTGTTTATTTATTTGTTTATTTATTTGATTATTTATTTTATTTATTTATAATCTTTTTATTCAATTTGAAAATTTTAATTTGTTTACTTATTTATTTTTATTTATTATTTGTCTCTAAACTAGAAATATTTTCTTTCGTTTCCCTATTTGTTTATTTTATTAATTTTATTTATTTATTGCTTTTTCTTCGATTTTTAAGTTTTGATTTGTTTACTATTAATTTATTATTTTATTACTTCTTATTATTTAAACAATCAATGAAAAAATTCAATTATTGGTACGTTTTAATAGTTTGCCAATTTCAATGAATAATAATTAAAAGTGGTAATATAATTAATTACTAATCAGATATTTAAATAATTCACGAATTAATTATTAATTAATTCATGAATTGCGAAATAAATAATTAAATAAATTATTAGTTGCTAAAAAGATAATTAAATAATTAGTTACTTAATAATTCCCTAATTTCTTAGTTACTAAAAATATAATTAAATAATTAGTTATTAATTAATTCCGTATTGATTACTAAATTTTAATTACTTAAATATATAAATCATCATTGAATATATAACTACAAATGATTTTTCCATTAAATACTAAATAATTAAATAAAATAAATAATTAGATAAAGTAATAATTAAACGTAATTAAACAACAGAATATAAGGTTAATAATTAATATGAAATCCTTAGTTTAATTAATTAATATTTAACTAACTAGTAGTTAATAATTAATAATTAAATAACTATTAAATAATAGTTAATTAGTTGTTAATTAAATAATAGTTAATTAGTTGTTAATTAAATAATAGTTAATTAGTTGTTAATTAAATAATAGATAATTAGTTGCTAATTAAATAATAGTTAATTAGTAGTTAATTGAGAAATAGATACTTAATTTGTAGTTAACTGAGTAATAGTCAGTTAATTACTAGTTAATTTTGTAATAATTAGTTAATTACTAGTTTTTTTAAATTATGAATAAAATATTTTGATGCACAAAAATAATTTTGATTCGTTTAGTTAATATAATGTTTTTGACACCTTCGCACTGGGATTATTAAACCAGAAAAGATAATTTTCATTTTAAAGGAACAAGGTCATCATTTAAAATAGAACTTAATCGACGTATTTTCGATATTATTATATCTAGTTCCAAAATATTGGCTCACATTATCGCTAGGGGAAAAAAATTTGCAACTCGTCTTTATACACTACTAGTTTTTTGTCGAATTATTTAAAACAGTCTCAATTTTAGATGATGATGTAATCAAGCGCTCCTTTCGTATTAATTTAAAAGAAAGATCTTATTTTTTATTTTTATATTTGTCATCTCATTATTAGTCTGTTAATTTATCGTGTCTGTCTTCTTTATCTCTTCTCCTCTCCTGTCCCCTCAACTTGCCCTCTTTTACATAACATATTTTAATATTTTGCAAGTCTTATCGTCAAAAAAAGAGAGAGAGAAAGAGGGAGAAAAGAAAATTATATTGCACAACTGTATGTAATATTATTGTAAATTATTGTAATATTTATCATCTTTTGCATTTTCGAGTATTTGAATTTTATTTAAATAATGAGACATTTATTATTTATATTTGCAAATTGTGAGGACTTGATTAGAAATAATGGGATGTATATTGTGTGTTGAGTTTATAAATATATTTATGTGTGGTTTATTTATTTATTTATTTTTTGTTTACACTCTAAATCTAAATTAGTAACATGTTTACTAATTTAAATTAGTGACTAACTTTTTGCTTTAGAATCAGTAAAGTTTGCTAATAAACAATAATTGCAACTAATTTATTAGTTTTTTGGTTTGTTTTTAAGACCTTAACTAATTTATTAATTATTAATAAAATTTACGAATTCAAAAGCAAAAAAGTCTGCAACTAATTCAATTTAAACATTTTTACTAATTCAAATTTAGCTAGAGTATGAATTTTAGATCAATCTTCAGGAATTTTTAATTTATTGTTGGAAAATTGAGGAGGAAAATGATGATTTTTTTTGTTTTTGTAAGTTTATAGAGGTCGTTGTTCGTTAAGGAACGCATCACTGGATTGTCCCGGTAAAAATAACTCAAAGAACATAGGTCATAAGTACGCGTAGAGAGAGAGAAATTCTATCCTCTTGACAACAGGATAGAAGATTTAATTTGCGTTTTAATTGCAGGATAATATAGCTATGTGGATTAATTGTGAAATTTAAATTAAGAAAATTGGAATTCGAGTTTGTTGTTGCACAGTTAAATTATAATAAGTTAAATTTAATTCAATTCAAATTAATTTCAATTATGTTAAATTAAATTTCAATTGAATTGACTTTTAAATTTTTACTGCAATTATTTAAAAATCAATTTCAATCCCATTTATTTAATTTTCAATTAATTGATTTTTTAATTCAATTATTTTAAATTAAATTTCAATTCCATTTATTTAGATTTCAATTAATTGATGTTTTAATTCAATTATTTTAAATTCAATTTCAAGTCCATTTATTTAGATTTCAATTAATTGATGTTTTAATTCAATTATTTTAAATTCAATTTCAAGTCCATTTATTTAAATTTAAATTAATTGATGTTTTAATTCAATTAAGATGAATCCAATTTCACTTAATTAAATTATATTTGAATTAAATTGATTTTTTATCCAATTAAGTTAAATTAATTTTCAATTCAACTATAGGTTAATTTAAATTTCAATTCAATTCAATGACTTTCAAGTATTGTGAATTAAATTTTTCAAGAAATTGAATGGTTTGATTTCGAAATATTGAAGAAAATAAGAATTCAGCTGTTATTGCAAATTTAAATTAAATTTAATTTCAATTCCGTTGAATTGAATTTCAATTATTTGATTTCTAATGCAATTAATTATTTCAATTTCAATTCCCATGAATTAAATTTCAATTAAATTGATTTTTACTTCAATTAAGTTAAATTAATTTTTAATTCAATTAAGTTAATTGAAATTTCAATTCAATTAGGTTAATTCAGGTAATTGAGTTTCATAATTTAAAAATTTAATTTTCCAAATAATTAAATGGACTTATTGCAAAAATTGAATTTATAAAAATTGGAATTCAAGCATATTCAATTATGTTCAATTTAAATTTAAATTTAAATTTAAATTAATTAAAAATATTAAATTTAATTAATTAACAAGAAATTTAAATTCACAATTTACAATTTCAATTCCCTTGAATTGGATTTCAATTTAAATATTATATTTTAATTTAAAATTTGAGCAAAATAACTAAATTTTATTTAAGAAAATTTTAATTGAATTCTTTGATTACAAAGTTCATTCATGTTTAATT
The DNA here is from genome assembly GCF_015476425.1 of Leptopilina heterotoma. Classification (NCBI taxonomy): domain Eukaryota; kingdom Metazoa; phylum Arthropoda; class Insecta; order Hymenoptera; family Figitidae; genus Leptopilina; species Leptopilina heterotoma. The sequence continues at coordinate 843,841 of NW_025110924.1, read as the reverse complement.
AAATTCAATTTCAATTAAATTTAATTGATTTTCAATTTAATGTAATTTAAATTTCAATTCAATTAAATAACGCTAAAATATTTTAAATTTATCTTTTCAAAAAATTGAATAGATTTATTGCTAAATTTATTTTAGAAAAAATTTAATTCAAGAAAATTACGTTTAACTATTTTAAATTACATTTTTAAAAAATTTCCACTCGCATTGATTTAAAAATTACATGACCTGGTAAACAAATTAATTAAAAAATTAATTTTTAATTTACTTTTAAAATTCAAAAAAAAAAATTTTTTCTTTTTGTAAATTTTCAATATGACTAATTAAAAAAATTTTTTAATCTGAGTAAAATTCAAGAAATAATAATTTTTTATAGAGATAGGAATTTAATTCGCAAGAATATCGCGATAAATTTCGTAATTACCGTTAATGAACATGTCTGATCAATAAATCTGATCGAGAACAAAAGCTTTTATAGGAGAGTTTAAATATTCTCAAGATCGGTTTGTCAGTGCATTATTGTGTGTTGTAATAAAGAATGTGTCCATATAATAGTATATATGTATGTGCATACTTCTGACAGAATCAGTGAATGGAAATGATTGATTAACTCTCATAAAAAGGCAGGATTGATATTTTGAATTTCAACTTTATACAGCAACATTCAACTTTTATTGGCAAATAGAGGAGAAAATAAATGGAATAAGACATCGCTGAGCATTTTTTTCCGATGACTGTCAGATATATCGGTAATCGAGAAAATTGTTCTTGAGCGTTTATAACATTTCAATTCAATTATTATAATCAGGTAAACGACCAATTTTCAATTGATAATTTTTTATGAGATTTTAATTAATTAATTTTATATATTGTTTTATATTTATATTGATATTTGTATTTTTATTAATAATTATGTTAATATTACCTAATATTTATATTAATACATATAATGATATTAATATTTATATTTTTATAAATATTAATATTGGGTTTCCCTTAATAATTAAATAATAAACTAATTAATAATTAATTAAATTTTAAAATTGACGAATAAATAAATTATGAAATTCAAATTTACATTTTTTTCCAAAACGACTGAAAAGTGGAATAGTTTTGAAAACAAAGAATTGAATATTAACTACCACAAGCAAAAAAAAATTCAAAAATATCCCAAAAATTTTTGTCGTAATTTAAATTTTCAAAATATTTGCAATTCAAATATTCCAAATTTTAAGAAAATGAAAAGAATTCTGAGCCAAATGCGAAGCAAAGTTCTACGTTGTTTCTTTTAAATAAGAAAGAATCCGGTAATCCATTGTCGTTCCACTTGGCCAAAATCCGAGATTTTTTTTTTTAAAAACTACACAAATTAAGAAATGATGATATGAATAAATAATAGAATGACATTGTGAAAATAACAATACGCGCAGTTTAGTTTTTTACTGATAAACAAAGAAAATAACATTGAATATATAACTTTAATAATATTAAGTAAATAAATTAACTACATAAATATGATATAAAATATAATAAAAATAAATGGAAGAAAAATTAATTGAAAAAATAAATTAAATTAATAAAATAAAAAGAATTAACTAAATAAAAATTTAAAACAAAAATTAAATAAATGAAATAAAAGGAATTGACTAAACAGTAGAAACTAAAAACAAATTAACTAAATAGTATTCACAAAATAATAACAATTATCTTTAGTAAATTATTAGTTCATTGATTATCTCCAATTATTATTATTAATTTTATTAATTTTGTTAATTGTATTAATTTTTTTAAATTTATTAATTTTATTAATTTTATTTATTATTATTTATTAATTATTAATGTATTTATTTATATAAACGTGAAAATAGTTTATAATTTACAACAATTTTCATAAATTGGAGAAAATTATTTTTGTTTAAAAAAATGACGACGACGACGAAGACGATTGGCACTGAAAAACAAAGAGAAGTGATAATTAAATATAAATTCAAAGTTATCCTTGCGGTCTTGAGATGTAAACCAACGTAAAAAGGCCAAAAGCATTAAAACTCACTTTATACTGATAATAAATAGGAACATTTATCTTACATAAAAAGACCACTTTCACGTGTGAGTTCATCTTTTTCTTTTTTGGTTAACATCACGTCATCCTAACGATGCTTGTAACTTAACCAATAATAGACTCTCCGAATGGACAAGTTCATAAATTTTATTATCAAAGATGCATACTTTATAAATGCGCTACAATTATAATGACGCAGATAAGTGTTAGGTGTATCATCAAACGAATATAAAATAGTGATAAAATATAAATGTATATATAAACAAAACCAAAAAATAAAAAAAAACAGCTGTTGTAAAATTTCTGATAATTACTAAAATTTTCTTTTGATACGGAAAATGTTCGTTTGGAACAAAATTTTATTTTGTTCCAGCAAAAGTTCTTTTAAAATAGAAAAATTTTCTTTTTTAAAGCAAAAAAGTATTTTTCTTTCAGAAAATTTTGTTTTTGAATCAAATAATTATTTATTTAGAACTTTTTGAAACAAAAACTATTTCTTATGAAACAAAATTTTCTTTTCAAACAGAAAATTTTGTTTTTGACATAAATTTTCTTTTTAAATAGAAAATTATTTTCTTTTCAAACAGAAAATTTTGTTTTTGATAAACAAAAAATATTTTTTTTTGAAACGAAAATCTTCCTTTGAAATAAAAAATACTTTTTCTGCAACAAGAAAATCTTCTTTTGAAGGAAAAAAACATTTTTTTTTTAAACAGAAAATCATTTTTCCAAAACAAAAAATATTTCTTTTAAATCAAAATTTTCTTTTTACTTGAATAGAAAATCATTTTTCTGAAGTAAATATATTTCTTTTGAAACAAAATTTTCGGTCTTAAAAGAAATACTTTTCATTTCACAAACAATATTTTGTGTTTCAAAAGAAAAATAATTTTTTGCCCCAAAAAAAAAAAAAATACTTTTTTTGTTCCAAAAAAATATACCATTTTTGTTCCAAAAAATTTTCTATTTCAAATGAAATATTTTTTGTTTTAAAAACAAGATTTTCTGTTTTAAAAGAAAAAGATTTCTTTACATAAAAAACTATTTTTCTATTTCAAAAAGAAAGGACTTTTTTTGCCTCTAACAAATTTTTTTTTGTTTTAAAAAAAGATTTTTTGTTTCAAGAGAAATTATTTTTTATTTAAAAAGAAAATTTTGTTTCAAAAAAAGTATTCTTTGTTTTAAAAAAGTATTCTTTGTTTCAAAAAGTATTCTTTGTTTTAAAAAAGTATTCTTTGTTTCATAAACAAGATTTTATGTTTCAAAAGAAAAAGATGTTTTTGCCCAAAAAAAAAATATTTCTTTTAGGCAAAAAACCGTTTGAAACCGAAAATCTAGTTTTTGTAAGAAAAAAATGTATTTTTTGACCGCACATAATTGAAATTGCATTTAGATTGTAGATGCTTAAAATTTTGAAGCTGTAATGCAAAGGTTTTTAATGCATCCGGTCTGTTGCACGGATACATTGAACGAATTCCATAAAGCGTTAGTGTCTGTCAGCTATACGAGTAAACGAGGGTCATCAGTAGGATATATATTACACAAAGAAGCAACAATATAATGGCAGCAGTGGTAGCCGCACGCCACGTCGGTTGCATCGCAACGCGATTCGTTATATTCGTGGCGCAGCGTTGCATAACTCGTTCGCCGCGTCCATTTTACTTTCTTTCTGTCTCTCCCTTCCCTTTTCTCTTCTTTTTTTCTCTCCTTTCTGTTTTTCTCATTCTTCTTCTTTTTCATTTTCTTTTTCTACTTTTTCTTTTTTTATTTCTTCTTTTTCCTTTTTTATTTCTTCTTTTTTTCCTTTTTCTTTTTTTATTTCTTCTTTTTCCTTTTATATTTCTTCTTTTTTTCCTTTTTTTTTTATTTCTTCTTTTTCCTTTTTTATTTCTTCTTTTTCTTTTCTCATTCTTCTTCTTTCTGATTTTCTTACTTCTTCTTCTTTTTTTATTTCTTCTTTTTTTCTCATTCTTCTTCTTTCTGATTTTCTTATTTCTTCTTTTTATTTTTTATTTCTTCTTTTTCTTTTCTTATTTTTTTTCTTTCTCTTCTTCTTTATGTACTTTTCTCCTTTCCTTTTGCTTCTTCTTTTATTTTTTCTTCTTTGTCTTTTCTTCTCTCCTTCTATTTTTTTCTTTGAATTTTTCCTTCTATTTTTCATTTTCTTTTTTCTATTTTTTTCTTTATCTTTTTTTCTTTCTCTCTATTTTTTCTTCTTTGCATTTTCATTCTATTGTTCTGTTTCTTCTTTGAATTTTTCATTCTATTTTTCTGTTTCATCTTTATATTTTTCATTTTTTTCTTCGTTGCCTTTTCAAAATTTTTTCTATTCTTTCTTCATTGAATTTTTCTTTCCATATTTCTTTTTCACCTTTCCTCTTTTCTTCTTCATCTTTCCTTTTTCTTAATTTTTTTTTCTTTTTATTTTGTTCTCTTCCTTTCTTCTTTCTGTTTTTTCTTCTATATTTCTCTCTTTCCATTTTCTTCTTCTTTTTCTTTATATTTTTCTTCTTCTATTTTTCCCCCTTTCCATTTTTTTCTTCTCTGTCTTTTCGCTTTTTTTATATTTTCCTACAAATTTTTCTTAACATTTTTCTTCTATTTTTCCCTCTTTTCATATTTTTCTTCTTTGTCTTTATATTTTTCACTTTCCTTAACTATTTTTCCCCCTTTCCATTTTTTTCTTCTTTTGTCTTTTCCATTCCTTTTTTCTTTTTCTTTTTTTTCTTCTTTGCCTTTTCATTTTCTTTCCACTTTGCTTTTTCTCCTTTCTTTGTCTTTTTTTCTTATTTCTTCTTCTTCGACTTTTCTTTTCTTCTATTTTTTTATATTTTTCTTTTTCTTATATTTTCCCTCTTTCCATTTCTTCTTTTTTTATTTTCCATTAATTGTTTCTTCTTTCTATTTCTTCTTCTTTTTTTCGCTTTTCTTTCTTTTTTCCTTCTTTGCCTTTTTCTTTCTACTTTTCTTTTTCTCCTTTCTTTGTTTTTCTCCTTATTTTTATTTCTTCTTTTTTGCCTTTCCTTTTTCTGTTCATTTTTTTACATTCCTTTTTCTTCTTTTTCCTTTATTTTTTCTTCTTCTTTCCTTTTTTTCTTCTTATCCTCTCCTATTTTCTTTCTATTTTTCTTCCTTCTATTTTATTTCCCTTCTTTTTAAATCTTTTTCTTTTTTTTCTTTGTTTTTCTTCTTCTTATTTATTCAGTTCTCGATTAACGGCTACAAAACCCTTTAGTACAATTTCTTAACAATCTATTAACAATATGATAATTATTTTCAACCTAAGGAACAAAAGAGAAAAAAATTTTTTTTTTCTTTTCTTTTTTCTTTCTTCGTTTCTTCATTTTTCTCCTCATTTGGTAATGTCCAACGTACAAAAAGATTTTTGCTCTTTTGTTACACTGTGTGCTAATGTGATGTAAAAGAAAAAAAAAGAAATTATTTTTCACTGAGACAAAAACTCGATTCAAATGAAAAAAAATAAACAGAAAAAAATACTCCACCAAAAATAAAAAGAAGAGAAGAGTCTACCTCCTCTACTTGTTTTAATCTTTTCGCAGTGGATTTGTCCTGCATTAGGGGGCATCGGGACATTACCCGCGTGACCTTGGTCCGTTCGGATCATGACGCCTGGTGTTGTTTGTACAACGCGCGAGCATTGCACCTTGCTTTATCGCGTAAGCTCTCATTGTGCTAAAAGCACTTTCTTTCTTTTTTCTCCCCCACTCTTTCTCTCTTTTTCTCTCGTAATTTTTTTTTTTCATTTTTCAATTATTACATTCTTTTTATATTATATACATAGAAAATGAAAATAATTTTTAATTTTACTGACAGAGTATGGTAAAAGTTACTTTTTTCTCCCCCCCACTCTCCCTCTCTCTCATTTTCTTTCTTGATTTTTCTTTTCCTTTTTTAATTCTTTTTATATTACAAAAAACAAAATGAAATTAATGTAGTATAGTAAAAGTTACTTTTTTGTTTTTTCTTTTATAGATTTTAGAATAAAAAAAATCTTTATATAGTATAAATAATGTATAAATGATAAATTCACCGAAAGTTAATTTAATCTTTCGTCATTGATTTCGAGGTCGTGCTATGAAATGAATTTCTGATGCGCAATTATAGACAGTCTGCAGTTTTTGGTGTGGTTCACCATTACACGAGCGTTTGGCACGGACAAAGTGCCGTCATTGCCACGGGCGGACAAGAATTCCTGGAATTCTGTCTAGTTCATATGCATCAGCAACGATTATTTTTATTATGTTTTTGTGTATGTATAAATAGCCCGATACGAGAGTATTTTTTTCTGAAAACATTTATTTCTCAATTATTTATTAGTTTTCTTAATAATGGTTGGCAAAAAAATTTACTTAACTTGATAATATTTTTAATAGAAATTAATTAAAGATGATAATATACATTGTGTAATTATTGCACATTAATAAAAAATTGTTAGAAATTGGTATAATTATTAAAATATTAATTATGTAATAATAAAGAAGTCATTTTATTTAGTTTTTTTATTTAAATTTTTAATTTAATAAATTAAAAAAAATTGGTAGTAAAAATCTTGTCTGTTGATATTACTAGTCTTTTAACGATTGGTAGTTTAAAATACTTTTATCTAGTAAAATATTGGTATTAAAAAATTACAAGTATTTAATATATTGGTAGTTAAGCATGGTAGCAGTAAATAATATTCGCCGTTAAAAATTGTTGTAGTAAAAGATTTTTGTAGTTAAAAAAAATAGTACTAAAATATTTATGAATAAAAATACTAGTAGTTAAAAATACTTGTAGGAAAACCATTGATAGTTAAAAATAATAGTATAGTAAAAATATTGCTGGTTAAAAATAATTCTTGTAGTAAAAGATATTGTTAGTGAAAAAAGTACTAGTATTAAATATCATGGTCGTTAGAAATTCTATAGTAGTAACAAATATTGGTAGTTAAAAATTTGTTAGTAAAATATTCGTTTTATTAGAAATTTTTGTAGTAAAAAATATTGGTTGTTAAAAATAGTAGCGGTAAAATATGGGTAATCAAAAATACCAGTATGTAGTAAAAATATTGTAAATTTAAAAATTCTAGTAGTAAATAATATTGGTAGTCAAAAATACTAGTAGTAAAATTTTGTCTGTTAGAATACTAGTTAGAAAATATTAGTAGTTAAAATAACTAATAGTGAAAATTTCTGTTAAAAATACTAGTAGTAAATTTTACGATTTTGTAATTTAAAGGTTTTCTTGGTTAAAAATATTAGCAACTGCCTTTAAAAAATGTGTTTTAAAAAAGATAAATTACAAAAGAATTTCGAGTTTAAAGACCCCTTAAATCCTGTTCAATTTGATAATTTTTAATTCGCAGTAAAGAAAATTTGTCGTTATCGTTGAGAAAAACAAATTGTCGAATTGATTACAAAAAAAGGGGGAATTTATTCTCTTCGATGTAAATATATTTTTTTTTGATTTTACATAAATAATTTTCTTTTACATACATAATTTTTTTTAACATAAACACCTATTGATGATAAAAATGGTAAGAATCTTTTGTTTTTATATACTACTGTGTTAGTATATAAAAAATGAGTCACTTTGATTTCGTAAAAAAAAGTGTTATCATTATACGACAAACAAGTCAAAGACTCTTGTTTTTTTTTAGAATGAGTAATAATTATTATCGACGATGAAATCGTCGGTGTCATCGTTCCACCATCGTTCACCGGATGCTCGCATTGTTTCCACACATATTATTCACCTCTTCTCGTCGTTTGTCTGTATTTTTCTCTTCTCTCTTCTTTTCTCTCTGTCTCTCCAAGTCACTCGTTCTTTCTCTGTCTTTGAGTCTCGCTTTTAGCAATTCTTCTTTGGAAGTGCATTTTTACTTTGATGCAATGCCTTTGCACGAGAGATGATTGAGGTCGATGTCGACGCGTCAACGGACGATGTACTTTCGGGGCAAAAAATAAAAAAAAAAAAAAAAATGCGTGGCACCACTGAGCAAAATTCTCTGAACGTGAGATCATCGACTTTTTTAAAAAAATCCTCATCATTGCCTTTAAATATTATTACTTTCGATGACACACGACCCTTCGTTTCGGAACTCTGTTTTCTGTTTGAGTTTCGTATGAAAAAGTTGTTCTTGGATTTTGAATTTGAGAGATGATAAATGTTTTAATGTGAAAATTAGGTATAATGAATTGGAAAAAAATGTTAAGAGGGAATTTTTATTCTGTTACTATGTCAAATTTATACAATATTTTGATTGTAGATTAATTTTGGAATAAAATTCGATTACATGCTCAGTAGTACGAGGGAAAATTCACTTCTGCGCAGTTTGTTTGACGGCTGCGCAGTTTGGACTCATAGATTCGCAAGAAGTTTCTATTCAAACCATGTTAACAATTTTGATAATTAATTTAATTTTTACAATTATTTAGTTACTAAATTAATTCAGTTGTTTTTATCTAGAAAACTGTCAAAATTGACTATAATTTAAAAGCAATTAAAATTTAATTTCTTCGACAATTTTTGTCCTGATGATCAGTAATTTTTTACTTATTAAAATTCAGAGACAAATAGGGAAAGTGGATTTACATTAAAGTGAATAGATTCGTCTGCCCTAATTATTCGCCCCAGTATAATTGTCGACTTCCTGATGAGGGTAGAAAAATTGCATTGCATTAAAGTATCTTAACTCATACACATGCGATTACTGAAAGAAACTGAAAGAAGTCTTTGTTACGACCTCGGAATTGCTCGACTCCTATGTCCTTAACCCAAGACGACAGTTCATTGGATTTGAAAGTGCAGTCGTCTCGATTCATCTTTGGGGGGACCTTGTTGGGCTCCTAACCCTGAGATTGTACACAGGTCTCTGGCACGAGCGTTACATCCTTCTTCTGATTCGACGCTCGGGACTGGAGGGAAAAAGAATAAGAAGATGAGGATAAAAAATAGAAAAACAACTGCAGGGAGGATGAAAAGAGGGAAAGAAAGAAAGAAGGAGATGGAGGATATTTATAAATATGCAGAGATATACTCGTTGGACCTTCGCCACGGATACGCGGGCGGGGAATGGAAGAGAAGAGGAGAGTTGGATGAAGTTCACCCGGCGCATCGGCTCAGACGCACTCAGCGCACATACACAAGGTCACACGGCCACCGCTCCAATGGTACTAACCTCCATTTTCCCCTCTGTTCCTCAATTCTTTGCAACCACCCCCTCCGTTATTCGAGTCTCTGTCTCCTCTCGCAAACCCTCTCAATATGCCTTCTTCCTGCATTGGGGCAACGTTTATGTAGTTTGCCATGTCACTTTCGCTTTCTTTCTTTCTATTTGCACTCTCTTTCTGTCTATTTGCTCTCCCTTTCTTTCTATTTGCAGTCTTTTTCTCTATTTGGTCTCTTTCTCTCTATTTTCTTTCCCTTTCTGTCTATTATCCCTTTTTTCCTACATTTTATCTCTCTTTCTCTCCCTATTTACTCTCTTTTTTCCCTTCCTTCAATTTTCTCCCTTTCTTATCCTCTTTCTTATTTCTATCCTTCTTTTCTCTCTCTCTCTCTGCTTTCTTCTTTGCTCTCTTCTTTTTTCTTTCTCCCCTTTTTCCTTTGCCTCTCTCTTCCTTTTTTTCTGATTTTCACTTTTTTTTTCTTTTTAAAGAAAATTTGTTAAAAGGATTTTTAAAAATTTTGTAAATTAAACAACTACAAAGCTTCCTCACGAGGAAGCAAAAGAGTGAAAAAGACAGAAAGAGAGAAAGAAAAAAGAAGGAAAGAGAGAAAAATCTAGATAGAAAGAAGAAAAGAGAGAGAAAAACTTAGAAAGAATGAAGAAAAGAGAGAAAGAAAGACAAAAAAAGTAGAGAAGGGAGAGTAAAACTTAGAGAGAAAGAAGAAAAGAAGAGATAAAAATATAAAGAGAGCAAAGAAAGAGTGAAAGAAAAACGAAGAGAGAAAGAAAAAAAGAACGAAAGAGAGCAAAATAGAAAAAGAGAGAAAAAGACAGAAAGAGAGAAAGAAAAAAGAAAGCAGAATAGAAAAAGAGAGAAAAACTTGAGAAGACAGAAGAAAAGAGAGAGTAAAATTTAGAGAGAATGAAGAAAAGAGAGAGAAAAAGATAAAAATAAGTAGAAAAGAGAGAGTAAAACTTAGAGAGAAAGAAGAAAAGAAAGAGAAAAAGAGAGTAAAAAAGAAAAAGAGGGAAAAAGACAGAAAGAGAGAAAGAAGAAAGAAAGAAAGAGAGCAAAAAAGAAACAGACAAAGACAGAAGGAAGGGAGATAGAGAAGGAAGAAAAAAACAAAGAGAGAAAGAGAGAGCCATTACCGGCGGGCCTCACCACTCGAACTCGGTCCCTTCATGTAAGCTCTCTCTCGCCTATTACGTCCTTCCTACGGACACTTACGTCGCTGTTAGCCAACCCTAACTGCGTGTGTAGGGAGTTGTGCGCACACACTCCCGTATTATGCAACTCAATATAGAGTTGCGCGCCGACTGGCTAGCAAACTTCTTGTGTCACGCTAACCATAAGGTATTCGTATGCACGAGTGCCCCCCGACAAGTCACGCTTTTTCTACCATGAGAATTTTCAGTTAGGGTCGGAGGATATTAACTCATCAATAGTCAGGAAGGGTTTGCACTTTACTACACACAATGTCTGAGAACTCGCTGTGTTATGTTGTGTCTGCTCAAGAACACGATTTTGTAATGCGAGAAAGAAAGGAAAAAAGAGGGAACGAAAATTCTTCCTTTTTCTAACTATTCAGTATATATTTTTATTCTTCTTCGATTAATTATGCTTCTCTTTCGAGAGGAAAATTATTTTTTACGTAATTATTTTTTTACTTCTTTTGTTGATGATTTACCAACAAAATTTTGAACAAAAAGAAACTATAAGAGAAAAAAAATTAAATTAAATATTAAATTAAAAATTAAATTAAGTATTAAATTTAAAATTAAATTAAAAATTGAATTAAAATTACTCTTTTATATTTAATTCGACAATTTTTTTTCAAGTGAATTATATATATAAAAAATGGCTTCACAGTAGAGTCGTCGATAAAGAAAAAAAATTTTGTTAAATGGAGAGGCGAACGAGGTGCGTTTGAAATCAAGATTCATAAAGATGTCTTGGAGTAAAATTTAAGGCCGATTAGTTGCACATGGTATTCAGTCTATAAAATCCATCCCTTTCTAACAACGTGCCAACAGTCATTGATTGCCTAGTCGCTAGACTAGAGTTAGTAGTAAAGTCGGCGTGTCTGACCAACACGACCCCTTTTCTACTTAAAAACTATTCTCTACTTAAACGGCGATACATTACAGCCGCTTTTGAACGTTAAAATCTCACTTATAATGTCTGCACTTGAAAGGGGAATATTTACATGGTGTAACTTTATTATATCCATTGACAAAGAGAATAACTTTTTCAAAATTATTTTCAATTATTATTTTCGATAACTATTTTTCAATTACTATTTTTAATTATTATTTTCAATTACTATTTCCAATTACTATTTTCAATTATTATTTTCGATTCCTATTTTCAGTTATTATTTTCGATTACTATTTTCAATTATTATTTTCAATTACTATTTTCAATTACTATTTCCAATTACTATTTCCAATTACTATTTCCAATTACTATTTTCAATTAGTATTTTCGAATTCTATTTTCAATTATTATTTTCGATTACTATTTTCAATTACTATTTTAAATTAATATTTCCAATTACAATTTTCAATTATTATTTTGGATTCCTATTTTCAATTATTATTTTTGTTTACAATTTTCAATTATTATTTTCGATTACATTTTTTCAATTAATATTTTCAATTACTATTTTTGATTCCAGCTATTTTCAATTATTATTTTCAATTATTATTTTCGAGTCCTATTTTCAATTACTATTTTTTATAATTATTTTTAATTACTAATTTCTAGTCAAAATTTCAATTATCTTTATAAATAATAAAATTCTTCCCCGTAATTCAATTATTTTCAATAATTTTAATAAAATTCTTGGTAAAATTTCAATTATTTTCAAAAATTTTCCTCAATTTAATAATTTTTAATAATCTACTATTTTAAAATATGTTTCTAAAGTGATTCAATTATTTTTAGTACAATTTGAATCAAATTCCTCGAAAAATGTAATTATTCTTAAAAAGTTTGTTAAAGTTTGTCGAAAGAATTGAATTATTTAAAAATTTGTTAATAAAATTCTTTACGAGAATTCAATTATTCAATAAACGATAGCAACGGTTGCAAAGGGAATTCAGAAGATTTTTGCCAAGCGACGACATATATAAAGGGAGATCTATATAGAGTGTCTTTATTAAAGCCATTTATTGCGCATAATCACACTTTGTGTTGCATAAGAATTAACCGTTGTTTTCGTCGTCTCTTATTATCCATCCCCCCTCGTTCTAATCAAACTCTATAAAAATAGAAGGGCCGTCATTCTTTTCACTCCATATCCCAGGGTTTAATGACATCGGAATTATTATTATTTATTTGGCTCTTTTTTTATTCTATTTCATTGGTTGTTTAGTGTTTTGATTATTTGAAACGAACAGAGTGTAACAAAACAGCTTTGATCTATATTTGAAGAGGAAATTATTTTTTTCTTTTTTTTTTGGCGAAAAATCGTGTGAGTTATGAGAAATGAAATAAACTTGTGTTTGTAAGTTGAAGAATCTTTAGTGACCTTAGATACACAGAATTCTTTCCTGCATTGCCATCAAATACAGGAATCTTGTAAAGCATGTGGGTAGGTGCGATTTTCACTATACCATATAACTAGCATGAAGAATGCGGAGGTGACGCAACTAGTTTCACCAATCTGCAACTCCAAATGGTGGACCGACGCATTTACGTACGACAATAGAATAGTCTTTGAATTAACATAAATTATTCCTCACTTACATTGCCATCGTTGGAAAATTTATGTCAGAGCATTTTTTTTTTTTATCAACAACTGAATTATAACTCGTGTTGTCAAATAGATTTCAATCTCATTCTCTCTCTCTCTCTCCCTCTCGTGGACTCTCGTGTTGCAATAAACTTCTCTTTTTTAAACTTCAACTATTTCTCGCACTTAACCGTGTATTGTTGTCGTAATAGTGTTAATAATGTCATTTCTAATTATCAGTCTTGTTGCGAGTATAAATCTAGTATTCGAACAAGAAAAATTTTTAAACCTTTACTTATGCTTTTCGAAAAAATCAGCATCTTGTAAAATCCAATTATTTTTATAAATAACAATGTCAGGGCTCGAACTATAGGTTATCGTAAATCCCGTAAAAGTCCGTTTTTTTGAAAAAAGTCCGTAATTTGATTCAAAAATGATGAAAAGTTCGTAAATTGCACGATATAATTTGGAGAATTTTAGAGAAATTACAATTGATTGCAGAAATTCAATTATTTTCAAAAAGTAATAAAATTCTTCGTAGAAATTCAATTAGGTTAAAAAATTTCTAAAAATTCTCATCAAAATTTCAATTATCTGTAGAAATAATTAAATTCTTCACCGAAATTCAAAAATTTTCCTCAATTCAATGATTTTCAAATATCAATTTTCATAGAATTTTCCCAAAGAATTCAATTATTTAAAAAAAAAATTAATAAAATTCTACACAAACTTATTAATTATTTTCATTAATAATAAAAATACCACAACAGGATTTTCATTATTTACAAATTTTTTTATAAATTTCTTTACAATTATTCAACTATTTTTATAAATAATAAAGTTTTTACGGTGATTCAATTATTTTCGTATATAATAAAATTCTTTTTAGGAATTCTATAATTTTCATAAATAATAAAATTCATTGCAGAATTTCAATTATGTTTAATACAATTTTAAAATCGAATTCCTCGAAAAAATACTTAGAAATTTTATTAAAATTTGTCAAAAGAATTCAATTATTTAAAAAATTATAGATAAAACTCTTCATATGAGAATTCAATTTTAAAAAAACATGCAATTATTCAATAAATCGTTATTTTTGTATTTAAATAATTGAATTATAGTAGAATTTTCTCATAAAAATTGATTTTCATTTAATAAAAATGAATTTCAGTTAAAATTTTAGATTATAATTGAATTTTAAAAGCATTAAAACGTACATTTTTGGAAATAATTGAATTTTGAAAAGGTTTCAGATTAAATTCATGTTTTATAGGTATGAAAAATTTAATTTATAGTTTTGAGTAAAATGTTCTCGGACTAGTTTTATTTTTGTCAGTAATTCGTCCGTAAATGGTACGTATTTTTTCATTTGTTGGTTTATAAAGTCCGAATTTTTAAATACTTGGACTGGTTCGAGTCCTGCTGTATTCATCACAAGAATTCAATTATTTTTAAAACTAATAAATTTTTTCTTCTATTTGTAAAAATATTGCAGCAAGATATTGCAGCAAGATATTGCTGAAAGATTACGTACCATCTGAGTTGTATAATAAAAAATACAAAAATGCATCGCAAAATAAGCCATATGTTAATTCTGTATCTAAAAATCGATTAGACGTGTATTATCAACATCGAAAGACATTTCATGGCAAAAGATAAGCAGATTATAAAGAGGGTCAACACAGTTCATGGTCGTATAATCTAAAAGTCGTCAGACGTTCAAGATCGTCAGCACGCGCAGGTACACCTCCAAGACGAATCATATTCGTAATTGAAAAACTTCACTCAACTTGTCCGAGTTTTTTAAAACAAAAACTCTTTCTTTTTTTAAAAAAGCCCTTTTTTTATAAAGGTTCTTTTTCTTTTAGAAAAGCTCTCTTTTTTAGAAAGGCTCTCTTTCTTTTACAAAAGCTTTCTTTTTTTTGGAAAAAAGAAAAAGAGAACTCTTTCTTCAAAAAAAAAAAGAAACCAAAAATATTCTCGAGTCCGTTTCTTGACCCAGAGATAATCCGAGGTGTGTTAGCGCCCCCCAAAAACAAGGCGCTTTGGCGCGTTCAAGTCGCGCCTCTCTCGGCAAGGAGAAAAGAGGGTTGCGGCGTAAAAGGGGAGTAATCGTTGATAGTAGTGGTGGGAGGGAATGAGAGGTAGTGGTGGGCTATCTCTCTCTCTCTTTCTCTCTCTGTCTGTCTCGATGAGAAAAGCGACGAGAGAAGCGACGGATGAAGGAGAAGGGAGGGGAGGAGAGGGCGACTTGGGAGCATACGGCGGACGCCCTTGAACGACGGGCAATGCACCGTGCGAGGTTCAAGGCAGAGCGGTGGTTGCCGTCGCGCCGCTACCGCACCTCCTGCCCCACACCTTCCCCCCTTTTTCAACTAACACAAATGTAGTCAACATATCGCCTCTCTTGCCGTTCTTCGTCGTCGTCGTCGTTGGCGTTGGTATCGTCGTCGTCGGCGTCGTCGTTGTCGTCGTTGTCGATCTTTCACCCTCTTCTCTAGTTGCCTTTTACTATCCTCCTTTTTAGCTTAGAGGTCCACCACACTCTTAGATTCCCCAACCCCACGAGGCATCCCACTGCGTCCCTGGCTTGAGAACACACGCCCTTCGTCAGCCGAGAGAAGGCCGATAGCTTCGCTTTCAAAGTTAAACAGTGTAAGCCCACACATTTACCTCGTCGAGAGCGGGCCAATGATTTTTATGCCTTCCTACACGAGTGATGCCCTCCAAAAACAATGGGGAAAAAAAGAATTCTTCGGTTGAAGGTTATTTAGGCGTGCTAAATATGTTGCAGTTCTGAAACTAGCGGGTTGTTGCATTCGGATATTATTGCTTCAATTTAACATTAAGATGTTGTAGACAGAAAAAAGGATAAACTAATTTTAAGAAGAGCCTACTTAAATAGGAGCTAAGACTATTTCCTACTTAAATTAAGTGGCCCCACTTTAATTAAGTGGGAAATATTCTTACCATTAGAATATCAATTAGTAGAAGTTTCGATTCACAGAAAAAAATATGTGTTAAATTTGTTGCGTATAGTTTTCAGATAATGTTGTTTTAACAAAATTTTGGTGTTATTTTAACTCCATTAAAAATGTATATTAATTTAACACCCTCTAGTGTTAATTTAACACACTCTAGTATTATTTTAACACTATATTTAACACTACTTTTAGTGTTAAAACAACACTTCTTTTTTATTGTTGGTAGTTTTAATTATAATAGTAACTTCAGTGGTTGGTAGTTACAATTGACAGTATCGTTGATTGTTTCTAGTTACAACTGCTAGTAGCTTCAATGATTTGTAGTTACAATTAACAGTAGCTTCAGTTGTTGGTGCTTTTAATTGATGGTAGTTACAATTAATAGTAGTAGCTTCAATGGTTGGTAGTTAACCCTTTCACGCCCATGGGACATATACGTCCCACCTACAAAATCCTCAATGTCTTTGAAGAAACTTAATATTTTTGAGTTTAATTTAGTGCGTTCTCTTCAGGAAGAATAGGGCTTTAAAAATAAGTAACCTAGATCATGTTAAAAAATTCCTATTGTTTAAAAAAATTCATAAATTATTGTTAAAAATCATGAATTTTTAAAATATTTTAAAATCGCCTAAAAATTGTTACTCGGGGGTTTTCGGGGTCGCTGATTACGAATCCGGTGCTAGTTTTTCAAAATTCAAAATGGCGGATCTAATATGGCGGACGACAAATGTAAAAATTAAACGGATTAGCATGAAACTTGTTACTCGGGGGTTACTAGGGTCGCTGAATACGAATCCGGTGTTATATCTTTAAAATTCAAAATGGCGGATCCAATATGGCGGGCGTTATTTTTAAAATCGTTTAGTTTCACCAGAAACTTGTTACTCGGGTGTTTTCGGGGTCGCTGATTACGAATCCAGTGTTATATTTTTAAAATTCAAAATGGCGGATCCAAGATGGTGGACGATTTTTTTAAAACATTTTAATTTCACCTGAAACTTGTTACTCGGGGGATTTCTGAGTCGCTGATTACTAATTAGGTGTTAATTTTTAAAAATTCAAAATGGCGGATCCTACACGGCGGACGACAAATGTAAAAATTGTTTGGATTAGAGGGAAACTTGTCACTCAAGGGTTTTTATGGTCTCTTATCACGAATTTGTAGTTTATTTTGAAATTGCGATTGTGTATTTATTTATTTCTGTCAGTAGATGGACTTGTTTCTTTCTACTCTCACTGGATTCGTAATCAGTGACCCCGAAAACCCCCGAGTAACAAGTTTCTGGTGAAACTATACGATTTTAAAAATAACGTCCGCTATATTGGATCCGTCATTTAAAATTTTAAAAATATAACACCGGATTCGTATTGAGCGACCCTGAAAACCCACAAGTAACAAGTTTCTGGTAAAACTAAACGATTTAAAAAAAATCGTCCGCCATCTTGAATCCGCTATTTTGAATTTTTAAAAAATGATGTCATATTCGTAATCAGCGACCTCAAAAACCCCCGAGTAACAATTTCCAAGCCAATCCGATCAATCTGTAAAAAAGTTGCCCGCCATATTGGATACGCCATTTTAAATTTAAAAAATTTTATAATTCTGATATCAGATTCGTAATCAGCGACCCCGAAAACTATGAATAACGTTACACTTACGTTTTTTTAACCGTCCAGTTATGCCTGGGTGTGAAAGGGTTAAAATGTACAAAAGCTTCTTTTGATGGTAATCGAAATTAACAGTCGTCTGAACTATGGTATTACAATTAAAAATGTCACCAATGTACAGCACTTAAAAATGGTAACAGTTTTAATTTACGACTTGCTATTTTAATTTCTAAAAACCACATTGTAGAAATATGAAAAATACAATAATTGAAAATATTTAACGTCCCCAATAAATTACAGAGAGAAAAAATCCATTATCTAAAGTTACTCTTTTGCCAAAATTAAACTCGTTCCAGACCATCAACATTCCCTGAAGTACAATTCCACCCCTTTTTTTTAAAAAAGTCACACACGTCTCGCTCGCTAAGATTCTTCTTTTCACCAAGACAGGCCATGACCCTTGTTCGCTCTTCTAATTCCATTGATTCTTAATTCTGCTGAAATGTTTTTTCTTTCTTCAGCATTATCATTATTATTATTATTTTCCATCATTTCTGTAATCCAACAAAATTGAATAGTTTTAATTTAACAAGAAAAGAGGATACAAAAAAGAATAACAAAAAACATGAAAGTATAATATATCTGTGAGCTATTAAAGTAAAGTGCTTGTTTACGTTTTTCTCCGATTTATCAATATTGCGTAAAAATATGATTAATTTTCAAAACAGAAACTTTTTTGCTATACAATTTTTTTGTTCCAAATTTAATGGATAGACGCCTTCTAATATGCTCGCAAAGAAAACTTTTATTGCACCAAATAAAATTTTATAACAAATAAAATTTATTTAAAAGAAATAAATAGTTTGGTAAATAAGTCAAATACTTCTTTTTTCCGGAAGTATTAAAGTTAAATACTGTCTGATTAATAATTCAGATAGAGAAAACAAAAAAGGGAAATGAGTACAAAAATAGGGAATAGGATAATTTTTTTCAAATGAAGAATAGGAAAATATAAGTTGTAATGCCTGTAAAATTAAGTGTATAAAATGAAATGTAAATTATAACCAAAAGGAATGATTTTTATACAATGATGATTCCCTTGAGGGAATACAAATGTGGGCAGAAGGATTATTAAAATTACAAAGAATCGAGAGCAAAGTTGGAGAAAAAGAAGACGAAAAACAAGAAGCAGAAGAAGAAGAAGAAGAATAAGAAGAAGATGAAGGAGAAGGAGGAGTTGTTTAGTGCTGGAAATTGTGTGCAACCATATGTCTGTGTATGCGTGCATCATTGGGCGTCTGGTCTGGTTATAGTTTGGCCGTCCATGACTACGAGATGCGCGAAGGTCCCTGGAACGTTGACCATTTCGCTTTTACAGGACTATGCTCTTTTCAAGGTCATGCACTGAAGCTCACCACACATGCAATTCTTAACTCTCGCTATCAAAACAAGGTCCCTTCATTCTCCACTTATTTGCCGCCTTCTCAAGCTTCTGAAATTCTTCTTCACCTCATCCACATTATCGTACAAGTGCATATTGACTTTGATTTGCCTGTAATTTATATCCTCTACAAATTTCTTTTTTTCTCTCTCTCACTCTCTCTTTCTCTCCCAAAGTTCTAAATGTTTGTCATTTGTAAATTGTCACAAAAATTAAAAGTGATTTTTTAAGTAATTTTTTCACTTTGGGAAAAAATATATTTGTTTCAAAGACTACTAAATTTTTCATGTTTCACTCGACTGATATTTTTTTGTCAAAAATATCAGTCGAGTGAAACAAATAAAAAAATTTGTATTTGTTTTATCTTATTCAACTATTTTTCTAAATAAATTACACTTATTTCGTTAACAAAAGAGCCACTAATGGTACTATTTTCTAAACCGAACTTTTAAACATGAATTTATTTACTAGAAAAAAGAATTCCAAGATTCAAAAAATTTAAGACGATAAAAATGTCAAGAAGAAAACGAAATTAAAAATTGAAATCCGTTTTTATTAATTGTCACTCTCTAGATTCTGACGCTAAGTTATTATAAAATTGCGAATAAATTGAGATTCAATATGGAGACTAGACGCAATTCTCCACCTGCGAACGCCAAGGTCACCGCTAGATGGCACTTCAGTTTTTTCTTGGAATTTTTCCTCGACATCTGGTGGTGACCTTGACGTTCTCAGGTGGAGAAATTAAACCACCATTTTCTCCCTCGAAAACTTTTCTATAATTAATTAATTAATTAATTAATTAATTAATAATAATTACTTAATAAAATGCAGAAAAAATGTTATTTTGAGAATGTAAATAATAAAAGTTAATAAAATGCAAAAAATGTTATTTTGAGAATAGTGAATAATAAAAGCAAGTACAATAGAAAAGGAAAAGTACAATATATATTTTTTATTTATAATATTTTTACGGGCAGTGCAATAATTAATTAATTATTTAAAATTAATATAGATATTGTTTTAATAATTTGTTTTATTAATTGAATATTAATTTTCCAATAATTGATGCCTAATGAGCAAAAAATATGAAAAATGTTTATTGATCGATCATCAAGAGTTGAGTGCTGATTAAATGACTGTAATATATTTTCTGAAAAGGAAGAGATGTACCTACGTTATTATGTAATATACACTTGTGTGTTTGACGCAAGGGGGGAAAAGGAAAATTATATCTAGTTGTTAAAATGTTGTAAATAATGAAATGAATACAACGCCGCAGGTATATAATGTCACAGTGTACGATGGGAATTAACGGCTTCCCATTGGAATTTCAACTTTAACGCACCAACCGTACTTAGATTGTATCTTCAAACATGAACGACGTTCTGGAAGTTCAAGCATCTTGTATTCCGGTATCAGCGTCAAGTGAAATGATAGAGAACATGATCTTTTTAGTTAATACCTTCACTTCAAGATCTTGAAATACAAATCAGTTTTCACGATTATATCGGGTTTTTTTCTATTTCTTTTTTGCTTTTTTAGACAATTACCGGCAGTATATGAATGTAATATACTGTTATCTTTACTGCAACTGTCGTCGCGCAATTGTCTCTTGTGGAGATTCTAATTTCTACTTCTGGTTCTTTAAACAGGTATAACTGTTTTTTTAAACAATGTTTTTAGTTTTTTTTTAATTAAAGAATTTTTCCAAATTTTGTGATTATTTTCACCAAATAATGATCTATTTTTGTCGTAAACAGAAACAATAGAAAATTTCATCAACAATTTAGAATTTATTTTGAAATAAAAAACCAAAATTTGAGATACAATTTTTTTACATTATGTAACTGATTCCCAAATATTTTTTACGTTCTGTTTTTTTTTTTTGTTTTTTTTTTTTATTACAACCAGCAAAGTTTACACACCTGGATGTGGGGATAATGTCAATACAGTCGCACTGAAAATATACAATCGAGTCATTTTAATGTGCGATGCAACTTGAAATTATTTGCAAAAAAAAAGAAGAAAAAAAATGCTTTCGATAAAAGATATCCTATCGGTCAACGAGAGTCATTGGTCGTGCAATGCTCCTATGCCATTTTCCAATAACACCTCTTATCGCAATTTAACATTACGAGATTTATAGTCAATTTCTTTTTTATTCTTTAAATGCAATGATGACGCCTAACCTTTGTAGATTGCACCTTATTCAAATAATCAACAAAACAATTGCGTGGATAATAAATAATAATACCGAAGAGTTTTGTATATATTGTTTCTTATCGAGCAATCTTTTTATACTCTGACATTTCGTCTGACTTTATATTGTGAAGTAAAATAATATTTTACTACTGAACAGTAAAGTAAAAGAATATTTTATTACGATATAGAAAAATATAATATTATTTTCCTATTTTACTTCCTTCAAAGTCCGAGTTTTTATTAAAAGTACTGGAAAAAATTAAATTTTTAGATTCTTGATAAATAACAAAATTCTTTACAGAAATTCAATTATTTTTAGGAATTTTAATAAAATTCTTTGCAAAATTCAATTATTTTCATAAATAACAATATTCATCATAAGAATTAAATTATTTTCAAAAATAATAAAATTCTTCAAAGAAATTCAATTATTTTTAAAAATTTTAATGATTAATGTCAAGAATTCAATTATCTTTATAAATTTAATTATTTAAAGTCAATTATTCAAGAAAATAATAAAATTTGTTGCAATAATTCAATTATTTTCATAAAATACTTTTAATTAGTCACAAAAAAACAATTATTTTAAGGAATTGGAATAAAATTATTTTTTAAAATTAAATTATTTTGATAAATATCCAAAATTCATAACAAGAATTCAATTCATTTGAAAGGTATTAAAATACTTTGTAAAAATTAAATTATTTTCTAAAATTTTTTTTAAAATTCTGGTCAAGAATTAAATTATCATTTTAAATAGATAGCGAAATACTATTCAAGAATTAAATTATTGTTAAAAATTTTAATAAAATTCTTTGCAAAATTCAATTATTTTCATAAATAACAACATTCATCATAAGAATTTAATTATTTTCAAAAGTAATTAAATTCTTAGAAGAAATTCAATTAATTTTAACAATTTTTTAAATTTTCGGTTATGAATTAAATTATCATATTAATTAGATAGCGAAATTCTTCTCAAAAATTAAATTATTGTCAAAAATTTTTATAAAATTCTTGGCAAAATTTCAATTAATATTTAAACAAAATTTAATAAAATTCTTCGTTAAAATTAAATTTTAACAAGCATTCAATTATTGAATAAATTTATTTATTTTTGTATTTAAATAATTGAATTCTCGTAGAATTTACTAATAAAAATAGATTTAAAAATACATTTCGGTTAAAATTTTTGCTAATAATTGATTATTAGAAGAGTTATAATATAAATTTTTAAAAATAATAAAATTTCAAAAAAATTTTAAATTGAAATCTTTAAAAAGTTTAATTGTTGTAAAATAGTAATAATACGTAAATTTTTATTAAATAAATTAATTTCTTACTTTCTTAAAAAATTATTAAAGTTTTGAATAATTTTGATAATAAATTTCAATACGAAAATTATTATAAATTATAATTTAATTCTTGACCAGAATTTTAAAAAAATTTTGAAAATAATTTAATTTCTGCAAAGTATTTTAATACCTTTCCAAAGAATTTGAATTCTTGTTATGAATTTTGATATTTATCAAAATAATTGAATTTTACAAAAGAATTTTATTCATATTACTTAAAATAATTGATTTTATAGGAAGAATTTAGTTCTTTATCAAGATAATTGATTTCTTTTGCAGAATTACTTAAAAATTTTTGAAAATATTTTATTTTTTGCGTCGAATTAAAAGTTATTTATAAAAATAATTGAATTATTGCAACGAATTTTATTATTTTCTTGAATAATGAAATGTTTCTTAAAATTGAATTCTTCGTCAAGTTTATATAAATTTTTAAGAATAATTGCATTTTTCGAGGAATTTATTTAAAATTGTATTAAAAATATTTGAAATTCTGCGATGAAAATAATTGAATTCCAAAATGAAATTTTATTATTTATGAAAATAATTGAATATTTTCTATTGTATCAAACATTTTTTTCAATAATTAAATTATTTGATCAATTTTTTGAAAATAGTAAATATTTAAAATCATTTTATTGCGCAAAACTTTTGAAAATAATTGAAATTTTGCAAAGAATTTTATTTAAATTTTTGAAAATAATTGAATTTTTATGAATAAAATTTGTTATTTATAAAGATAATTAAATTCTTGACGAGATATTCGTTAACATTTTTAAAAATAATGGAATTTCTTTGAAGAATTTTATTTCTTTTGAAAATAAGTGAATTCACATGATGAATATTGTTATTTTTGAAAATAATTGAATTTTGTAAAAAATTTTAACACCTTTCAAAATAATTGAATTCTTGTGATGAATTTTACAAGTTTTTACAATAATTAAATTTTAGAAAAGAATTTTATTCCAATTCCTTAAAATAATTGATTTTATGAGAAGAATTTTGTTGTTTATCATGATTATTGAATTCTTTTGTAGAATTACTCAAAAAAATTTTGAAAATAATTTAAATTTAAAAAATATTAAATATTGAAAACCATTATATTGTGATAAACTTTTAAAAATAATTGAAATTTTGCATTGAATTATATTAAAATTTTTGAAAATAATTGAATTTTTGACGAAAAAATTTGCTATCTATAAAGATAATTGAATTCTTGAATAGATATTCATTATAATTTTTAAAAATAATTGAATTTCGTCTAAGAATTACTGAATTATAGAACATTTTTTTGAGTATCTAATAATTTTTAGAGTGAATCATAGAATATTCTTTAGGCTCAGGCAAATAGTCAAAAATTCTGTCTGAAAATCAGGAAAAAATAAAGTTAAAATTTTTGTGGCAACTCTCTCATCATCGTTATTTCGAAGAAAATGTGGAATCGATTAGGCACTTTGGGTAAATGTTTTTCAGCGGGGATATTTCATATGTATATATTATAATAGCTCGCGCCTCACACGCGTGTTGTGTAAATGGCAAAAGAATGAAAATAAATCAATCTAGTGAGAGTGAGGGGGGCAGAGAGAACCATCCGTTAATAACACAAAGTGCATTTCACCAGGGCTAAACAGCGTCACGATATTCTTGGTTCGGCGTTGCGTTGTAGAAGTAAAATAAAAAAGCGAAGAAAAAGAAAATAAATAAATAAAAAAAAAAGAAGAGAGAAGAAAAAAATTTTGCGAAGTGATTTTACCACGCAGCCAAGTCGGTCTGTTTTCATGATGCATTTGGGTGCTACTACTCATGGTTCAACGGGGTCATTACTGAGTCACACACACTCGCCGGACGTAAAACTCGACTGCCTTACAAAAATTTCTATTATGAATTCAACTCTTGTTCCTGCTTATAAAAAGCGCAAGCGGTAGAAATATTTTTTCCTTTATAATTAAAAAATGCAAAAAAAAAAAAATCGAAAAATATGAATTTAGTATTAATTTTTCTGTTTCCAAATGAGTAAATTTTACTATTTTTAAATTTAGTATTTATTAGTAAAATGTACTGTTAAATTGATAAAAATTATTATATAGTACTTATTAGTAAAGTTTACTAATTCGGAAGCAATAATAATACAATCACTTATTCAGATTTGTAAACACTTTCACTAATTCATATTTAGAGAGTATTAATTATAATTGTTCAAAGATGAAAAATTTAATTCGACAATTTAAAAATAACGAAATGTGAAACAAATGATAAATTGCGAAAATCAATTTTCTCTGAGAAGAAAACAAACATTTGTCGGTTTTCTCTAATTGATTAAAATTGAAAAATGAAATTTATAAAAAGAAAAAAATTTCCCCCTTGGTATAATAAAAAAATAGTTCATAGAAAAAGAAAATAGATCATAAAATGTAAATCGAATTCTACATGTAAGAGAGATTGTGTACAACATGAGGAATTGAGTAAACTTTGAAGATTACAATGTATATATTTTATAAGAAAGAAAATTATCTCAAGAGTGCTGCTATATTCGGTTTATTACGAAGACTTGCAGAACTTTGCAGTGGGCTGTTTGTGTTGTTAATAGCCGAAGGCCAAGCCAAATGCGAGTCGATGACTCTGACTGCAGTGCTCTCCTCAGCTGCCTTGGCAATATAATATCTTGTTCTTACCACAGCATCATTGATTTTTTCCAAATTCAGGGTCATTTTTTTTCTTTGCTTTTCTTTTCTTCCTTTTTTTTATTGTAACACACAGCGCATTCCTTGTTGTCCTTGATTTTTCCTCATTTTTTGCAAAAAAAAAAGAAAACAATGATAATCATCGTGATTATCATTTTTGTAATATTATTATAATTTTTCTTTATTCACTTCCTTTTAGATTTTAAAAAGGAAGTAGGATATTATAATTTTGATTTTTTTTCGTGGAATTTTTCAGTGTTCTTAATTTCTAATATACATAAAGAAACAGGATGTGCACGTGTCATTTATATGTGACTCTAAATTAAAAAAGTCCCATTTCGTTTGATTTATGTTTGTCTCTTCTTTTATTTGAAACTAAAAATTTTGCAGAACGAAACCAAAAAAGCAAAAAAAAAAAAAAAAAAAAAGAATCAATTTTTCTTATGAAACTAGAATTTTATTATTTCTATTGAGAAATATTCTTTTGTATTCAGGAAAATTAATGACAAATAAGAATTAATTAATATAATTATTTGAATAAATTAAAAACAAATCATTTTGAAAAATCAGTTAAATTAAAATTAAAATTAAATAAATAAATTAAAAAACAGAAAATTCTTGAAATTAACAAATTATAAATTGTCTGCTAATATATAAGACAATATACAAGAACAACAATAAGTAATGTAAACGTACAGTAATAGATAACAAAAAAATAGTAATTTTTCGTTTTCGAAAGAGTGGGAGAAAAAAAAACATAAAGTGGAAAGTAATGAAGAAAGGAATGAGCTTTTCTATCATTTAGTAAAATTTGATTCTAAGAACAAAAGATAATTCTATATAGGAAACAAGAAAATTGTACTTCAAAGCAGGCGCGACATTGAATACCGCGACGGTTGTATCATAGGTCGCCCAACTACCGCAGAATAGTATATAGACACGACTTGAGAGAGTAAGCTTCTAGAGGATGAATAACTGCACTGCAAATCAAGCCTCTTTTCAGTAGTCATTGTTTTAAACGAGGTTATATAGTTGAGTTTCCTCTTTTCTATTTGAGTGTCAAGTTTATGTTGTTGATTTTAAACCGTGTCATTAATTTTAATGCTCAAACTATTTATCGCTCTCTTCAAGTAAAATGATTTTATTATTTTTATTATTAGTTAAACTTATTATTATCATTATTGTAATTTTAATTATTACTATTATTATTATTATTATTTTACTACTAATACTAATACTTTTATTACTAATACTACTAGTTTTTAAGAAGAAATACTAATTCATTTTAAGACTCTAAAAAAATTGAAGACTATAAAAGTATCGATAAAGGAAAG
The DNA here is from genome assembly GCF_015476425.1 of Leptopilina heterotoma. Lineage (NCBI taxonomy): Eukaryota > Metazoa > Arthropoda > Insecta > Hymenoptera > Figitidae > Leptopilina > Leptopilina heterotoma. Next base: position 817,257 of record NW_025110924.1, on the reverse strand, counting down.
TAAATTAAAAATTGAAATCCGTTTATATTAATTGTCACTCTCTAGAATCTAACGCTAAATAATTATAAAATTACGAATAAATTGAGATTCAATATGGAGACAGACGCTACTCTCCACCTGCGAACGCCAAGGTCACCGCTAGATGGCAGTTCAGTTCCTTCTTAGAATTTTTACTGCCATCTGGTGGTGACCTTGGCGTTCTCAAGTGGAGAAATTAAACCACCATTTTATTTTACTGACATCATGGCTCGAACTAGGTCCTTAAATCCCGTAAGAGTCCGTAACTTTGCTTGAAGACCATAAATGTCCGTTTTTTTAAAAAAAGTTCAGTAAAGTCCGTAATTTGATTGAAAAAGGATGAAAAGTTCGTAAATTGAACGATATAATTTGGATAATTTTAGAGAAATTACAAATGAGTGCAGAAATTCAATTATTTTCAAAAAGTAATAAAATTCTTCGCAGAAATTCAATTATGTTCAAAAAATTTTTTAAATTCTCGACAGAATTTCAATTATTTTCGTAAATAATAAAATTCTTTCTAGAAATTCAATCATTTTCAAAATTAATAAAATTCTTTGCAGAAATTCAATTATGTTCTAAAATTTAAATAAATTTTCGACAAAATTTCAATTATCAAATAATAAAATTCTTCTCCGAAATTCAATTATTTTCAAAAAATTTAATAAAATTCTTGGCAACGTTTCAATTATTTTCAAAAATTTTCCTCAATCCAATCATTTTCATTATCTACTATTTTAATATAATTTTCCAAACGAATTCAATTATTTGAAACAAAAAAAAAATTCTACACAATTATTTTTAAAATTAATAAAAATTTCACTGGAATTCAATTATTTACCATTTTTTTTTATAAATTTCTTCACAATAATTCAAGCTAATAAAATTTTTTACAGACATTCAATTATTTTCATTAAATAGCAAAATTTTTTCTCAGACATTCAATTATTTTCATAAATAATGAAATTCATTTCAGAAATTCAATTATTTTCATAAATAATAAAATTCTTTTTAGGAATTCAATTATTTTCATAAATAATAAAATTCTTTTTCTGAATTCAATTATTTTCATAAATAATAAAATTCTTTTTCTGAATTCAATTAATTTCATAAATAATAATAAAACTCATTGCAAAATTTCAATCATATTTAATACAATTTTAATCGAATTCCTCAAAAAAATGTAATTATTCTTAAAAATTTTATTAAAATTCGTCAAAAGAGTTCAGTTATTTAAAAAATTATCGATAAAATTCTGTAAGAGAATTGAATTTTAAGAAACATTCAATTATTCAATAAATTATTTATTTGCATGTTATTTGTATTTAAATAATTGAATTCTAGTAGAATTTTCTAATAAAAATTGATTTTTATTTTATAAAAATGAATTTCAGTTAAAACTGTAGATAATAATTAAATATTAAAAGCAGTTTATAGCGTGAATGTTTAAAAATAATTGAATTTTGAAATTAATTTTTTTGAAAAAGTTTAATTGAATTTTTTAAATATTCTTTTAAGTTTTTATTTTCTAATATTTATTTAATTGAAGAATTTAGTAATAATTGACATTTCGTAAAATTGAATATTGTAAATTAATGGATTTGAAAATTGTCAAAGAACTTTTTCAAAAGTTATTAAAAATAATTTTTAAAAAAAAATTTATTTTTTAAATTTAATGTTAAGTTTAAATTAATGCCATTAATTAAATGAATTTTTTAATTTACAAAATTTAAATTCCGAATATGATGACTGAAAGTTGAGCTTTTTTTCTTTATGATGTATTTTCAAAGCATTTTCTTCGCGCCCTCGGTAAAAAATGTTTTCTTTAAAAAAAAGAGGGTGAGAGGGAAATTGCATCAGTTCTCTTAAATGAAAGGAGAGATCAGTTCATAAGAATGAAATGCATAAATAATATTATTGTTGATCTTTATCGAGTGGAATGGTTCAATAATGAGATAGACTCAAGCTTCTTATAAGCAATTTGATTCTTTTTTTTATCAGTCTCTTTATTATTATTATCATCATCACACTGTCTTTATTATCAAAGCTCATCGTATTGCATTGTTTTAAATATAATTCTTGAGTGCAATATGCATTTTTAATTGGTACATCACTGTAAGTGTTTTTTTTTTCTCTATAAATATATTATTTAATATAATATATTTATTTATACTTCATTTCATATTGTAAAAAATAAATAAATATGTTGTTTCAATGCAAAATTTTTGTTTGTGTAAAAATTTTTAATAATAAAAATTGCAATTGAAAGAAAAATACAACTACTGATTTCTGCGTGTATGGTAAAAATTGATTTATCAACATTTCTATAAAGGAAAATTATTGAACGTCAAAATGAACAAATATCTTTCCTGGAATTTAATAATTATTGATAATAAATTTTCTTCTGCAAATACTTCTCGTCATAATTTAAAGTGTTGCACAACTAATATAAAGAATATATAAGAGAATCAAGGATTTCCAAAGACTTTTTTAAAGCAAAAAAAGAAAATTTTTAGTGTCAAAGAAATTTTTTCTGAAGAAGAAGAAAAATTTTGAAAGAAAATTAGAGAAAATGAAAAAAAATTAAAGAAACGAAAATTCCGAGAGAAATAGAAAAAGATTGTTTTTTTATATTTAAAAAAGATTTCTTTTGTTGCTAGGACACATTTTCGAACATGAAAATCACTATATGCTGTTTAGAAACACTAATTTTTAGTTTCAAATTCCATCATGTGAGATAGCTCAATGGATAACGCATCGGATTTCAAGCAACCAGGTCCGGGGTTCGATTCCTCATGGCTAAATTTTCCTATTTTTGAAGTTTACCAATTTTTCGCTATTTTAGCGATACTATTATTATTGCCACACTATTGTCAGCAGTATTTGAATTAAAAATTAATTTCTAATTGTGAATTTAAAAAAAAATTCATTCCCTAGCGCTGGAGTTGATAAAGTTTATTATTTCTCCGTATGACATATAAATATGGATAAATTTGCGTAACCGTTATTATAAAGTAATATCTGACACTGACTCAAGAGAGCGAGAGAGAATGGGGTGAGAGTGGGGGGGGGGGGGGGGAGAATAGAGATAAGGCGAAAAAACAAGAGTGTTCATGAGAGATTACAGGACGACATCCCCGTGTTTCCAAGAAATTATTTCACAGACAGTTTTTTTCTACACGTGTCTTTGTAATAATAATTCGACTTATGATCACACATTTTTTTCCTCTTTTACTTATAATCTCTCCTACGCAAACAATTTAATGTAATTTAATAATATAACAATAATAATAAATAATTTATTGTAAAACATTTTTTTTACTTTCACTTTTAATTTCTTGCAACGCTTTATTTTTATAGGATAATTTATTATAATTACTATTATAATTTATTAATTTATTAATAAATATTATAATTTATTACAATAAGATTTTCTAGGAAGAAACTATGAAAATAGAAAATAAGGAAAAAATCATCAGTTGGGGGGAATCGAACCCTGGATCTTCTTACTGCGTGTCCGGTAATAAAGTCACTGAGCTATCTCACTTGTCTTAAATATTTTTATTTTTTCGATCAATTCTCGTCAAAATTTTTAATTATCTTTATAAATAATAAAAATTTTCTCCGAAATTCAATTATTTTCAAAAAATTTAATAAAATTCTTGTCAACATTTCAATTATTTTCAAAATTACTAAAAATTTCGTAGGAATTAAATTATTTACAAATTTTTTTTTAATTTCTTCGCAATGTAATTCAATTATTTTCATAAATAATAAAAATTTTTACAGTGATTCAATTATCTTTATAAATAATAAAACTCATTGAAAAATTTCAAATATTTTTAATTCAATTTTAATTTTTAATAGAATTCCTCGAATAATATATTTATTCTTTAAATTTTTTTTTAAATTCATCAAAAGAATTCAATTATTTAAAAATTTGTTGATGAAATTCTTTATGAGAATTAAATATCACAAGAAGCATTCAATTACTCAATAAATTATTAATTTTTGAATTAAAAAAATTAAATTCTTGAAGAATTTTCTAATAAAAATTTATTTAAAAATGAATTTTAATTAACATTTTTATTTTTTAATTGAATATTAAAAACATTATGGCATACATTTTTAGTAATAATTGAATTTTGAAAATTGAAATTAAAAAAGAAGAATTTTATTTAAAAACACTAAAAAATATTCAAGTTAGGAAAAGTTACAAATGATTGCGGAAATTCAATTATTTTCAAAACTACTAAAATTCTTCGAAGAAATCAATTATGTTTATAAATTAAAAAAAAATTCTCTTCAATATTTCTATTATCTTTATAAATAATAAAATTCTTCTCCGAAATTCAATTATTTTTGAAAATTGGAATAAAATTCTTGGCAAAATTTTAATAATTTACAAAAATTTTCCAAAAGAATTCAATTATTTAAAAAAATATTAACAAAATTGTACATTTATTTTCTTTGATAAAAACTTCATGCAAATTCAATTATTTACAAATTTTTTACTAAATTTCTTTACAATAATTCAATTATTTTCATAAATATTAAAATTCTTTTTAGAAACATTTAATTATTTAATAGATTATTTATTTTTGTATTTATATAATTGAATTTGCCTAGACTTTTCTAATAAAAATTGATTTAAAAATGAATTTCAGTTCAAATCTTAGATAATAATTATTATAAAATTATGATTTATAAAATTAAAAATAATTAAAAAAAGTGTTGTTTTTATTATTATTATTACACTGAATAATAAATAGATTAGAGATTAAAGAAAAAATTAATGTCAGAAAAATTTAATTGTAGACGATGAATTGTCAGTGGTAATGAAAAGAATTTCGCGCGTGTATAATAATTAGAATTGACAAGAAGATAATAGAAGAGAAATTAAGAGAAAGGTGGGAAATTTAGTTAGAGTTAATTAACTAATTAGTGAAGTAGTTGAGTGATAAGTTGAGTGGGGTAAAAGGGTTAAAAGAAGGGGAAAAGTCTGGATGTTAAAAAGAATTAACAAACGAAAGAAAAAAGAATTGGGAAGGAGAGTGAGGACAATCTTTGTGGTTCTACTAGAGGGAGGAAGAGAGGGAGAGAATAAAAGGGTAGGGATAGTGGAGCGCAGCAGCAACGATGCAATTAGGAGAGTTATGCAGAATGACGTCACACTTCAGGCCGGGGTAACTGTGCTGAGTCAAGGACAGTCTGTCCAAGGCCCTGCCATCACCCTTCGTCACTCCTCCCCCTTCTGCCCTGACACTTCTCTCATCGTCCTCCCTCTCTTCTTTTTTTTAACCCTCCTTTTGCCGCATTTTTTTCACGATAAGAACAAATAAAAAAAAATATATATATATGAAACAAAAAAAGAAATTTCTTTGAACTTTTAGAAATCTGGAATTTTCCAGATCTTCATTTCTTTTTTTTATTTGAATTTATTTTTGTCTTTTTCGATCTTTAGATAATATTCAGATAATTATTGTACTTTTATTTTTTAAATAAAAAAATTAAATAATTTTAAATTAAATAAATTTTAGAATAAACGGGAATAATTAATTTTAATGAGAAAGGAAGATTTTAATAATAAAACAATAAAAAAGTAATTTCCATAATAAAAGAACAAAATACTTTTCATAATTTAGAAAAATTAATTTTGCATTAAATAATAATTCCCATAAGTAAAAAATCATTTTTACAGTAAAAAAAATTTATTTTCTTAATAAAATAATAGTTTTTACAGATAGGAAGAAAATAATTTCTAATTAAAGAAAATTTGATGAAATAAAAAAATTTCAGGGCGCATTTAAAATAGAATTCATATTTCTTTTTTTTACATTGATAAGAACGAGTGATTTTAAATTGACTCATATTGTTGGTATAATACAAAAGAGAGAAAAAAAACCTATTATATATACGCACTTTTCTTTGTGTTATATATGCTCTTATCAAAAGTTTGATATTATATTAATGAGTTTCTGCGCTCTCTTGTGTATATAGGAACGTTATGCAAATATGGCGCAATTCAAGACGATAATATACATATATACATATACTATCAATCGTATGCACTTCACTTACTCCTCTTTGTCATTAATCAATTTCAATTTTTTTCACACTTATTTTGTCCTTTTCATTTTCACTTTGCGAGTACATTATTATCAAACGGTATTTAATTCATAACATTATTGATAAAATTTCCAATTTATTTATGACATCCGCGATCTCATTAGAATTTTAATGAAAATAATAATATTTGCCTTCAATTTTTTTTCTTGTTTTGTATATAAATATTTGTCGGAAAGAAAATTAATATTTTTTTTCCTCTTTTTTTGTAAATTTAGAATTTACAAAAAGCTAAATAATTAAATCTAAATAATTATAAAATTACGAACAAATTGGGATTCAATATGGAGACGATATTCTCCACTTGCGAACGCCAAGGTCACCACTAGAGGGCAGTTCAGTTCCTTCTTGGAATTTATACTGACATCTGGTGGTGACCTTGGCGTTCTCAAATGGAGAAATTGAACCACCATTTTATTCCCCAAAACCTTTTTTATAATTAATAAAATGCAAAAAATGTTATTATGAGAATAATTTAAATCGTGTTTTATAACACTTTTATCATATAATATTAATAATATAAAATTAATTAACTATTTGCAATAATATTAATAGTACATAAATAATAATCATTTACGGTAATTTATTGTTACTATTGAGAATAAATATTAATTTAGTATTTAGTAAAATAAAATAATTTTCATAGGTATTAAAATAATAATTTTCGTGATAAGAAAATAATTTTCTAAATAAAAAAATAAATTAACTTCAATAATAAAACAATAATTTTCACAGTAAAAAAAAATTTATTTTTCTAATAAATAACATTATAAATAAATAAGGGGAAAAATAAATAGAAAATAATTAATAGTACCTGCCTACCTAAATATTAATTATTTACAGTAGGTAAAAATTAGTAATAAATATTAAATAAATTAATAAAATAAAATTTTTAAATACTAAAATTATTTAAAAAATATATAAAAAAAATGTTGAATAAATATTAAGATGTAAATATTGCTTTCAACTTTGAAAAAATGTACGTATTTTATTAAAATTCAAATTATTTGATTCATGTAAATATTTATTAGAAAATATTCAAGTAAACGGTTATTTGAATCAAATAAATTGTTTTCCAGTATATTAATAATATGTACCTATTAATTATTTACAATAATATTAATAAAAATAATTATTATTTATTTACTTAAATATTAATAATAAATGTTAATTATTTATAAATATTTGCTATAATAAATATAAATTATAATTAATTAATTAATTAATTTATCATTAAGAATCGATAGAGAACTTTTTCCTTGATTCAAAGAAGGAATAAATAGATTCAATTCGAGAAAAACAAAAAATTTGCAGGCAAAAAAGGAATAAATTTTCCAAACAAGAGGAAATACAGAAAAGAAGGAAAAAAATTTCTAACGGAAAAGAAATAAATTTTTGTAATCGTAATTGAAACTGTAATTGTATTTGTAATTGTAATTGTAATTGTAATTGTAATTGTAATTGTAATTGTAATTGTAATTGTAATTGTAATTGTAATTGTAATTGTAATTGTAACTGTAATTGTAATTATAATTGTTAAAAAAGAGGAAAAATACCGAAAAAAGGAAAAAAGTAGAAAAATTAGTAAGGAAAAAAAATGAAGAAATGTTCAAAAAAGAAAAATAAGAATTGAGTACAAATTTCCTAAAGTTCATTAGCTTCGTTTTTCGTATTTTTAATCGTTGGGAAAAAAAAGTTTTTTTTAATATATTTTTGTCAAGATTGATGAATTAGGCACTAAAATTCTAAATCTATGAATAAAACGGTCATTCAACTTACTATTTTTGCTTGCCTCTTATCGGCGCTATTATAACTTTTATGTGTTTCTCACAGCCAAAAGATTATGTAGTTATTATTGGAACGTAACTTGGCAATGACGTGAAGAAATAAAACAAGGCCAATTAAAATTGAATCCAGTGGGTGGTTTTACATATCTATTTAAATGATCATTTGACAAATCATTTTCACTTCTTTATATAAAATTAGAAATTTTTTTGACTAAAATTAGCAGGAAAATTCGTACAGTTTAATTTTTTTTTACATTTACTTTTATTCTTAAATTGATTTTATTGTTTTTGTATAATTATTTAATTTAATTTATTTTCTTTTTATCTTTTTATTTCATTTATTTATTTACTAATTTATTTGTTTATTTATTTATTTAAATTTATAAAGAAAGTTTTTTCGATTTTTGGAAAAATTAAAAAAGAAAAACAATTTTAATTTTTCCATCATCTTCCAAAAATCGAAATAACTTTCTTTCTAAATATTATAATGGAAGGAAGAACTATTTCAAAATATTTATTTAAATATTTGTGAAGAAAAAGGTTCCAAATAAATCCTTTCCTCTATTATTTTTCAATATATTTTATTTTTTCGGAAATTAACTTTCACGGAGAAAAAAAATCGAAGAAGAAAAAACTAAAAACTGCATAGCTGAGTTTATGTAATTGTATAATATATATTACGTAATTAGACAAATTAGTTGACTGGTGATGATAGCAATTTCTCCGGAACAATTTGCAGTTGTTTTAATAATTATTTAATTGAGCAAAGAGAGAGAGAGAGAGAGAAAAAAACTAGGAAAGAACCAGATTTTTTTTTCAAGAAAGAATAAAATTTATTGACTTTACTTCTGTGTGGAAATTTAGCCGCTGGGTGAAATTAGTTGATTGCTGAGAGGGAAAAATATTTTCCGGAACTATTTTGAATTTTTATGACCGCTTCTTTATTTTGCTTCTATAAATTTTAACAGTTAGCAGAGGAATTTTTCCTCCGCGAATGATAACAATATTTTTGGAAAAAATTTTTAAGAACTTTTTGAGATTGCATTTATTTTAAGATAACATTTTTTGGATTTGTTTGCCATCTTTGCTAGGCTTTCTTTTATTGAAAATGATTTTTTTATTTGTTTTGGTTTCTTGGTAGGAATTTTTTCAGAGAAAATTTTTTTTTACATTCATTTGGCTTTTTTTATAGAATTTTAGGAAAAAATTTTTTTGTCATTGTTTAGCTTTTCAGGTTGTTTCACACAGCAAACATTTTTTAGATTCATTTGGTTTTTTAATAGAATTATTTTAGAGGAGAAAATTTTTTGGATTTGTTTGGTATTTTTTGCTTGGTTTTGTGTACAGAAATTTTTTTTTGGATTTATTAGTTTTCTTTTGGTAGGATTTCGTTTCAGATAAAATATTTTTTGAATTTGTTTGGCATTTTTTCATAGGATTTCTTTTATAGAAAAGGTTTTTTTTTATCTGATTTGATTCTTTGATAGGAATTTTTTTAGAGAAAAATATTTTTAGATTCCTTTGGCTTTTTTAGTAGAATTGTTTAAAGAAAAAAAATTTTTGGCTTTGTTTAGCCTTTTGGATAGGATTTTTTTCAGAGAAAATTTTTTTCTTGCTCTGTTTAGCTTTTTTAGTAGAATTTTTTTAGAGAAAAACTTTTTTGGATTTGTTTGGTATTTTTTGCTAGGCTTTTCTCTAGAGAAAAAGTTTCTCAAATTCGTTTAGCCCTTTTGGTGGGAATTTTTACACAGAAAAATTAAAAAAAAAAAAAAAAAATTTTTATTTTTATCTGTTTGGCTTTTTTTGGTAGGATTTATAATCAAAGGAAAAAATTTGTTTCCCAGTTAATAAAAAATGTTGGACAAACAACATTTGCAACAGAATAAAAAGGGACAAATTTTTTTGGTCTCTTACAATTAGATGAAAACTATAAGAAACTAAAATTCTATGTCATGGACATTGAGCTTACAATGCAACCAACCCAATTAAATATTTATTTACTACGTAATATCGTGTTGGCCCTGATCCGACCACAGCATGCAACTCTTGTATAATCTTCATTATGTAATGCAACAAAGGTTAGCAATTTAACATCACTGAAGGTTTAGAAATTAATTTATTCATTCCTCATTATTAAAAAAAGAGGAAAAATTAAAAATGTTTCGAAAAAAAAATTTCCACAATCTTTGCAAACTTACTTCATGTTTGTTGGAAAAAAAATAATAATTCATTCGAACAAACATTTTCTTAATTATTACCAAATAAATATATACATACATCTAATGAATAATTAATCAGATAAGGGCTTAAATTTAGTTTTACTTTTGTATTTTCCAAGAAAAAAAATTTTTCATTATTTACATATATATTTTTTCTGAATTTTAATTGAAATATGTGTTTAATTTTTAGATGTCAATGTTCTTTTTGTAAACACTTAGTAGAAATATGTGTCAACAATTTTTTTTTTCTTAGGAGGAATAACTTTTATTTCTATAATAATTATTATTCTTATTATTTTACTTAATTATTATTATTACTATTATTAATTGTAATAAATAAATAAATATTGATTAAAAATTTCATCTGCAAAATAACTTTCGTAATAGAAAAATAAATATTTTTAATAAATATTACCAGTATAATGAAATATTAAGTAATTAATTAATTTACAAATATTAAATTTAAAAAAAAAATATTAAACAACATTTTTTTCTCACATGTTTTTTGGCAATTGATTACGAGTTTAAAAGAGACAAAAATTTTGTTTCTTTGATAACTGAGATAAATTTTTGTTCAAAATATATAAATAACCATCTTAGCACGTGTCAAGAAACTATTTTTTGTTAAAAAGAATTTTCCAATAAAACAAATAGCCTACTTTTAAAAATTCTCAAATTATGAGAAAAAAATTTTATTCGAATCAACAAAATTTGTTTCCAATAAAAGTTTCTGTCGATATTTATTTTAAATGTCGAATAAAATTATTTACAAATCGATTATTTTTTTTAAACCGCTTTTTAACATTTGTTTTATTTTATTTATTATTCCTTATTTATTTATTTGTTCTTCGACAATATTTTTTTTGGTAAATGAAAGTTTTTTTTTTATTTTTCAACATTTTTATATATTAGAATTGAATAAAGGAAGAGAAATTTCGTGAATTAAAAGTTAAAATTAGAGCATGAGCAATTTTTTTTTATTGAAGAAGTATTTATTTGGGTTAAATAAATATTTATTAGATAATACTTGCGCAACTCATTATTTGGAGGCAAATAATAATTTTTTTTTGCCTAAAGTACATTGAAACTGATACTTAATATGTCAATAAAGCAGTCAAAATTCCAGAAATGAGCAAATATAACAAATATTAAATAAATATTGTAATAAAAGTGAATGAGTACAATGACCTATTAAATAAAAAAGAAGAAAAAATTTTTTTTCTCTAAAGTAACTTGTGTAATAGAAAATTTACTAATAAATTAAAATAAAAAGCAAGCAGAATTACTGAAAAATTAAAATAAAATGGAAGCGAAATAATAATAATTAATAATAATAAATTAATAATAAATTAATAATAAATAAAAATAATAAAAAATAATTTAATTACTATTTTAATAGTAAAAGTAAAAATAAAGATAATGAAAAAAAATGCGAAGAAAGAACAAAGAATGACAATTTGACATTATAAGGAAACTTGTAGAAATTCAATAAAAGTTATAATTCCTTTTTTCCCGTTTTTTTTTTTTTTTTTTTTTTAAATAAAAATCAGGAAAAATTACATTCTATTTGTGGTGCAATGGCTTCAAGTATTTCCGTGCTCTATTCTTTTTCATTCGATTATAGAAGGTCATGAGACGAAGAATTTCCGCGACTAATGATTATATCATGCAACTGACCTTGGTTACACTTACAATAGTATATAACCGCAAAGTTTCGTCTGAATGTCTCTCGCAGCGCAAGAATAAATATATATTAGGAATGAAAAGGAAAAAAAAATGAACGGAAAATTCTACGAAATCATACTTCTCGTTAATTCTTTCCTTATCTGTTTTATCTAACTTCAATGGTTTACTAGACACCGTTATAATTGTATTTTACAAGGTAAAATGATGCATTGAAAAAGGTATTTGTTATAAAACACAATTTATTTAATTTCTTATTAGAATATTTTTTTTATAAAAGTCCATTGATTTTTTTTGTTATTGAGAAGTGGAATAAGTAATTTTAATCAATTTTTTCTCTTTGAATTCGATTCACAAAATTTGATACTGTTTTATTTTATTTTGAACTTTATTTGTTCAATTTAATTCGATTTAATTTATTTTTCCTATTTTCAAATTTTGTCACTGTAAATAATATTATAGAATTTTGTTTTAATTTAGTTTTTTGTCTTTAATTTTTTTTCTAAGAAACTTTAGTTTTTTTAAATAATTGTAGAATTTGGTTTGAAAATATTTATTAACAAATTGGAAAAATTCTGATAAGGTGGAAAAAAACTCGCAGTCGGAAGAATCGAACCCGGACCATAATGGTTACGAGACAAGCAATAACTCCACTGAGCCATCTCACTTGACAATTGTATACAACACATTAGAGATAATTCAGTTAATGATCCCTTAATTAATGAATGGATAAAAATGAATTTTTTTAAGAAACTAAAAAGGAAAAAAAAATGATTTCAGAAGACGAGTGAGAATTGTAATTCTTTTTACGAGAAAAGTAAATTGTAGTTTATAAAAGGAAATAAAGTGAAATAGCCATGAAATTCATTGAATCAAGTGTGTGCGCGAAGGCAATTGTAAAGTTTTCTTTGTCCTAACAAGATTCGTTTTCAACACCAAAGAGTGTATTTGACAAAGAATTCAAAGAATGGAAGAGAATTCAGTCATTCTTTTGTGTCCATATGTCGAGTCCGCTGACTAGGATGACTGAAGACTCATTACACTATATATCCAAGCGCCTTAATGATGTGATTAAACAATTATATACCGAGAAACTTGACCAACTAGTCTTTCACGAGGACAAGGATGCCGAGTCTCCCAAGTGTTTTATTGGCTTTTTTTATTCTTTTATTTTTTTTCTCATTCTCCAGAGGGACATGTTAAACGTCACACACTTCTCTATATTAAATTAATCACACCAAGAAGCTCATTAACTCTCTCACAGTGGAAAATTTAACTTTTTCGTTTTGTATTTTTTTTTGTTTTTTTTGCAAAAAAAGCAAAGAAATAAAAACATTAATAATTAATATAAATAAAGAATTATAAAAATAATAACTATTAATTAACTCTCTCACAGTAGAAGGTTGAACTTTTTCGTTTTGTATCTTTTTTTTTTAAAGCAACGAAATAAAAACATTAATAATTAATAATAAAAATAATTAATAAAAATAAAGAATTATAAACATAATAACTATTAATTAACTCTCTCACAGTGGGAAATAAGACTTTTTCGTTTTGTATTTTTTTTTGTAAGAAGCAAAGTAATGTTTAAAAAAAACCGAATAAATGAATAAATAACTAATAAGAATATTGACAAATAGAAATAATTAATAAAAATAATAACTAATAGAAATAAAGACTAATAAAAATAATAACAAATAAATATGATAAAATATTAAAATAATAACTATTAATAATAATGATTAATAAAAATAATAACTAATAAAAAATAAAAATAATAAATAATAGAAATAATAAATAATAATAATAAAATAATGAAAAACAAAATAATAAAAATAACAAAAATAACTGTCTAATGAAAATAAATTGTCTGTCACTACATTTTCTAATTGCTTATAAATTCATGCAAATTTTTTTCAATTTTTATTTTCTCTGATATTAATTACAATATGTATTTAACATTTGAGAGAAAAAATAAATAATGACCAACGAGGAAATCCTGTCACAGAGGAAACGAAAGTTCAACAAAGAAATGTATATAATTATTATTGCAGAAAAAAGGGGAAAAAAGAAGGAGAAAAAGAGAAAAATCGAAGAGGAAATTTAAATAACATTAAATACTAATTAATAAAATCGGATTTTAATAATAATAATAATAATAATAATAATAATAATAATAATAATAATAATAATAATAATAATAATAATAATAATAATAATAATAATAATAATAATAATAGAATAAAGAAGAAAAAAAGCAAAAGAAATGCATGAAAATAAAAAATAGAATAAAAAATCAAAAGACGAAATTGAAAATTAATAAAACTTACTCAAGATCGAGATCAAAATTAGAATAATAAAATTGTAATTAATTCTCAAATTAGCACGTAAGTTAAAGTGATGACAAAGTTGGAGCAATATAATGTGTATATATGCGTGTATAATAATCTAAGGAGAGTCTTTAAAGCTCTTGAACTTGTTTCTTGAATGTCAAAAACATTTTCCATCATATATTATAAATGGTGAACGAACGAGTGAATACTACACTGTGAATGTTAATGCGCCTGTGAAAATTAATATTCCAAGTTGTGTTCCTCAAATTAACGAGGGACGAACTTTCAAGATATATAATCTCGAAACGTAAATTGTCATTTGGCTATTTTCCCAAGCGGAAATATTTTTCGCCAGTTCTCTCCTCTCTCTTTCTCTCTCTCTTCTCTCTTTCTTTCTTTCTTTCTCGCTCTATCGCAAATACACGTGTTCAATGTGTTACAAAATCGAGATGTGAACACGTGCCTACTATCAAAATTTGTATTTGTAAATTATTTTTTCCTAAAATTTTTTTTCTCCTAATTATCTTTATTTTATTGTGTTTTAATTTTTCTTTTTTTATGTTTTCTTTATTTTAATTTTCTTTCTTTATTTTATATTTTTTATTTATTTATAGACATTTTCTTTTTGTAATATCTTTTTTCGATAGCATTGTGTTTGGAGAAAAAATACTATTTTTATTAATTGAAAATGGAAAAAATTGAAAAATTCGAAAAAAGGAGAACATATTTTTTTTATTTCTTATGTAAAGAAACGAATAGAATAGAAATAGTAATAGAATTAGAAAAAATAAAAAAAAAGGAATATTAAAAAATAGATATAGAATAGAAGCAGTAATAAGTAGTAATTAAATAAAAATACTAAAAAAGCAGTAGTGTAATGGGAGTACTAAAAAAAGTAGTAGACAAAAATAGTAATTAAAAAAAATGAAAATGCTAAAAGAATAGAAATAATAACAAAAATAGAAATAGAAAAATAATACAAATAATAAAAAAATAGTTATGAAATAAAAATAGTAATTAAATAGAAGTAGTAAAAAAAGAAAAATAGTAATAAAAATACTGAAATAGTACAAAATAGTAATAGAATAGAAATAGTAAAAAATAGTGACATAATAGAAATAATAAAAAAACAGTGAGAGAATAGAAATAGTAAAAAATAGTACAAGAATAGTTATAGTAGAGAAATAATAAAAGAATAGTGACAGAATAGAAAAAGTAGAAAATAAAAAAATAGTAAATATGTAAATAAAGAAATAGTTAAAAAAAGTGAGAGAATAGAAATAGTAAAAAATAGTACAAGAATTGTGTCAGAATAGAAATAGTAAAAAATAGTGAGAGAATAAAATTTAAAAAAATTAGTGGGAGAATAGAAATAGTTAGAAAATAGTACAAGAATAGTTATAGAATAGTAATAGTAAAAAATGGTATAGTATAAAAATAGAAATATTAATAAAGAAAAGTAAAAAAAAATAAGAAGAGAATTGGTAACGAAAATAGTTATAAAAGTAGAATAGTAAAAGCAATAAAAAATCCTCTAATTGGATAGTAAAAGTTTCCCAGCAAAAAATAATGTTTTATTTAAAGCTCTCGAGACAGCTCATCAAGTTGGGCAAAGTGCAAGTTCGTAACTTTCGTTTTTGCATTCCCTTAATATTCGTTTCCATGCCCCACTGGTCCACTCACCGTCTAAATCTATTGTTACATAAATATCTCATCTTAATGGACGTAACAACTCTTAAACCCTTCTCTGAAAAGTTTTCAAATTTTTATTTCAATTAAAATTTATTCCTTCTTTCCTCTCGAGAAAAATTAATCTTTCTTGAAAACCAAAGTTCAAATTAAAATGTTCGAGTATGAAATTAAATTGTTTTTTTTTCTTTCTTTTTTTGAATTTTTCCTAAAGATAACTTTTTTACTATTTTTTTAGTTTAATTTATTTATTAATTATTACATTTTACATTATTAATATTTATTTAATAAATTTATTTATTAATTTTATTAATTGTTTATTTGTATTAGTAGAAGATTTTTCCATGCTTTTCATTGTGGTATTTATTTTTAGTAAAGAAAAATATTTTTTTTTATTTATAAACAAAAAAAGTATTTTTAATATTCATAAAATATTTTTTTTCGATATTTTTTCCTTGAAGATATCATTTTTACTAATATTTGTTATTTGGCATAACTTTTTCGGTTCTTTGTGGTATATTTCTACTTTAGTATTTATTTTTCGTTTCGCGATAGCAAAATATTTCAATTATTATTATGAAGTATTATTATTTTTAGTATTTTTAGTATTTTTAGTATTTTTAGTATTCTTAGTATTTTTAGTATTTTCAGTATTTTTAGTGTTCTTAGTATTTTTAGTATTTTTAGTATTTTTAGTATTTTTAGTATTTTTAATATTTTTAATATTTGCGCATAATTAACACAAAAATTAACAAAAAATAAATATCACAATAGAAGAAATGACAAAAAACTGAAATAAATACAAATAATGCAAATAATTATTAACTAAAACAAATAAATAAATATTAATAACTAAAAATAATTAATTCCTTGAAATTTAATTTTTTTTTATATTCACTTTTTTTCATGCTTTATTTTCAACACATTTCCGTATTTGATACACATTTAAATTGTAATAAACACATAAGTTTCCAAATATTGCGTGACAAGTATGAAAAAAAGAATTCTCGTTTTCGATAAAAATTGCGTTCTAAAGAAATATAATTATAAATTCGAAACGTGACAAAATTTTGATAAGAAATTGAATGAACTTTAACGAAAGATTTTATATAGAAATTCAAAATAGGAAGAAACGGTTATAATAATATAAGCAAAGAAGAATTGGTTTCTTTTTTTATCGTTTTCGCACAAAAGAATAAACATTGATAAAATGATATCTGCAATCTTATCACTTATGCACTTTTTTTTAAACACCAACTGCATTTGCATCGAACGATTTTGTTATCATTTATATCATCTCGCAAAAGAGAGAGGTTTGTCTTTTGAATATATAACAAAAGAACACATTTTCTTTTCTCCTCGTCTAATTATCGTGTTTTCGCATATGTATTAAAAAAGAGAATACAAAATTATATTTCTTTTTTCTCTTTCACTTTTATTTTTTAATACATTATGTATGAAATAAATATTTGTTCTTTTACCTATTACTTATTAGTTTATTTTCAAGGTTGCGAATTGATAACAAA
Source organism: Leptopilina heterotoma (assembly GCF_015476425.1). Lineage (NCBI taxonomy): Eukaryota > Metazoa > Arthropoda > Insecta > Hymenoptera > Figitidae > Leptopilina > Leptopilina heterotoma. The sequence continues at coordinate 799,876 of NW_025110924.1, read as the reverse complement.
AATTTTTAATTTATTTTGTTAATTAATAAATATCTAGATGGAAATATGTTTAATTATTATCATTATTATTTATTGGCACTATTCTTGTACTATTTCTATTCTATCACTATTTTTGTACCATTTTTGTAGTAATTTTGTTCTCTCACTATTTTTTACTATTTATATTCTGTCACTATTCTTGTACTATTCCTATTCTATAACTGTTCTTGTACTGTTTTTTTACTATTTCTATTCTGTCACTATTTTTACTATTCTACTCTGTCGCCATTTTTTACTATTTCTATTCTATCACTATTTTTAGTATTTCTATTATTTTACAATTTTTAACTATTTCTATTTTCTCGCTAATTTTTACTATTTCTATTCTATCACTACATATTTACAATTTCTATTCTATCTTTATTTTTACTATTTCTATTCTGTCACTATTTTTTACTATTTCTATTCTCACACTATTTTTTACTATTTCGATTTTGTCACTATTTTTTACTATTTCTATTCTGTCACTATTTTCTTCTATTTTTATTCTATATCTATTTTTTACTATTTTTATTGCTATTTTTTATTTTTTCCAATTCTATTACGATTTCTATTTTATTTCAATTTCTATTCTTTTAATATTTTCTTAGTGTTTCTATTTCTCTTTGATTAAATTATCTTTTTACTATTTCTGTTCCGTTACTTTTTTCACTGCTACAAATCTGTTACTATTTTTACTATTTCTATTCTATTACTATTTTATTACTATTACTATTTTTATTACTATTTCTATTCTATTTCTATTTCTATTCTATTTCTATTAATTTTTCTATTTTTTTTACAATTTTTATTCTATTAATATTCTTTTAGTATTTCTATTTCTTCTTAATTACTATTTTTTTTTAATTAATTATAATTCTATCACTATTTTTCACTATTTCTATTCTATCACAATTTTTTACTATATTTCTATTCTTGCACTATTTTTTACTATTTCTATTCTCTCACTATTCTTGTACTATTTCAGTATTTCTATCACTATTTTTATTTTTTTACTACTTCTATTCAATTACTATCTTTATTATATTACTATTTTTTACTATTTTTTACTATTTTTATTATTTTTCTATTTCTATTTTTATTTTTGTTATTATTTATATTCTTTTAGTATTTTCAATTCTATTACCACTGTGATACTGTATGGTATCGAATTGGTTTTTTACGGTACTAGTATGGTACTATTTGGTACCTACCACTGTGGTATTGTATGGTATCAATTTGGTATTCATTGGTACCAGTAATGATCTTCTGGTATTAATTTCTTACTTTATGGTACCAATAAAATATTATACCAAAGTATAATTACTTTTTCGTGTCAGAAACAAAAGGCTACTTTATTGTAGCAATTTGGTTCTTTTTTTGTACAAATTTGTCATTTTTTGTACTTTTCGTACCAACATGACACTTTAGTCCATCAATTTGGTATTTTCGGTATTATTTTGTTATTTTTGATATTAATTTTGTACTTTTGGTATCAATTTGGTACTTTTGCAAATAGTAGTGCACTTTTTGGTATCAATTTGTTATTTTTCGATATTAATTTTTTGAAAGCAGTTTATCAATTTTTTTTTAATCAACACCTTGAAATATAAATGTGTAAAATAAATACAATAAATTCTCTCTCGTTTTCTCCTAATCAGAGTTAGATTCCTCCGTCCCTGGCCTTGCTGGATTATAACTTTCTCGTAATACATGTATGAACTTTCTCAAGAAACCATGTAATCATAGAATCAACGAGTTGCACCGATATTTAATTACAAGTAACTATACAGTTGTTGCGAAACCATTTGATTCTGAATTAAATAGTGTAATGGGGTGGTGTAACTTTCATTATCAATAAAGATATTCTCGCAATTTTTTTTCCATTTTCATTTTTTATTTATTAATAAATTAATCATCATTTCTCATTTATTTGTTATTGCCAATACTAATGAGTCATTGATATAATGAATATTAAAAATTTCAAACCAATGGTGGTTTTAAAAATTAATTTTTAATTTTATATTTTATTGTAATTAATTTTTGATTCTATATTTTATTATAATTAATTTTTGATTTTATATTTTATTAGAATTAAATATAAAATCAAAAATTAAATAGTTCTGAGTTTCTGTACAACGATATTTTCAACAATTAATAATTTAAAATATTTTTTTTTTCAATTTTTATTTATTTATTTATTTTTTGATAATTCTAATATAAAGTATTTTCATTTGTTTGTTTCAGGTGAGTTGAACAACATATGTTTCCTGTCGAGTTTGTTTCGTAAGTAAATATATACATGTATTGAAATTTACAAATGTAATATATTAAAAGTAAAATATTATTGTATCAAAGCAATAATTTATAAAGTCTGATTCGTTTATTTAAACGAAAAATATCAGTGTTTTGTGGAATTGACAATTAATTAAATTGAAAAGAAAAGAAAATATAGGAAAATATATATTTGTTTTAGAAAATTTCTTTTCATAATATTTATAATTTAGGGAAAAGTCAGAGATTTTAAAAAAAACTCTTTTTTAAACTTCAACCAAATTTAAAAAAAAATGTAAATTATGTAAATTTTTTTTATTTAAAAATAGTTTGGATAATTATCGCTCGTGAATAACCTCTGGGAATTATTAATTTTCTGAATTATTGCGAAAATAAAATTAGAATAGAAAATTAGTAGAAAAATGATAAAATCCAGCATGTAATGATTACAATAAAATAGAGAATAAGATTTGTAAGCAATTGTACAAAGTATAATGTTATATTTATAGCACGTCTCGTCACCTTTTTTTTTTTTTTTAATTTTTTCACTACATGAAAAACAACACGTTTTACTTTGAGATAATAATTACTATTTGCCGCACACAAAGTTTCCATAAAGAAACGCGCTCAGTGGTTCCCACGGATTGACCCAAACTCAACTCATACATTCACATATCTATATACAATATATATATTAATGTTTTGCAATTTTTATTGCACAAATCCTCAACGATTGCAATATACACAACTGCGAATCAATAGATTTAGGTGTGATAATAATAATATTCCTCGCGTAGACATTCTGATTAGAAAACTTCACTCAATTTTTCTTTTTCTTGTTTTTTTTTTTTTGTAATAAATGTATCTTTTTATACAATCGATTTATAATCAATCGATCACGTTCGCATTTAATACTCTTGTTTTAACGCGTAAAAAGTTGAGAAAGGACAAGGACAGATTATTATTGATTTTGTTAATAACGATGATTGGATAAAGTGTGTTCGTTTTATTTAATATATAAACTAAATGACACATTTTTTTCTGTTATTTACAATTAGTTCATTAGTTTTTGTGGGTTTTTTCTTCTATTTTTGCAAAATAAAAAAAAATTTATAAATTTTATCATTGAGAGAAAATGATTAGGTTTCGTAATTAAGTAATTAAAAATTCTCCAGGGGTACTTTGAAAAATTTTTTTCTGACTTGAAAATAAAATAAGAGAAGAAATGAAATAAAGTAAAAAAGAGAAAAGAAGGAAAATTGTTTACGATGAAAACATACAGTAAACGAAGAAATAAAAATTAATAAAGTAAATAAAATTTACATAAATAGATAAGAAGAAAGAAAATTTTCTTCTGACGTGAAAATAAAATTAAAGAAGAAATAAAGTAGAAAATATTTATAAGTAAATAAAAATAAAAAAAGAAAATGTTTTTCGGACGAGAAAAATAATAAAAAAAAACAAATAAAATTTATATGTAAATTAAAATGAAGAAAGAAAATTTTTTTGGTTTTGAAAATAAAATAAGAGAAGAAATAAAATACATGAGAATTACACTTAAAAATAAAAACAACAAAATAAAATACTTTTCTGACGAGGAAAATAATAAAAGAAGAAATAGAAAAAATAAAAATTATACGTAAATAAAAGAGAAGAAAGAAAATTTTTTTCTGCCATGAAACTAAAAAGAAGAAGAAATAGAATAAATAAAAATTATACAGAAATAAAGAAATAAAATGGAAAGTAAACTAAATAAAATAAAATGGAAAGTAAAATAAATAAAATAAACAAGAAAATAAAATATATAAAGTGTACAAAAAATAGAGTAGAAAAATAAATGAAAAGAAATAAGTATGAAAATTATAACAATAAAACAAACAAATATGAATTGCAAATTTTAAAATGTAACGTGTTTTAGTTATTTTTTTTTTTGTAGAAAGTTTTCTATATTTTGTGCCTTATTTGTTATTCTAGTGCAACTACTTTTCTCAATTGTATATGAAATAATTCTCCTTTCGGATTTCTTGCACAAAACTTTCTTTGTCATTTCTAATTTCTCTTATACAATATTTATCACTGGGAATAAATTTTTATTACACTTTCAATAATCAATGAACTTGCAAAAAAAAAAACGCTTTAAAAATACCTTTAAAAGTAGAAACTGTTTTTCCCCTCCAAATAGTTGGAGGATCAGCTCAAAGTTTTTTCTCTTTTTCTTTTTGAATTAAAATTAAAATGAACTGGATTTTTAAAATAATTTTTTTTAAATAAAAAATAAAATAAAAGAAATAGACAAATTTCGTTCATTTTTTTCCCGTTAAATATTGTCAAAAATTACAATCCTGAAATGAAAAATAAAAAAACTAATACTAAATTAGTTACAAATTAATTTTTAATTAAATTGAAAAATATTTTTTTATGTATAGAAAAATAATTTTTAGTTATAAAAAAATATTTCGATGTATAAAAAAATAATTTTCTATGTGGGTATCAAAAAATATTTATTTTTCAAAGAATTCAAAAATTACTTATCAATAAAATTCAAATTGAAAGAAGTAATAAAAAAAATCTCCTTTCATTTAAAAGTTCAAAAATTTTGTGAATTACTGATTGGAACTAAAATTAAAAACTTAAACTTTACATTTAGAAACTTTGTAATTAATTTTTTTTACACAGATACAAAATTATTGCATTAAAAATTTAATTTCAAGAAGAAATAAACAAATTTCGTTTATTTAAACTTTCACAACTTTTGGATCATTTAAAATAGTCAATAATTAATTAAATTAAATTTTTCTTATAGTAATGCAAAATTATTCTATAATTTAAATTTATTTTCAAGAAAAAATAAAAAAATTCCCTTCTTTTGAATGTTTGACAAAAATTAATTAAATTAATTCATTCTTTTTATAGTGACAAAAAATTAGTGCAATAAAAATTTAATTTCATGAAAAAAATTTCCTTCTTTTGAATGTTCAGATTTTTAAAAAATTGATAAAAATTAATTAAAATAAATTTTGGAACTTTAGAATCATCATTAATTAAATTAAATTAATTTTTTTGACAGTGACGCAAAATTATTCCAATAAAAATAAACAAATTTCCTTATTTTAAATATTCGGAATTTTAGAATCATCTAAAACAAACAAAAATTGCAATTAGGAAAGTGAAACAAAGGAAAATAAAAAAACTCTTCCACAAAGACTTATTTTTCTGTTAAAATCGTTATCGCCAAGTGATTAAGACCACAAGTAATTTTTTTTCTTTTTTTAAAAAAAAAGAAGAAAAAGAAAATATTTCGACTTTGCTGTGAAACATACACTGCGGATATTTTGCAATATATAACTATATAAACGTTTCGCGTTCGTAAATTTATCAGCACTTACGTATGATGAATCATGCGTAGGTGAATTAAAACAACTCAACGATACACTGCTCTTTTTATTGGGGGAAAAAAAGGAGAAAAAAAACGTAACTACATTGGTATGACATTTCATCCTTCGGCATTATTCTAGTTACGTATTATAATATTTCTCAGTCATTGTTACATATAGTTTTCCTCGTAATGATCTACGTACGACCCTGGAACTCTGTACAGATAGCGATTTGTTTTGCAAATCGAAACTTCCTTATGATTATTAGTTGACAGAATGAAGACCAACAGAGACTCAAATTAATTATTATTGTCTCTCTCTCTCTCTCCTTTATTTTATAATTGTCTGTGTGTTGGTGTGTGACGTAATTTTTTTATCTCTTGTTTACCATCGATTCTGTATGACAAAAAAAAATAGAGAAGAAATACACTTATGCTTATGACTATATTTTTTTTCTCTTTAAAATATATTATGCACTTATTATTTATACGTATGTATATTTAGAGAGAGAAAAATTTTTTTTTATTGATAAATACATTTCACAAGGTCAGGATTATTATTGATTAGTGTATATAACAGCGAGTGATAGTGTATAATATGTTGATAGTGATTATAATTAATTGTTATGGACTTTTGAACAAGAAATTGCGAGGAAAAATGTTAATTGTCAAGTTGATGAAAATAAATATTTTTGGGATTGGGAAAAAATCCCAAAGGATTGATTATAGGGTAAGTGCGTCAATTGCTGCGGGTCCCTAGTAGAAAAATTTGGTGGCGCTAGTAAGGTGCCACTCTCGCACGCCATTGCGCTGTAGTGGCGCTGAGAGCATTTGAAACACTTTTGTGCTCTAGCACCTTCCTCGCATTCTGCTCGCAGTGCTAGAATGCGAACATAACAGAATTATGTACATAACCTCACCTGCCAAAAATTTATTTCGCGAATTAAACAATTATTCTCATATGTCATTTCATTTGATGACTTTAAATAAAAGTATATATAAAAAACATTTACTAATTATCTGTTTACAATGGAAATTATACATATTTAAAGAATTAATTACACGTTTCGTTTTAATAAATGTAATCACACTTGTTAAACTTGTGGAATTATATATACATATTAGTTTATGAAAATTATCTCCCAGAGTCTAAATCATTATTAAAAAATCACTTATAATTTAATTGCAAAAGTTAAGTTCTTATTTAAAAGTTTAAAACCAACAAAACTGTTCTGAGAGGTCAATTAAAAATAAAGAAAACATAAATCCAGTTTGAGGTTACGTTTTCTAATTTGAATTTAGAGAAATTAATATGTTTAATTCATCAAAAGTATTTATTGTTATTCTTGGTGATAAATTGTTAGATTAATTACTTAAAATATTTTTTTAAATTTCCTTAGAGGTCGAATAAAACATTCACAAACTAAAAATTATTTTATAAATATGTATTTGAATTAACGAAAGACCAAGAAATTTTTAATACATTATTAATTTATATTTAAATTTGATAAAAATTACAAATATATAAATACTTACATTTCCTTACTATTATTGTTTTTAAATGCCATAATATTCTTCAAGCAAACATTTACTTTTACTTTAAAAATAAAAACAAACACCTCTGACACTTTATGCAACAGAAATTTGAGGTTATGTTGCATTCTAGCGGAAAATGCTCGCGCCATGCAAGGCGCTAGAAGACGTCGGCGAGATAAACTGCCATACAAATTCCAGTGGTGGCGCTAGCATATATCTAGGCTTCCATTAAATTTTTCTACCTGGGGTGCTTCAGTTTCTGCGGCATTTTAATAATTTAAGTGAATACATTTGTTCAGGGCACAAATAATTTTGAAATTTTTTTTAAAAATTACTTAACGATGTAAGTTTTAAAATAGATATAGGAAGTATATACCAAAACTTAATATTTATGTATTTTATTTTAATTAAAAGTTGACGTGTGCAAGGTTTTATTTTTTTTCATTGTTAACTTTGCTGGCAGTGCAAAAATACCTACATAAAAAAGGCTTTATTATTGTTTTTAGACTTAAAGTGGTTATTATTATGATGATTTTAGATAAAGAAAACCTTGTTTTAAAAGAAAAATTAAACTTTACTTTATTTTTGTCTGTTATTATATTTTATTTTTAAGAGTAGTAATTAACACAGAATTTGGGCTTGATTTAATTTCTGCGCCCTCAGAAAATCAACTAAGACTGGTTACAATAGACTATCTATTTTGAAAAAGAGCAAGAAAAAATTATGAAAATGATAGAAAAAATGAAGATTATGGAGGAAAAACTAAAGAAAATTTAATAAATACATAAATTAATTAAGGAAGAATTCTGTTATTAAGTTTTAACTAAATGTTTCAAAAATGTGATAATTCAGAAATTATTTGTTACTTTTGTTAATATATGATATATATTTATTTTTAATACATTTATATTCTATTCAATTAAACATTGATTAAAATAATTGTCCCATTTTGATTTCATAGTAGTTTGCGGTATTATACACATAAGCACAAAATTATGCGCAGAAACTGACCCACAGGAATTGAATTCGCGCAGCAACTGATGCGCAGCAACTGACTCAAACGCGCAGAATTAAACGCATTGAATATTATTTTTAATTCATTAAATTTATTAAAATAAATTATATTTTAGAGATGTTATTTATTGTAAACATATCTTAATAACACAAACTACAAATTTAATAAGACATAAGTTCAATTTGATCAATATAAAAATTATATTTTATAGTTAAAAGACGTCTTGACCAAAATACCGCAGGAATTAGTACACTTACCCTAATTAAAGAAAATTATAAACAGAAATATAGAAGAAATTTGGGAATATATTTTTGTTTTTTTCTGTAAATTTTTTGTAAATTAATTTTTGAATTAATTCAGTTCAATTCAATTTAAATTAATATAAATTGAAATTCATTTTTGAATTAATTCAGTTCAATTTAATTTAAATTAATATAAATTGAAATTAATTTTTGAATTAATTCAGTTCAATTCAATTTAAATTAATTTAAATTGAATTGAACTGAATAAATTCAAAAATTAATTTCCAAAAAATTTACACAAAAAGAACAAAAATATATTGGGAAAAATGCCTTTACATTTCAATTTATAATTTTAATTAATTATAATTCAATTTAATTTAATTTAAATTTAAATTTCATTGCAATTATTTAAATTTGAATTAAAATTAATTTAAATTTAAATTTCATTGAAATTATTTTAATTTAAATTGAAATTCAATTTAAATTAATTTAAATTTAAATTCTATTTCAAACTAAAACCCTAAAATTTAATTTCTCTTTAAATAAACGTAATATTTATAAATTAATAGAAATAAACTATAATAACAAAATTTAAACTTCTGAAATAAATTTTATTAAAGTCTGCAAAAAGCTTAAACATATATTAAAAATGAATTAAATTTATAAAATTTATGAAATTTATTCAAATCAATTTTTGGAAATTTATTCCCCTGGGAAAAAATTAAAATTTATTTCGAAGACAATAAAAAATTAGACAATTTAAGTTTCACTAGAAGAAAATAGTAAAAATTACTTTATATTTATTTCCGCTGTCAAAAAAAGAGATTTTTTTCTAATTTTTGCAACTTTTCTTCCTAGTTTGACAATTTTTATTAATTTTCCAAAAATTATTTACTTTTAAATTAAATTTACTAAATATTAATTAAAAAATCAGAAGTATTTTAAGCATTGAATTTGTTAAATCTATATTTTCAATTTTTATTATTATTTTTATTTTTATTTAAGGGCATTTGAACCTTGATGACGTCACACATGCTTTGCATAATCTGTAACGTCATCAAGGTTCAAATGCCCTTAAGATATTAATAGAAACATGTTTAGTTTCAGTAGTAAAAGCATTTTTTAGTCAGACAGATTTCATAAATTGTTTATTTTTAATTTGTTTTTGCTTTTCTAAAAAATTATTTTGATTGAAAAATAAATCGTGACATAAGAGGATGAAAAAAATGAAAAAAGGAGAAAGTGAGCAATTGAAAGAAAAGAGAATAGATAAAAGAAGAAAAAAGGTAAAAAGACAAAATAGGAAGAAAGGAAAAATAAAAGAAAAATAAAAAATAAGAGAAATAAGAATAGATTCAAAATTTGTAGTTTTTAGTAGTAAAAATAATTTTAATCAGACAAATTTCGAGCATTGTATATTTCAATATTAATTTTTACATTTTTTAAATTGTTCTTTAATTTAAAAATTTTCTATTTTTTAGCACTTTAAGTAAATTTTTGTCAGTCAAATTTCGAAAATTGGTTTTAATGTGTTTATTTGTTTCAATTTCTTTTTTAATTTTTTTTAATTGCTAAGGAAATATTTTTTTAATATTTAATTTCCCTGTTAAATTTAATTCTCAGTAGTACAAGCGTATTTTCGTCAGACGGATTAGGAGAAATTTTTCTTTTCGCTATAATTTACTGTTCTTTTTTTAAATTGATTTTTATCAAAAGAAAAAAAAAATTATTTTTCAGTTGTAAAAGCATATTTTCCTCAGTCAAATTTTGAAAATTGAACTTTTTAAATAGTTAAGTTTTACTTTCTTTAAAATTTGTTTCCTGTGAAAAATAAATATTTTCGTAAATTTTTAACATAATTTTCAGGTGTAAAAGCGAATTTTTATCAAAGGCATTACGAGAATTGAATTTATTGTTTAAATAATTGTTATTTTTTTTTAAGATTTTAATTCAAAAATAATTAATTCTTAGTAGTAGAAGCATTTTTTTAGTCAGACAGATTTTGGAAATAAAATATTTTGAATTCTTGATCGTTACTATTTTTTAATCATTTCAAATAATTTCCAAAAATAAATAATTTTTGACATTTTGAATTTTTCTTAATTCAAAATTAATAATTTTCAGTAGTAAAAGCGCATTTTAATCAGACGAATTTTGAGAATTAAAAATGTTCTATGAATTAATTTTTACTATTTCTCCTGAATGGAAAAATTTTAATTTTTTAAGTAGAAGAAACGCATTTTTGTTCGATAAATTTTAAAAATTAGATTATTTGTTTAATTATTACATTTTTTAAAATTATTTTAATTGATATGTTAAATTTTTTTCGTCATTTAATTATTATTATTTATTTAGTTTTCAGTAGTAGGTATAACCTTTTTTCGTCAGACGGTTCTAAAAAATTGATTACTTTGACTAATTAATTTTTATACTAACTTATTTTATTTGGAAAATAAATATTTTTCGATATTTTATTGAAATAATGTAAATTTAGTTTATCAGTAGTATAAACATATTTTTGTCAGACGCATTTGGAGAATTGAATTTTTTGTTTTATTTTATCGTTTATTAAATAATTTTGACCGAAAAATATAGAATTTTCAGTAGTAAAAGCGTATTTTAACCAGACGAATTTTAGAAACTGAATATTTCGTTCATTTTTATTTTCATTTTATATTTTATATTATTTTATATTATTTTTATTTTTATATTATTTTTTTTATATTATTTCTTCTTCTAAATTAGTTTTAATCTTTTAATTGCGAAAATTCTATTTTTTAAGTAGTTCAAGTGTATTTTCGTCAGAAGGACTTGAAGAATTATATTTTTTCACTTATTTCAAGTTTGCCTTCTTTAAAATTGTTTTGATTAAAAAAAAAAAAGTATTTTTAACTATTTTTGACCTAATTTTCAGACATAAAATCAAATTTTCATTCGACAAATTTCGAAAAATTAAATTTTTCGTTTAAAATGACTGTTTATTTTCTATTTAAATGATTTTGATCGAAACATATATTTAACTTTCAGTATAGTAAATTCATTGTTTCGTCAGATATTTTGAACACAATTCTTAGTAGTAAAAGCGTATTTTCTGAGATGAAAATGAAAATTTTTATTAATTTTTATTAATATCCAAAAAGAATAACGTTCCAAAAGTTTTGAACGTTCAAATAAACGACAATATATTTTCATTGTCTTTCTTATATTTAAATTTTATTTACAAAATATTGTTTTTATAATTAAAAAATTAATTCCTAACTAAATCAATGTTCAATTAATATTTTTCTCATTTCAGTCGAGTAATTTTTAAAAATATTAATGTAAAAAATATTTTTGATTAAAAACATTAGGAAAATGAAGAATAAATGTTAATTTCAAATGAGGAAATTTTTTTAAAAAAATAATTGAAATTTTGACAAGAATTTAATTAAAATTTTGGAAAATAATTGAATTTTGAAGAAGATTTTGATTATTTATAAAGATAATTGGGATTTTTACGAGATTTTTTTTTTGAATCCTTGACTTTTCCCTGAATTTTCTGTGTCGGAATTTTACGATTATTATAGTTATAAATATAATAATATTAAAAATATATTCCGCAATTCATATTTTATTTTTATGAAAATAAATTTGAATTAAAATTTGAATTAAAAATTTGTACGTTATATTATTTTTAAAAATGCTAATTTTATTAAAAAAGTGAGTGAAAAGGTAGAAATAATAAGAAAAAGAGAGAAGTGGAAAGTGACAGAATAGAAACAGAAAATAAGTAAAGAAAAATAGAAAGATTAAAAATTTGAAAAAGAAATGAAGAAAAAAAGAAAAGAAAGGAAAAAAAGGAAAAAATAGAAAGAAGAAAAAAAGGAAGAAGAGAAAAATAGAAAAAAGAATAAAAAAAAATAGACAAAAATAAAAAGTATCGAAAAACGTAATAGAACGTTAATAAACTAAGACGACAAAATGAAAAGATAGGTTCGGAAGTTGTCAGTCACGATCTTGGATTATAATCTACGAGAGAAAGAGAAAGGTGAAGTGCACGCACGCAGAGCCGCATTATTCTCTTTTGCAGGAGAAGAAAGTGCAACGATGACGCAGTTCTGATCTCACCCTCCCCACTCTTCTTTTTTTTCTTTCCTTCTTTCTTTCTTTTCAAAAAGGCAGACCTTCCTCCTTTGCCTTCACCTCGACTCTTTATCTCTCCGTTTTCCCCTTGCGTTCCCCCCCCCCTCCCTCCCCGTCCATAGTTTCATCCGGAGTACCTTCATTCACTCCCACTCCACTCACTACACTATACACGAGCAATTACCCTCCATGTCCCTGAAATCCCATCTTCAGGACCTACCTCAAGGTGTCCTGTGTACAAGTCGGCAAGAGAGATTGCAAAATGTACGCAAAAAGGGGGAGGGGAGAAAACCAGCTTGTAATATTGTTTTACGAGAACTCAACTGAAACCTTCAATTTTGAGGGGAATCTTCTTCTTCTTCTTTTTTCTTCTCTCTCACTCACTGCTTCTCGAGACAAGATAAATATGATGCTGTGTAATCTTTTAATGACGAAAAATGATTATAGTTGCGGTAAAGAAAGTAGGGTAATCGTTAGGAAAATTGTTATTAGCTTCTAAGTACATAGTCACTGTTCGCTCACTGGAAATCAAATAAGAAATTTTACCTTTTATACTGTGGGAACTATTTGGAAATTTTAAATCAATATTAATTTATTAAAATTCATTTTTTGAGTTTTGATAAAAAAATATTTACCCTTCCTGTTTAAATTTGTTTTAGTCACTGACTTTTTGCTTTTGAATTAAGTAAATTTACCAATAAACTAGTGAAAATTGCTATTTATTAGTATTTTGCTTTTGAATTAGTAAATTTTACTAACAAATTAGTATAAATTACTACTTATTAGTATTTTGCTTTTGAATCAGTAAATTTTATTAATAAATTATGTTTACCATTTTTTAAAATTATTTTAATAGAGATGTGTTTAGTTTTCAGTAGTAAAAACGTTTCTTAGTCAGACAGATTTCGTAGATTGTTTATTTTGTTCAATTAATTTTTGCTTTTTTAAAAAATTATTCTGATTGAAAAATAAATATTTCCCGATATCTTTAATGAGAAAAATAACAATAGATTCAAAATTTATAGTTTTCAGTAGAAAAAATAATTTTAATCAGACAAATTTCCAGCATTCTTTATTTCATTACATTAATTTTTACTAATTTGATGGAAAATTATTTAGTCTTCCTCTTTAAATTTGAATTTTAAAAAATGCTTATTAATTTGAATTAGTGTCTTTTTCTTTTGAACTAGAAAATTTTTGCTAAAATGTTAGTAAAAATTACTATTTTCTCTATAAACATAAATTTGTAAATTGTTTATTTTTGTTTAATCAATTTGAGCTTTTATAAAAAATTATTTTGATTGAAAACTAAACATTTCCCGATATCTTTAATTAGAAAAATAACAACAGATTGAAAATTTATAGTTTTCAGTACATAGTAACAATAATTTTAATCAGACAAATTTCGAACATTCTTTATTTCGTACATTAATTTTTACTAATTTGATGGAAAATTATTTAGCCGTCCTCTCTAAATTTGAATTAGAATAAAAAATGCTTACTAATTTGAATTAGTGTCTTTTTCTTTCGAATTAGTAAATTTTACTAAAAAGTTAGTGAAAATTATTATTTACTCTATAAATATAAATTAGTAAAAATGTTTACTAATTCGAATTAGTGATATATTTTGCTATTGAATCAGTAAATTTTACTAATAAATTGTAATTACTATTTTTTAAAATTTATTAATAGAAATGTGTTTAGTTTTCAGTAGTAAAAGCGTTTTTTAGTCAGACAGATTTTGTAAATTGTTTATTTTGTTTAATTAACTTTTGCTTTTTTAAAAAAAATTATTTTGATTAAAAAATAAATATTTCCTATCTGCTCTTTAAATATAAATTAGTAAAAATGTTTAGTAATTTGAATTAGTGATTTTGATTGAAAAATATTTAGTTTCCAGTAGTATAAGCGTTTTTTTTGTCAGACGGACATTATTAACAATAAAATATTTGCTAATTAAATTTTCACTTCTTTTTTGAATAATTTAGATTGAAAATTTTTATTTTTTTTAGTAGTTTTAATCGAATAATTTATAATTTTCAGTAGTAAAAGCGTATTTTTGTCAGACGGTATTATTTTCAAAACTAATATCAATAAAAATTAGTGAATTCAATTTTTACATTTTCTTAATGTTGTTAATGAAGAAAATATATTTTTCCGATATTTTTATTTCGATTATTTATTTCAACATTTTTCATTTTAGTTTTCAGTAGTAAAAGCTTATGTTTTGTCAGACGAATTTCGTGAATTGGATATATTGATTTAATTTATTTACACCAATTTTGAAGTATTGTTTTTTTTGCTTAAAAAATATTTAGTATTCAGTAGTAAAAGCATATTTTGGTCAGACAGATATTGACAAATTAAATATTTATTAAAATTCATTAATTGAATTTTCAATTTTCTTTTTAGGATGACTTTGCTGTAAAAATAAATATTATTTCGATATTTCTATTTGCATTAATTTTATTTTAGTTTTCAGTAGTACAAGCGTATTTTCGTCAGACAGATTTGGAGAATTACATTTTTTTTGTGTAATTTATTTTTATTGCGTTTTGAATTTGCTTTAATCGAAAAATATATAATTTTCAGTAGTAAAAGTGTATTTTCGTAAAGACAAATTTCCTAAATTGAATACTTAATCTCATTAATTTTTTCTTTAAAAAAAAAATTTTTTTCTTACTGAAAAAATAGGCATTTTTCGATATTTTCAACATAATTTCCAGTAGTAAAAGCGTATTTTTACCAAACGAATTTTGATATTTGAATTTTTTGTTTACATATCTGTTATTTCTTTTTTTTAATGCTTGTAATGGAAAAATTTAGTTTTCAGTAGTAAACACGTTTTTCGTCAGACAGATTTTCATAATTAATTATTTTTAAAAGTGTCATAAATAAATAACTTTTTATTTTACTAGCTGATTTCTAATGAAAAATAATTAATTGTAAAAATTATTGTCTTGAATATTTTGTATTAGATACACAATACTTATATTCATAATAATAATTTATATAATGAATTTAATTCTTCTAAAAATCCGTCTGACGCAAATTCACTTGCACTACTTAAAAACTACATTTATTCCTCAATGAAAATCAATTAACGAGAAAGTTTGCAATTCAATTTTTCTACTCCCCCCATCGAGATGGAAAACTTTCTCTATTTTAAAATAATAATTTTCAAATTAGCAGAAATTATTATTTACAGAGCAAACAAAAAAATTTCCAAATCAAACAAACTAAAAATTTTACCGAAAATAAATTGAAAAAAAAGAAAAATTAATTAATTTTTAAAAATTTAAAAATTAATTAATTCAGGGGAATTAAGACACTAAATGCGATCACTATCTCTAAAACCAGGTTATCTGCATAAAAATGCAAACTAGTTTGCTAGAAAGTTAACTGCACCGTGAAGTATAAAGGCAAAGATCAAGTTCTAACCGCGAAACTTCTAGATTATAAACACAGACAAGCGTGCGTATCATTCAATGCACGCACGACTTCTTATTTGTGCAAAAAAAATAAGAGGTGAAAAAAATTGACTCCCTTTTTTTCTCACGAGGAAGACACTTTTTTTTTTGTTTTTGCTCAACGTCATTCGAAACAAAAAATGACATTTGAATTTTTCCCTCACGCGAAACGTGTTCACATAAATGCGAAACAATAACAAAAACATATTTATACTTTAAATTGAACATTATAATGTCCTCAAAAAATAAAACTTGTTTAGATGATAAATAAAAAAGTAAATAAATAAAAAAAAATTTAGCTCCAACTTGTAATAAATGGTAATTTATTCAAAATTTGAATTAAGGAAATTATGATAGTTTAGAATGCAGAAAATTTTTGTTTATATTTTTTTATTAAAGATTAAGGAATAAAGTAAAAAAAACTCAAAAATAAAATAAATAACGAAGAAAATAAAAACGAATAAAGGATTAATGATAGTTTTAGTCAAAAATATTCAATTTTAAGTAGTATAAGCACTTTTTCGTCAGACGTATTTCGTTTATTGAATTTTTGATTATCGATAATTTGAGTTATTAATTTTTTTTTAAATATTAAAATAAAAATTTTGAAAATATTAATTATTAATTAGTAATAATTTTAAATTGGCAATATTTTTAGTAAAAATTATTTAAAGTAGTAAAAACACTTTTTTGTCAGACGTATTTTTTAAATTGAATTTTTGTTTAAGAATAGTTTGAGTTATTAATGTTTTGTTGTAAATTTTATTTTAAAAATATTGTAAATGTTAATTATTAATAATTTAAATTGACGATAGTTTTAGTTGAAAATATTTAGTTTTTAGTAGTAAAAGCACATTTTCGTCAGACATATTTCGTTTATTGAATTTTTGGTTATCGATAGTTTGAGTTATTAAATTTTCATTATAAATTTTTTTATAAAATTATTGAAAATGTTAACTATCATTAGTTTTAATTAACAACAGTTTGACTAATCGATAATTTAAACTAACAATATTTTGAGTTATCGATAATTTCAATCAACGTTTTTTCTAAAATGTTAAACGTTCAAATGAACGAAAATTTTTTTCCCCTTTAAATATTTTCAAAAATTATCAGAAAAAATGAAAAATTAATTAAAATTCAATATTTGTTTATAGTAAAAATAAATTTTTTTTATGTACAGATTATTTTTTTATAAAAACAGAATAAAAAATAGATAGTTTGAATTACCGATTTAATGATTAGAAAAAAAATATAATTTTTTTTTGCTTCTAAATTAATATAATCAAAATTATCAATAATTGAAGAAATTAAAAAATCGAATTTTAATTTCGCTTTTAATTAACAGTCAAAATTATTAAATAATCGAAAAAATCAAAATACTCGAGTTTTAATTTCACTTATAATAATTAATAATTAAAATTACCGAGTAATTGAAAATAATTGACAATATTTCTCATTAGTGTCAATCAAATACGTTATTATTGTTGTTTTTTTTTCTTGTTGCGTAAAATTTCTCTCCTGTTAATAGAGGAAAGTCAATATATAAGATTTATAACATGTAGAATATAATTTCTGTTCTGATGAGACAATTGTTTTCTTGCTGTAATGATTATTAAATAGCCTAGGAAACTTTTTTGCGTATATCTAGTATATATATAAATTTTTTTTTTATTTTCAAAACGTCTATAATAATAATACGGAACAACTTAGTCTTATATACTAAAAAAAAAATGCCTCTCGATATTTCTTCCGCACAGAAAGTTATGTGAAAGCCTTTCGTTCCACAACATAGGCAAAAGCGTTTCTTCTATAATCGGATACCGAATTACGTTAATAGTTGCACGTAAGGACTTGCATAAATTTTAAAAACCTTCTTTTCTTATTAAATTATTATTATTCACAGTTTTTGCGTAATGAATTTTGTGTGTATGTATACGTTTGTATAATTTTAAATATAGCGAACTTATTTGGTAATAAATAAAATATGATAAATATTATATGATAAATATTATATGATAAATATTATATGATAAATACTATATTAAGTAATGAATTCAAATAGGTGATAAATTGCAAATTAGTATACAAATTATAAACAATAAATTAATTTAAAAATATTTTTAAAGTTTCGAATTTTCAAATCATGAAAAATTTTTTTTGTTTTAATTTGGATTTTATTCAAAAAATTAGTTTTGACATAAGACAAGTTAATTCTCAGCTAATTAAATTTTCAATTTGTGTTATTTTCCATTTTAGTGTAATAATTTTTTTAAATATTTAATCAGAAAAAAATGTTTGCTCATTTAAACGTTAAAAACTTTAGGCAAATATTTAAATAACAAATTTGATAAAATAGTAGATTAATTACTAAAGTAAAAAAAAACTGATAAATAAATGAAATAAAATACACACGAAAAAAGATTTACCAGAAAGAGCTAAAAATTTCACAATATTAACGAAATGTTTAGTTGATTGAATGAAGACTTTCGCTATTCTAGAAAAACTCATCTCTGTTCCAGAACAAGCTTTTATTTCGTGTAATAAATAATAAATTATGTAATAAATACTAAATTAATAAAAATAATTAATAAATTAAATAAATAATAAAAAAAAATAATAAAAAAAGAAATAATAAAAAAAGAAATGTCAATTAATAAATTAAATTATAAATTAAGAAATAAATTAAACAGTAAATTAATAAAAACAGTAAATAATTAATAAAATAAATTAAATACAATTGCAAAAATATATTTGTGCTCGAAATTTTATTTATTTGAAATACAAAAATTGAAGACAAAAATATTTAAAATAAATATTAAAAACTATATAAATATAGAAGAATCTAGTGAATTAATTTTACATATAAATTTTAGTAATCTATAGAGGAAATACTATTTTAATTACTTGTAAAAGCTTTTCTCAGGAATAACCTCTAAATTTTCGATCATATTTTGTGAAGAGAGAGAGAGAGGGGGGGGGGTAGATTTTAATTAAACTGGACATAGTTTTCTATAGTCGATACATTTGTTCCTCAATTTAATTTTCCCGGGGTTCGTTGAGGTTTTAGCTGCTTTACTTTCAATGGAAATTCAATTTTAATTCTATTTTCAAATTGACAATTATTGCAAAATATTTGTCGTTATTCGTATTCAAGGAATTTTTTCTATCGATGTATAAAGACAAGTTAAAAAAAATTTATTTCTACATTGCTTATCATTTTTTTTAAATTTTAGAAATTTTTGATTTTTTTATTTCTTTTTATTTTTTATTTTCCCTTATTTTTTTATTTACTTATTTATTTTATCACTTTTTTATTTTATCATTTTTTTTTATTTAATTATTTTTTTTATTTATTTAATATTTTTCTCCCGTTTCATTGTTTTATTATTTTTTTTTATTTTTATAGATTTATCACTTTATTTTCATTAGGGAGTAAAATTCAATAAGAATATTTTATTTTAAAAGTTTAAAACAATTAAAAATGTGCAAAAAAACAGTTTCTAAACAAGAAAATTGTTTTCATTTTAAAATATCTAATATTTTGCAAAAAAAAAAAAAAAAAAAAATTATCCTCTCTTTTTTCAAAAACAAAACTTTTAATTCTCAAAAATTGAAATTCTTTAGGAATACTTCATAATGAGAAATAATGTTATTGCATAGAGAATTATATACATTGAATGGTAATTTTTATTGAAGGAGTTGTTTAAAACTGTAATTAGCGGATAATAATCAAACAATCGTGAAATACATCATTCTTCATTTATATATATTATTGATCGTGCGCAACATTGTGGTGAGAAACGTTCTATTTCTTTCAAGGAGAAGATGATTTATTATTATTCCGTTTATTATCACGATGATCGAAAATTTAAATTATACACTTAATTTTTTGCATATTATTTAGAGAAAAAGGAATTTTTTTTTCTTTCTACGAATTAATATTCATCGTAGAGTTTAAACTTCGTTAAGTGCAAATAATCATAATTTGTTTACAAAGCCTTATGAAAAAAATTGATGTCATCTTTATTGATTTTTCTTCCGAAAGATGAATAATCTGAAACAAAAAAATGAAAGAAATTTCTTTTATTTTTTAAATAAAGTTTATAATTTATGAAACTATTTTTTAATTTATTTATATAAAAAAATTTTGTTCTTAATTTTTTTCAAACGAATATACAAAAAAATGTATTATTAAATAAAAAAAGATTTTAAGTAAATGTAAAAATTTAGATATTTATTAAAATGTGACTAAAAATAGGTTTAATTTTCAGTAGTAAAAGGTTTTTTTTGTCAGACAGATTTTGTAAAGTGAATTTTTGGTATAATTTATTTTTACCTTTTCTAAAATGGTTCTGATTAAAAAATTTCTTTTCTGATTTCTTGAAATATTGAAAAATTTAGATGTTTATTAAAATGTGACTAAAAATGTTTCATTTTCAGTAGTAAAAGGTTTTTTTTGTCAGACAGATTTTGTAAAGTAAATTTTTTCTATAATACTTATTTTTACCCCTTTTAAAATGGTTCTGATTAAAAAATTTCTTTTTATCAGTAGTACAAGTGCATTTTCGTCAGGCGAATTTTGAAATTCAAATATTTATACAAACAGATAAATAACGAAAAAAAAAGACAAATAATTAATTTTATTCATTTGTTTTTTTTAATAAAAATGGATTTTAGTTATTTTTTAAAATATTTTTTATTATATAAAATTTATATTTATGATAATTTATATAATTATTTATTCAATACTCTAAAAAATAAAAAAAATCTAACTTCTTATACTTATTTAAATTTTTTTTTCATTTATTTATATTTTATACATATTTATTTATAAAAAAAAATAAAAAATTCTAGTTACTTATTTAGACACACACGAAAGAAAGCAAGAATTATTCTGTTTTCTCTGCGGAATAATTGTTTTATACTAGATTACCCAAGTTGGTAATACCAGGAGCACTTTCATTAGAATTTTAACAAAAAAATACTTTTTGTTGTTTCTTTACACTGAAAAAAAATTTAATTTGATTCAAATAACCGATTATCAAATAAATATTTATTTGGATCAAATAATTTTTACTCAAATCAATTAAATTGAATCAATAAATTCAGTATTTGATTCAAATAACATTTAATTGATTTAATTAAAAATTATTTGATTCAAGTAAATATTTATTTGATAATAGACAAATAATCTGTTAGTTGAATCAAATATATTTCTTTTTCCTTCTCTTCAATGAAAAAAATATTTGAATCAAACATAATTATCTTTGTTATAACCAAAAATTATTTTCGAATTAAACATAATAATCTTGATTTAATCCAAAATAAGTTTGATCCAATAAAAATTGCGTCTAATTCAATTATAAAATATATTTTTATAATTTTTTTTATAATATCAAACATATTTTTATGGTCGGATACAAATTTTTGAATTAAAAAAAAAATTTTTTTTCTCAATTTATATAAATGTGATTCTCTAATGGACTGTCATTGCTCGTGGCATTGGATATTAAACCTTTTCTTTGTAAAAGAAAAAAACAATTCTATGTAAAAAAAATTTTCGTATAATTAAAGAACAATTATTTTTCATAAAAAAAAAAATTTTCTGTAAAAGAAAAATAATTTATTCCATAAAAAATATTTTCTGTAAAAGAAAAACAATTTTTTTTCATAAAAAAAATTTTCTGTAACAGAAAAACAATTTTTTTTATAAAAAGGAAAATACCATAAACTTAAAAATAAATTAATATTACTTTCAAAAACTAGGTTAACTCTAAAGAACGATTCAATTAATTTTCAATAAATTCTCAAAGGAACTAATAAAAACGTTAATTAAAAAGTCTCAACAAAAGTAAATGAGACACTTTATCTAATTTCAATAAAATTAATATTCATGCTTTCAATTTACAAATTTCAAATAAAGCCGTTCTTTCAAGTTTATTATTCAATAATATCTTATTTGTTAAATAGAAAAACAATAAAAACTTATGTTCGCATTGTTTATTATCGTTATTTCTTTCTTTCTTTTTTTTATTTTTTCTTTAACAATGACACACATTTTATATCAATTACGGAAATAAGCAAACTAAAGGTACAGAAAAAAAATTCTCAACTGTTTAATAAACATTTTTCTTTCATTAAATAATCGTAAAAAAAAATTGTTATTAAAAAAAAATATTTTCAGGTGACTTTCAAATTATAAATATCTTGAATTTAAAGAGAAAAGGGAAGAGAAAAAAAAATTATACACAAATCGTGATTAAAACAATAAGAAGTGTTTTTTGGCATTGAAATGAAATACACCAAGAAATATGATGACACTTCACATGTACCGATATCGTACATCCGTTATCTTGGAAATAATGAGAAACCTTGGCATTATTTTCTTGCTCACACGAGGTTACTTAACCGAGTTATGAAACTATAAAGTATTTTCTATAGATATAATATATAAATCATAAAAATCAAAAAACAATTTTTTTTTTTTACATTTATTTGACAAAATAAATTATTTCATTGTTGCCAAAAATTTATGGAAAGAAATCGTATGTAATTTTTCGATTATTAATTTCCGGGTTCGGTGAAAGAAAAAGAAGAAAAAAAGAAACATGCCTCGAAGGCGAGGAGAGAAATGAAAGAAATGATTGCATAAACTCTCGGACCGTACTCCGTGAAATTGTTTCGTGCAATGTTGTACATTTCTTTCCACTTGGGACATTGAACCACGATATGCTATTCGAGGTCGATTGGAAGAGAGTCGTTTGTAAAGTTAGAAGTTCTTGGCTACTCTCCCCGATACTGACACTTTCTCTTTAGGTGAATGTACAAGTCACCCAACGATCCTCTCCTCTCCTTCCTTCCTTTTCGGTTTCTGTAAACGACTCCTAAACGTAATTCGCTTTTCGCAAAAAAAAAAAAAAAAAAAAAAAATGACAAAACTTGTTTTTACTAAAGTGTTAATTCGGTAGCTGCAAAAATATTCAAGAGCACCGGTTAAAAATAGTTCCATTATTCATTAAAACAAGAAGTTCTCAATTCTTCATGAGAATATAATTATAATTAGTCAAATTGTTATCACTAAAAATAAATAGTTCGACAAACGCATTAATCTAAAATTAAAACAAACTAAAAATAAAAATACTTCCATCTTCAAATAAAGTTAGATGATTCGTTATCAGGAAAAATAAATCTACAATAAAAGAAGCTAAAAGTGAAATACTTTGATGAACTATTACTAATAATCAATTCGTTATATCATTAAAACTATACTCTAGAAAAAACAAATAAAAAAAAATAATAATAATATATAAAAATATCATTCTGAAGAAAAAAAATGGAGCAGTAAACAAATATTTATTTAAATAATTGACCGAAACTACCATTGTCTCAAATTAATAATAACCGGAAGTATCACAGGTTCACATTAAGAATGACCTGAACTGAAATTACACTACTAAAACATTTTAATTACAACTGATTCTTCAAATTAAAAAATTGTACTTACAACATAAAATAATATAGACTTTTCCCTGATTTCCAGAAATTTTCCTGACTAATTTTGACTTTTTTCCTGACCCTAAAGAATATTCTGCGATTCACTAAAAATAAATGAAAATAATAAAAAAAAAAAAATTAAAAAAAAAATGATAAGAAACTCTAAAAAAATGTTGTATTACATTTACTAACGAATTTCCTTCATTGTAAAATTATTCAAAAACACAACTTCTTTTTTAAATAAATATTTAATTATTATTATTATTTTTCCAAAGGAATTATCAATTAAAAACATTTAAATTCAAACATTTTGAAATTTAAAAACTATTAAAAATATTATTGTAAAACATGAAGAAATGGATTTCTTCGCATTTTATAATAATTAAAGATGACCGAGTGATAAAATCATTATTTTTTATTATAATATAAGATTATTATTACTGTAACTCCTTCAAAATCATTTTCATCATTTCAATTCAATTATTATTTTCTACGAATTTTTAAATAAAATTCTTCTTTAAATCAATTATTTTTAAAATTTTTTAATTAAGTTCTGTTGAGAATTTTCAAATACAATTTCTTTACAACTCAATTTTACGAAATTTCAATTCAAAACTTTCTGAAATTCAATTATTTATAAAAATTAAAACTATAAATTCCTTCAAAATTTAATTATTTTTAGAATTTTTAGAGTAAAATTATTCGTCGAAATTTCAATAAAAAACATTTAGAAATTCAATTATTTATGAAAATTGTAAGGGAAAATTCGTCTGTAGGTATAATTCAATTATTTTCAGAATTTTTAAATAAAATTATTCGACAAAATTTCAATTGAAAACATTCACAAATTCAATTATTTATGAAAATTGAAACGGGAAATTCGTCCAAAATTTAATTATTATTTTTAGAATTTGTAAATAAAATTAGTCGCCAAAAATTTCTATTTAAAACCCTCAGAAATTCAATTATTTATAAAAATTAAAATGGAAAATTCGTCTGAAATAAAATTATTTTTAGAATTTTTAAATAAAATCATTCAATAAAATTTCAATTCAAAACTTTCTGAAATTCAATTATTTCTAAGAATTGAAAGTAAAATTTTTTCCAAAATTAGATTATTTTTAGATTTTGTAAATAAAATAATTTGACAAAATTTTAATTCGAAACCTTCTAAAATTTAATAATATATTAAAAAAAAATTGAAACTGAATATTCGTTCAAAGTTTAATTATTTTTAAGAATTTGTAAATAAAATTATTCACTAAAATAAGAATTGAATACTTTCAAAAATTTAATTATTCATAAAAATTGAAACTGCGGAAATTCGTCTAAAATTTAATTATTTTTAGAATTTTTAAATAAAATTATTCGTCAAAATTTCAGTTCAAAACCTTCAGAAACTCAATTATTTATGAAAATTGAAATGGAAAATTCGTCTGAAATTCAATTATTTTTCGAATTTTTAAATAAAATTTTTAGACAAAATTTCAATTCAAAACTTTCTGAAATTCTATTATTTATAATAATAATTAAAATTGCAAATTCGTCTGAAAATCAATTCTACGAGAATTCAATTATTTAAATAAAAACAGATAATTTATTGAATAATTGAATTTTTCTTAAAATTGAAATCTTTTAATTTTTTCAACAAATTTTTAAAAGATTAAATTCTTTCGACGAATTTTAATTACATTTTTAAGAATAATTACATTTTTCGAGGAATTCGATTAAAATTGTATTAAAAAGTAATTGAAATTCTATCAAAATTGCTTTTGAATAATTGAATTCTTTTGAAAAATTTTATTAAAATAGTAAAATATTGAAAATCGTTGAATTAAGAAAAGTTTTTGAAATTAATTGAATTTTGCAATGAATTTTTTAAAAATTCCTGAAAATAATTGAATTTTGTCAAAAAAAATTTTTGCAATTCATTTATAAAGATAATTGAAATGTTGACGACAATTGTTTATGATTTTTTGAAAGTATTTGAAAGTAATTGAATTTCTATAAAGAATTTCATTAATTTTAAAAATTAATTGAATTCTTGTGATGAATATTGTTATTTATGAAAATAATTGAATTTTACAATGAATTTTATTAAAATTCCTGATTAAAATTAAAGTTTGTCGAAGAATTTTGATATTGTATTAAGATAATTGAAATGCTGACGAGAATTTTTTGAAAATAATTGAATTTCTGGGAAGAATTTTACTGAATTAATATTCGAATTGAAAAGGAGAATCAAACGAGAAATAAATCATTTTTTTATTAAAATTTGCAAAATACATTTCTTTTTTAGTAGAGCAAAAATTTTTTTTTTGGTAAACTTGATAAATAATAAAATAATTATTATTTTCGAGAGCAAAAGTTGTTTTTTTTTTAACTGAAATTAAATGGAAATCACTAGAGTGCATTTGCAAGATGCAATTATTACACTGTTGAAAACATAGTTCTCTTGAGTGAAAGTACCCACTGCAATCATCTACGAGTCTACTGTTACTTTTTTTTGCACTATACCCACATACTTTCGCCGCAATTTTTTTTCTCTTATCTTTCCCATAAGTTTTCTATATATAGTTGGTGCATTAAGCAAAACTACGATAGAATAAAAAGAAATGAAAAACAACAGGATGAGACCTCGCACTGTGTGTTCCACTTTTGTATTTAATTCATTTAATTCTTCGTAATCACACTTATTAAGGAAGTGCATTAATTAATGTTTCGTGATTGCATGGAATTCTATTTGTTTTACTTTCTTCGCTTATTATAATAAGTCAATTATGTACATAACAAGGCACCTCTTCTTAATACCATCTTTTCTTTTTCTCTCTCACCTAACGATTTTTTGTTATTATTTTTCCTAATTTAATTTATTTTATTTAATTGTTATTATTATTATATTTTATTATTATAAGGCTCGAACCAGTGAAAGTATTTAAAAATACGGGCTTTACGGATTAATTATTACTGCAACTTCTTCAAAATTATTTTCAACATTTGAATTCAATTATTATTTTCTAGAATTTTTAACTAAAATTCTTCTTTAAACAATTATTTTTAATAATTTTCGAAATAGTTTTTTCATAATTTTCGAATTCTGCAATGAGTTTTATTATTTATAAAAAATATTTGAATTCCTAAAAAGAATTTTATTATTTATGAAAATAATAAACTTGTTGCAAAGAAATTTATGAAAAGTTTGTAAATAATTTAATTCCTTGTGAAATTTGTATTATTTTATGAATATAATTAAATGTTTGTGTTGAATTTCATTAAAATTGTTTTAAACAATTGAATTCTTTTGGAAAATTTTATTAAAATAGTAGATATTGGAAATCATTGAATTGAAAAAAGTTTTTGAAAATAATTGACATTTTTGCTGAGAATTTGATAAAATTTTTTTTAAATAATTGAATTGATTCGAAAAAATTTAGAAAAAATTTTTAAAATAATTGAATTCTAGCGAAGAATTTTGTAAAAATCAATTTAAATAATTAATTTTTTCGAAAAATTTCATTAAAATTGTGTTTGAAAATAATTAAATTCCTGTAAAAATTTTATTATTTATGAAAATAATTGAATTCACAAAAAGAATTTTTTTATTTACAAAAATAATTGAATCTCTGTAAAAATGTTATATTATATTATTTTTATTTACGGTGAATATTACTATATATTATTTATTATTCATTTGTTTCGAAGGATTTATTAAAATTTTAGAAAATAATTGAATTATTTTAAAAAATGTTTTTAAAAATTAAAAAAAAATTGAATTCTTTCACGAAATGTTATTAAAATTGTATTAAAATTAATTGAATACCTTTGAATAATTTTGTTATTTCTATAAATAATTGAATTTTGTCAAGAATTTTATTAAAAATTTTGAAAATAATTGAATTTTGAAGAAGAATTTTATTATTTATAAAAATAATTGAAATTTTGATGACAATTTTTAAGAAATTTTGAACAACATTGAATTTCAGCAAAGAATTTTATTAATTGTGAAAATAATTGAATTTTTGCAATTATTTGTAAAATAATTGTAAAATTTTTAATTTAGTTTAATATGAATTCTTAATTTTTTTCTACGGTTAAATCTTAATTCTCTGACTAATTGAATGAATTGGATGAATTTCTTCTTTAATTAATTAATTAATTAGAAAGAACAGATTTTCTCTGAATCAGCAAGATTTTTTCAGATTGAAAAAAATTTTTTCATTGGCAAACTAATTGATTAATCAACAACTAAATTAATGAATTAGTCAAAGAAGAAATTTTCCATGAATTGAAAAATCGTTTTTTTCTTATTGATAAGTGAAAGAAAAAATTTTCCTTGAATTAAAAAATTCTTTTTTCTCAGCGATTTAAGTAAAACTTGAAATTTTCGAAGTTTAACGGTCTCTTGAGAAATTGAGAATACAAGAATACAAGACCTGTTACATCATACGGAATACAATAATAGTAATAATATAATAGAATCGATCAATTGAACAAGAATAAGAATCATACGTGAGTGAGTCATCAAACGTACTTCTAATAATACATTTCCGGTTCTTAAATTAACATTATATTCGCATAACTATATTTAATCATCCAAAGCAGGCAGTTAGTATAACATTTGTTAAAATGAGAGAAGTGTCTGACCTACTCGACAAATGAATAGAATGGGTCCTCCTCCTCCCGAAAAAATAAAAATCGAGGTTAGAGAACTCCTAAATACAGTTACAAAATGGTTACCTAATGTTTATTTTCTGGTAAATTGACCGCTATTAGAACACGTGCTTTCTATGACCGAAACTTAGGTCACGATGAGATAGACCTACATAACACGTTCTAAATTTTTCGTTTACAGTTATACCGTACTTTTTTTAAAATTGCCTTTTTCTAGCGTCTCGGAATTCCGCGGCTTACATCAAATTATTTCACAATATGTATTTTTGATTTTTAATATAATATTCTAATTTATTACACCATTAGGTATATTATTATTATTTTGAATTCAATATTTTATTTATGGACATCTATTTTTTTATTGTGTTGCATTATTTTATAATATAATTACAATTACACTAGCAACATTATTAGGCAAATTTCGATTTCAAGTTTAAAACATTGAAAGTTTAAACTTAAAAACTCTAAAGTTTTTAACTTTAAAGATATAAACCTTTAAGTATAAACTTGAAAATATTAAAACTTTAAAGACAAAAATAAAACATTTTTCATCACAAAGATGCAAATAATTTTGAGACAATGGTAGTTTGGATACAATAGTTATTGTGCAGGCAAATTTGAATACACACATCGTCTCGTCTCGAAAGACATCTTCTTTCTCTCTCTCTCTCTCTCTCTTTATCTCGATTTCTCTCAAGTGTCGCGAATTTTATGAATCGTTAGGGCGTTACGTCAAAAAAATAAAAAAAAAAAAAAGAAGAAGGAGAAGGAGAGAAAAAAAATGTTTAGCCGTGTCGAGGTGAAAGAGAGGCGGCACTGAATATCGGGGTCAAGTGCTTCGATGGTAGGCAGAGACCTACTTTACTTTAACTAGACTTAGACCACCGTGAAATAGTAACTCTGTGTGCCGCGGCACACAATATTATCCGCGCAGCGGACCTTTCTAATCGTGGCCCGTATTTAGAGTGGTAAAGAATTATTATCCTCTTTACTTTAAAGTGTTACGTGGCAGAGCAAGAGGTTCGCTTTATCTTATTCGATCCACCTGACACCTTTTATTGTTTTCATAGCGATTTCCTTTTCCAACCAATTCATACAGATGTATTTATATATTTCAACCAATAAACCCAATTCAAAAGCATTTTCCATGCCATCAATTTTATAGTTGCAAAATTTCATTATTCGACAATTACAAAATCTATTCGAAAAAAAAACATTTTCTTTTTCCAATCGTACTTTTCGAGGAGATTTTCTTTTCTAATAAAAGAAAAAATAGAATTAAATTAAAAGAAAAAAAATTACTAAAAAATTTTTCACTATTTCACGATAAAGAAAAAATTATGAATTAATGCTTTTATAATTTAGTAATAAAAAGAGTTTTTCTAAAAAAATTAGATTTAATTATTTTTACACTATTTCTATAAATAATTAACATTAATTAATTGCACTAAGTTCAAATTTAAAGCAAACTAATTAAAGGAATTAATTCTATTTAATCCTAATTACAATATTTAGATAAAGTTTTCCTTCCTCTGATGCAGTTTCCCTTTTTTATTTTATTTTAATAAATAAAAAAATTAATAATCAACATTTTCATAATAATTAATAATAAAAATTAAGTTTTTCTAAATAATAAGATTTAGTTATTTTCAAACTATTTCTAAAAATAATTAAAATTCTTTAATTGTATTAAATTGAAGCTTTTTTTATTTTATTTTAATAAAAAAAAATTAATAACCAATTAATTACCTAATTAACGATAATAATTTGAATGTTTTTTTCACACAAGAATTAAGACATTCAAAAATTTCAAATTTAAACATTTTTTTAAATTAAAAACTTATAAAAGTATTTATTATAAAACATGAAGATATCGATTGCTCCGAGTCGAAGACTCGGAGTGATCGATTTCTTTATGTTTTATAATAATTAAAGATGATTCAGTAATAAAATCATTTTTTTCTAGAATTTTAATTAATTTTTATTCATTTTTTTCAAAATTATTTTTATTCAATTATTTTCATAAAAAATAATTTAAATAATTGAATAATTTTGGGAAATTTTATTTAAATAGTAAGTAGATATTAAAAATCATTGAAATTGGAAAAATGCATTTTATTTTTGAAAATAATTGAAATTAACAGAAGAATTTTTTTTTGATATTTATGAAAATAATTGAACTTTGGAGAAGAATTTTGTTATTTATACAGATAATTGGATTATTTTTCAAATTTTGAACATAGTTGAATTTTATAAGAATTTTATTTATTTTTTTTTAAATAATTGAATTTTTGCAATTATTTATAATTTCTCCAAAATTGAATTTTTTTAATGCTTTCAACAAAAATTTTTAAATTCTATTAATTTTAAAATTGCTTATTTAAAAAAAGGCAGTAAGAAGTTAGCCTTGTTGCTAGTGTTTTTATAATTAATAATAAAAAAAATTCACTTTTTCCAAATAATTAGATTTATTTATTTTCAGATTATTTTTAAAAAACTAATTAAAATTCTTCAATAATTTTTTATTTTATTTTTTATTTAAAGAAAAATAATTTTTAATTATTAATAATTTTAATTAGGTTTCAATTTAATTTCAATTTTGCTTTTTTATTTTATTTCGTCAAAAAAAAAAAAAATAAGAAACTTTTTTTATGCTCGTGGAAATTTAGATATTTTTATGCGTTTTGAATGTAAGAAATTTTTGGAAATAATTATTATGTCACGTAAAATATATTTTATAACAGAAGTTTTATAAATATAGTAATATGCTTTTGAAAATTTACGTATGCTCTGATTCTTTAGAAAGTTGTGTCTTTGCCGAAGAGAAAATTTAATGACACTCGAGGAAGTTGCTTGGGATAATTAACAAAATCGACACCGAGTGTGTTTATAATATTAATATTCTCGATTCTAATCAGAAATAATCATAAAATAAGAATTACGATTTTATTTAATTAATTTTTCCTTCCTCTTCATTTTTTAATTACGAAAAAAGGAATTTCTTTTTTCATAATAAAGAAATTAATAATTATTGTGATAAAATAATTTAATAATAATAATAATAATAAATAAAAATTAATTGCAAACCATTTAATATTTTTGTCTAATTTTCGTCTATTTTTGTATAGAAATTTTTTTAATTTCTCGACTTGATAAAAACTTCAATTTTTTAAATAAATAATTAAATAATTTTTTTAATAAATAAATTTGTATATTAAAAATAATTTTTATTATTTTTGTCTAATTTTTATTAATATTTTCCAACTATTTTTGTACAGAAATTTTTAAAATTTAGATAAAAGAAAATTATTTTTAATAATCTTTATGCATTTTGCAGAAAGAAAGTATTCGAATTGAAATTATTATTTTTATTTTAATTTTTCTTTTCTCAACGTCTTTGAAAATTACCAAAAGTTATTGGCCCTGAACTTGAAACGCGCAAAACGACATTATAAAAAGAAGCCGTGACTTTCGGCTTGAACTTCGTTTCTCTCGGATGATTTCTGGACTCGGATCAATGTCTTCGAAAGTTTCGTCAGGGTCGCTCTCGAAATTCGTTCTCGTGCACCAAAAACATAGTTCACGTATTAGAATGTTAATTTGTTTCAAGTTTCATCATAAAAGAGTTCATTGACACGCACGTTTTTTTCTCTTTCTTTTTCTAATATTATACATTCTCCCAATTAAATTTCACAAAAATATTCTCCCAATATTTTTTAGTATTAGAATATTTTAATAGAAAATATTCCCTTTGTATGTTATATTAGAATTCTAATAATATTTTTCATATTTTCTTCGGTTTGAAATTTAATACACATTTAAATTAAAAATATAACATATATTTAAATTACTAAATAAATAAATATTTTACTAAATAAAGAAAAAAAAATTAATTATAAAATATTTCGGAAAAAACATATAAAATAAGTTTGAAAAAATTGTCCCTTGTGGTAAGAAGGTATACAAGTATTCAATAATAAAAAAACCGGAATAGAAATATTTTAAATAAAATTAAAATACGATTGTTGAAAAATAATTTTTTTCTTGTGGTAAAAAATAAGTAATAAGTTATAAAATTCAAAAAAATTATTCTTTATCTCTATTCATTCTTTCACCGCATCAGTTAAGTAATCTCTCATGAGAATATATTAGTTGCATAATGTTATAAATATTTACGACGATATTTGTTTATAATAATTCTTTTCCGGTAATTCACGTAACATATTATCACTCTCCGAACGAGAATATCTAAAACTATTTCTCTGTAAACAATTAGCGAATTGAATAATAGTAAATAATTAAGGGGCACACCTAGTGTGAGTGACTGAAAAAAAAGGTGATTTTTAGGAATTTTTTTCAGGGAAATTATTGCTTCTAATGTTTTTAAAAGTTTTGTACATGTATATTTGTATAAATAGTGAACATTTTGTAGTTTTTTTTAAAGAAAAATATCTTTTTTTTAAAAAGTTATTCGCTATCTCCTGAGTATCCGAAAAAAAAGTTCTCCCACTGCTGCAGTGATTGCGGCCTTCTCAGTGACCTAATTCAAAAAAACCAAAAAGATTATTAAACTAGATGATATTTGCCGTACAATGACCCTCGGATGTCAAAAAATATTGAATTGCAACAAAATGGCGGAGTTTTGAAAAAAGCTTTTAAATTTCGCCAAAAAAATCCGATGGTTTTTAGCATCCCAAAATTTTATTTTTCATCTAATCAAAAAAATTGGAGCCTCATTGTACGGCAAATATCTTCTAGTTTAATAATTTTTTTGGTTTTTTTGATTTCAGTCACTCAGAAGGCCGCAATAACTGCAGCAGTGGGAAAACTGGTTTTTTTTTATATAGCGAATAACTCTTTAAAAAAAAAGATATTTTTCTTTGAAAAAATTACAAAATGTTCACTATTTATACAAATATACATGTACAAAACTTTAAAAAAAATTAGATGCAATAATTTCCCTGAAAAAAACCGGTTGTACTCAGGAGAGGTTTTCTACAGTTTCCCTCTCCACTGGCGAGAAAACCCATTTAGACGGGTGGTCCAGGCAAATGCGAGTACTCCTAATTTTCAAGTCGCTCTGTAGGCGCAAAATTATGAAATAAGTACTTACTTAATAATAATAAATAACTCAAATAATTTTTATTTAAATCAAAATATTAATTTAATAATAATTATTATTAAATTATTTTTAAATTATACTAAAAATAGTATCAAAAGTTAAGATCTTCTTCATCTTCTTCTCAAAAGTTAAGTTGAAAAAGTATTTGAGGGAGAAAATGGTGGTTCAATTTCTTCACTTGAGAACGCCAAGGTCACCACCAGATGTCAGGGAAAATTCCAAGAAGGAACTGAACTGCCATCTAGCGGTGTCCTGGGCGTTCTCAGGTGGAGAGTAGCATCTCCATTTTGAATTTTAAAATATTTGTAATTTTATAATTATTTATAATCAAATTTAGAAAGTTTGACAATAATAAACGGACTTCAATTTTTAATTTACTTATTCTTTTTTGATATTTTTATCTTATCGTCTTCAAATTTTTTTAGTCCTAGAAGTTATTTTTTGACTAAATAAATTTATATTTAATTGCTGATAATAATAACTAATGATAAAAATTATTTGACGCAAATAAATATTTATTTGACGGACAAATAGTTTTATCTGAATGAAATAAATTTTTTTTTCAGTGATAAGTGAAAAAGAGAGTATAATTTTTTTCTACAATTCTGAAATAATATCGTATACGTTACGTTAGATGCATTATAAACAGCTTTGTTGAAGTATATGTATAAGAATTCATTTTTCTTTGCACGCAAAAGACATTAATGCAAAATCGTGTTCGGTTTAACACATTCACGAATGCTGATGGTACGTCAAGTGAATATGCATCGTTAATAATCCTCTTCCTTCCTCAGTTTCACCATACGATCGCTTCCAATGTACAACGGCCTCATTCACATTATAAATGTATTTTTAATTTTATTTTCATTTTGTTTACATTAAATAATTTTATTATTTAACTATTAATTTTCACTTCTCCTTATATTTTACTTATTTTAATTTTACTTGTTTAGAATTTTACTAAATTTTACATTCATTTTTAATTGATTTTTCACTAAATTTTAAAGGGTACAAAAAAGAATAGGAAGAAACTTTTGAATTTTTTTTTAGATTTTTAATTTTTTTACAATGTCTACGAGAAATATTATTACAAAAGTGAAATAAATCGAGAATTGATAAAAATAAAAATTCCACTGCGATTATGTTTTTAGTACCGTGTCTAAAATACATAAAAATAACGAAGAAAAAAAATGCAGAACGTGAAATAATAAAATTTTCAAGGTCTCGAGATATTGAAGGATTATATGAGCATTTCTGCGGGCGCATTAGGAATCCGTGGGAGAAGTAATTTCTTTTCCACTATGGATAATCGTGACTGCAGTGGAAAGCAGAAAGTTTTATGAAAGTGCATTGCATTTGTATTTGTTTGCATGGTAGTTACGCATTTGTGGTTTTCTTCTTGACGAGAATGGAAGGGATGAAAAATTGTAAAAGACGCGGTCCTCTCTCAATTCTTACCCCCCACCCTTTTTACATTCAATCTCTACTAGATTTACTATTTTGTAAGAAATAATTATTTTTATTTTTTAATATTTTTTTTTTTTTTTATTTAAAAAAGACTTTTTACCAAAAAAGAATTGTTTTTCATTTGTGGAAAAAGTTTTTTATAAAAAATAATTTTGTTTCTCTTATGAAATATTTATTTATTTATTTATTTATTTATTCAAGTCGCAGCTCGTAATTGTTTTTTTACAAAAAAAATATTTTACGACTATTGAAAATAATATCAAAATAATTTAAATTTTCCAAAACAAAAAGAAATGTGACTTGCATTTTTCTCTTTTTATACAAAAAGATAAAAAAAAAATTAGCAGTAAATTTTTTGTTTATTTGTAAGTATAAAAAATTGTTTCACACTTAATTATTAAAATCGTGTTAAGAAAAGAAGCGGTCTTTGAACGAATGGAATAATCTAATTTTGAAATGCGATTCGTCACGAGAAATATTTCAGTGTGACAGAGATAAATATTTGAAGAGGCGCCACAATTTTAAAAGTCTATATCATTCTTTAGAAATTCGGTAGTTTGGATTTTTTTTATATATAATTACGAGTATCGATCTTTCATTTTAGAATTATTTCACATAAATTTTTCTTTTTATTAAAAAAAAAAATATATCGAAAATTTTCTATAATGGATAACTAATAAATTTCTATCCCTCCGAATTATTTACTATTTCGATTTAAAACTTTTTTTAATTTCCAATTTCTCTACAAGTTTCGATCAATTATTTACTTTTACAATTACAATTGCAATGCAAAAATTTAAAAATTTAGAAATTAAATTTAATTATTAATTTTTGAATTTTTTATCCATCGAAATATACATTGTTGGCAAAAGTAAATTATTTTCTCTCATTTTTTGTGATTCAAAACAAAAATTTTGAAGAAATTAAAAAAAAAACTTATTTTTCTTCATTTTAGAATTTTTAGGTATCTTAATCTTTTGAAATAAAAATTAATAAATAAAAAATTTTTTTATTTCAAATAATTATTTATTCAGAAGAATGGAAAAAAATCGTAGAAAAAACATTGTTCATGAATTATTTTATTAAAAGTTTTTGCAATTCAGCGTATTTTGAATTAAAAGACAAATTTAATTCTTCTTGAATTATATTAAATTATAAATACAGTTTTTTATTTGTCTTAAAAACTTTCAAATTATCACTAATTTAAAAAAAAACTTAAATTTTTTACACTTTCTAAAAATAATAAATGAATTTTAAAAAAATTTATAATGCAACTAAATTTATTTTACATAATTTAATTGCCGTAAAATTTTTTCATAACATATTATTTGTAAATAATTTAACGAATAATTTTTCTTGAAAATTCTAAAAATAATTGAATGTTTGAAGAGTTGAACCTCGCAATTTTTAAAAATAATTGAATTTTTGAAAGTTTTGAATTGAAATTTTTCCGAGTAATTTTGCTTACAAAAATTTAAAAAAAAATGAATTTGGCAAGAGTTACAATTTCAATTTTTAAATATAATTGAATTTCAAAAGGTTTTAAATTGAAATTTTTGCGAATAAGTTTACTATTACAAAATATAAAAATAATAATTGAATTTTGGACAAATTTGCAGTTTCAATTTTTATAAATAATTGAATTTCAGAAGGTTTTGAATTGAAATTTTGTCGAATAATTTTTAATTGAATTGCAGACGAATTTGCAGTTTTCATTTTTCTAAATAATTGAATTTTAGAAGATTTTGAATTGAAATTTTGTTGAATTTTTCACTTACAAAAATTTTAAATAGGTAAATGAAATTGGGAATAGTTTCAGTTTCAATTTTTAAAAATAATTGAATTTCTGAAGATTTTGAATGGAAATTTTCACGAATAATTTTACTGTACAAATTCTAAAAATAATTAAATTTTGAAAGAATTTAGAGTTTTAATTTTTATAAATAATTAAATTTTTGAAAGTTTTGAATTTAAATTTAGAAGAATAATTTTACTTCACAAGTTTTAAAAGTAATTGCGCATTTTGGACGAATTTCCCGTTTCAATTTTCATAAATAATTGAATTTCTGAAGGTTTTTAATTGAAATTTTGTCGAATAATTTTATTGAAAAATTCTAAAAATAATTGAATTTCAGACGAATTTTTGGATTTCAATTTTCATAAATAATTGAATATCTGAAGGTTTTGAATTGAAATTTTTCAGTTTCAATTTTTATAAATAATTAAATTTTTCAAAGTATTGAATTCTTATTTTAGTGAATAATTTTATTTACAAATTCTTAAAAATAATTGAACTTTGAACGAATTTTCAATTTTAATTTTTATAAATATATTTGAATTTCAGAAGGTTTTGAATTGAAATTTTGACGAATAATTTTATTTACAAAGTCTAAAAATAATCGAATTTTGGACAAATTTTTAGTTTCAATTCTTAGAAATAATTGAATTGCAGAAAGTTTAGAATTGAAATTTTGTCGAATAATTTTATTTGCAAAGTCTAAAAATAATCGAATTTTGGACAAAATTTTAGTATCAATTTTTAGAAATAATTGAATTTCATTAAGGTTAGAATTGAAATTTTGTCGAATAATTTTATTTAAAAATTCTAAAAATAATTGAATTTCAAACGAATATTCCATTTCAATTTTCATAAATAATTGAATATCTGAAGGTTTTGAATTGAAATTTTGGCGAATAATTTTATTAACAAATTCTAAAAGTAATTAAATTTTGGACGAATTTTCAGTTTCAATTTTAAAAATTTTTTGAATTTCAGAATTAAAATTTCATATTTAAATTGAAAATTTGAAAAGTTCGAACAGATGTTAATAATTTTTTTTGCTGGAATTTTTAGTGATGAAGAAAAGGAGAGAAAGTAAAAAATTAAAATTAAATAAGAAAAAAAGAAATAAAATGTAAAAAAGATAAAAAAAAATAAAGAAAATATAAGATTAATTATTAATAAAAAAACAAAATTAATAATAAGTATAAAAAATATTAATAATAATTATAAAGATTAAAATCGATAGTAAATAAGGAACAACAAAAATTAAATTAATAATAATTAATTTATTATTAATAATTAACTAATAAGTAAATCCTTTTAGGCAACAAAAATTATACAACAACAATATAAGAGAAATTGGTTAATTTTTTTTTCAACATTTTTTTTCGCTCTGTTCAGGTCAATGGCATTTTTATCAAATATGGTAAAAATTGTAGTTCAGATCATTGATATTTGGAATGAATTTCATAAATTTTGTTTTCTATTTTTTTATTTTCTATACATTCAAAAATTGTTTTATTTATTTTCGCAGTTTTCGACAAATGTTAATATTAAACATACAGTAAAAAAATCGAATACTATCAACAAGAAGAAATGAATTAATTTCCTAAAAAAAAGCGACACATTATTTGAAATTAGAATATTTTTTTCTCCCCAAATCCATTAGCAATTGAAATATCCGAGTTCTTTGACCGCTAGGGACTGCTCAAGTGTTTCGAAGGTCGATTGACACCTTGTGTATCTGTCTGTCTGTCTGTGATGACATAACTGCCGAATAAAAGTCCAATGACTTTTGTGGGTCAATCGAAGAATTCCACGCGTGATTGTAGCGGTTATAGAGTAGAGAGAGACTAGAGAGAGAAAGAGAGAGAGAGAGATGGTAAATAGAAGTGGTGTTTGTATGGGGGTTGTCAGCAGAGGAAATAAGGGTAATGTAGGTCAGTAAATGAATAGCCCAGCACTTTCTCCGGACCGTTTGAAAACAGGCTCCGCCCGTAAAGTGACTGTACACACTGTATACACCGTCATACTCTTTGTGGATCTTCTCTCTCCCGGATCGGTTGTGCCTCCTCTTGAATTCTAACGGGAGATTCGAACGGTACTCGCTTATATATATACGTATGTATAAACGATCTTAGAGATGGAAATCGGACGGATCAAGGCCATGAATTGACGAAAGGCAGCTGCCCGTTTCAATTCCAAAAACGGAAACGCCTTTACTTCCCTAAATTATCCAAAAGGAATGTATTATAGTTGAGATTCTATTATTTAATTCCTCGAGAAAAAAAGGGTATTGGAACAATCGGAAATCGATTTCACCTCATCGTCTTCATATTTCTTATCGAGTTATTAAAATTTCGATTATTCCAATTTCTTACATTGAGATTCGAGTGATTTTTATTTCATCCCTTTTTTGATACTTGAGGAGCATTTTGCAACTTGAAATATTAAGACGTCCAGCATTCATTGCGAAGACTTGAAATATTGGGGTTAGTATAATTAAATAGAAAAAGAAAGGAAATAAGAGAAATTATATTTTTTAATGTAAAATTAATTTAAATTTAATGTAAACTAGCAAAAATTTACGCGCGGCTAACTTTTTTCACCACTTTTTAAAATAAAATTAGCAATTTTAAAAATAATACAACGTAAAAATTTTTAAATAAAAATCTATTTTCATAAAAATAAAATATGAATTGGAATATAGTTTTAATATTATTATAACTATAATAATCATATATTCTGACACAGGGAATTCAGGGAAAAGTCAGCGATTTTTATTAATTGTGTTGAAAAAAATTAAATTTTTAGAATTCATGAGAAAATTCTGAATTTTTGTGTTTTTTTTGTTTGTTTGCCTCATAAACTATAAAATTACCACGAATTCTAATACAAAACGTTCAATTTTTTTAATTTCTGACCAAAATTTCATTTTAAATAATTTTAAATATTGAACAACTATCATAAAATAAATAAATTATTTAATGAATAATTTTACAAATATCTCAAAGTTAATTAAATTTTAAAAAAGTTGGGTTTACAATTTTCATAAATAAATAAACTTCAAACGGTTTCAATTCGAAATTTAAGAAAATTTCAATTTTAAATGAATTTAATTAGAAATTTTAAAGAACTTAAATTTTTGTAAAAATTTTAATAATTCAAAATCTTCTAAAATAATGTCAAATTTATCAATATACACTTAATAAATTATTAAAAATAATGGATTTACAGAAGAATTTCAGTTAAAAACACTTTAAAAAAATTGAATTTTAAAGAAGTTATTTTCAAAAGTATAAAATTAAAATTTTTATCACAAAATTCAATTATGTTTAAAATTCACAAAAAAAATCTCGAAAAAATACCAATTATCATTATAAATAATAAAATTCTTCCTGAAAATTTCAATTATTTTCAAAAATTTTAATTAAAGTTTTGTAAAAATTTCAAATTATTTTTAAAAAATTTCCTTATCTTAAATATCTAAAAATTAATTTAATTTTAAAAGAGTTGCGTTTACAATTTTCATATCAATAACACAGGCCGACAAAATTTCATCAATTGCATGTTGCCTAAAATGTTATTGCTGATTCTTATAGGATTTTGTCCGTAGAATCCAAATTTGACCTTGAAAATATTGGATTGGCTCTAGTTTTCAAGCAACTTACGTTTCAATACGCAAAATACGCATTTTTGGCATTTTTTGAATAAATGTAAAACCAAATACCGAAACAGTAAATTTGTCCGCATAGGACCAAATTAAAGCTTAAATACTACATATAAATCTGCTACGAAATATAAAAATTAAAAATTTCGGACTAATTTTTAAAAATAGTTTACACCTTTATGATAAAAATGACAATTAAAAAAAAATTCTCCATATTGAATGCGCCATTTTGAATATTAAAATCTGAATACAGATTTCTAAGCAGCGACTACAAATACCCCCGGAGAGACTAATTTTTACTTAATTTGTCTTACCTGGTGAAAAGTAATGTTATTTTCAATACGTTTATGAAACAGCGTATGTTCCATTGGACATTAAAGGTTAAAGCGTATATAAATTAAATTTTTTGTTTTTGGATATTAAAGAGCAGTATTTAAGCTGTAATTTGGTCCTATGCGGACAGATTTACTGTTTCGATATTTGGTTTTACATTCATTCAAAATATGCCAAAAATGCGTAATTTGCGTATTGGAACGTAAATTGCTTGAAAAATAGAGCCAATCCAATATTTTCAAGGTCAAATTCGGATTCTACGGACAAAATCCTATAAGAATTGGCTTTCATTGGTTGGGCAACAAAATTTTGTTGGCCTGTGATAATTGAACTCCAAACAGTTTCAATTTGAAATTTTATAAAATTTAAATTTTAAATGAATTTAATTAGAAATTTTCAAGAACTTAGATATTTTGAAAAATTTTAATAATTCAAAATCTTTTAAAATTATGTTAAATTTGTCAAAATATTTAATTAATTATTAAAAATAATGGATTTTTAAAAGAAATTTAGTTAAAAACACTTTAAAAAAATTGAATTTTGAAGAAGTTACAAATAATTGCAGAAATTCAATTACTTTTAAAAGTAATAAAATTATCTTTATAAATAATAAAATTCCAACAAAAACATCTTTTATGCAAAAATTTCCGCCAAGTAAAAATTTTGGAAATGTCGAAATAATTAGTGAAATAAAAATTTACCAAGTAAAATTTGTAACGAATGTATTCAATTGTATTCAATTGTAACAAATGTAGAATTTAATTTAATTATTAACATAATCAGCTAATGAAATCCAATTGTTCGTCTTAATAAAAAATTTCTATTTGAAGCAATTTTAAGATCTTGGCGTCAATGCTTTCATTAATTATAAGTTAGAAACATTATTGACGCCAAGATCTTAAAATTGTTTCAAATAGAAATTTTTTATTAAGACGAACAATTGGATTTCATTAGCTGATTATGTTAATAATTAAATTAAATTCTACATTTGTTACAATTGAATACAATTGAATACATTCGTTACAAATTTTACTTGGTAAATTTTTATTTCACTAATTATTTCGACATTTCCAAAATTTTTACTTGGCGGAAATTTTTGCATCAAAGATGTTTTTGTTGGGATTGAAATACTTTTTGCATCATAATTAAATTCTAGGGTCTTTTATAAAACTGTTTAGTAGTTCAGGCTCTACATTTATCTAGATGTCAAATCCAATTTTTTAGAGAAAAATATAAATATTTCAATATTTGGATTTTTCTAAAAAAATAAAATTTTTTGATATTTAGACAAACGCAAAGACTAAACTTCTAAACGGATATGTAAATTATTCTAGATTATTGTTAATTGTGTTAAAATTTCGATATATATCGCAAGAAATTTAAATACACTTCGTATTTATTAAAATATTTTGATTTTTCTATAAAAAATTGAATTTTTCGACATTTAGACAAACGTAGAGATCAAATTACTTAACAGATTTGTTAAATATTCTAGAATATTATTGAGTGGAGTATAATCTTGATATATATTGCAGGAAATTTGAATAAATTAAAAAGTTTAGTCTCTACGTTTGTCTAAATATCAAAAAATTTTATTTTTTTTAGAAAAATCAAAATTTTTCAAAAAATACGAAGTGTATTAAAATTTCCTGAAATATATATCGAGATTTTACCCCAATCAATGATATTATAGAATATTTTGCACTTCCGTTTAGAAGTTTGCTCTCTGCGTTTGTCTAAATGTCAAAATATTCCATTTTTTTGAGAAAAATCCAAATTTTTCAAAAAATACGAAGTATATTAAAATTTCATGAAATGTATATCGAGATTTTAACCTAATTAATAATATTCTAAAATATTTTAGAAATCCATTTAGGAGTTTACGCTCCACGTTTGTCTAAATCTCAAAAAATCGCTATTTTTTTCGGTTTTCCTAGCTTAAATTCTATAAAAGTATTAAAAATATTCAAATAAACTTGACAGAATTCTTTCTTTTTTGATTCTTTATCCAACAAAAAAAGAATGAAGCAAATCGGTTAAGATTTACTAAAGTTATTCAATTTTATCGAAAAATAGTCGATATTTCGAGAATATATATTCGCGGTTTTTGTTTTTTACTTGGCGGCGATTCTCTACCGCGAATCTTGATTTTTCCTGAAAATTCAATTATTTTCAAAAATTTTAATAAAATTTTTGTCAAAATTTCAATTATTTTTAAAAATTTTCCTCATTTCAATAATTTTCAATATCTACTGTTTTAATAAAACCACCCAAAAGAAATAAATTATTTTTAAAAATTTTAATAAAATTCTTGTCAAAATTTCAATATTATTTTCAAAAATTTGCAATATTTACTGTTTTAATAAAACTACCTAAAAGGAATTAATTGTTTTCAAAAATTTTAATAAAATTCTTGTCAAA
This sequence comes from Leptopilina heterotoma, assembly GCF_015476425.1. Lineage (NCBI taxonomy): Eukaryota > Metazoa > Arthropoda > Insecta > Hymenoptera > Figitidae > Leptopilina > Leptopilina heterotoma. The sequence continues at coordinate 756,862 of NW_025110924.1, read as the reverse complement.
ATTTCAATTATTTTCAAAAAATTTTAATAAAATTCTTGTCAAAATTTCAATTACTTTCAAAAATTTTCCTCATTTCAATAATTTTCAATTAATTTATAAATTCAATTATTTATACATTTTTTATAAGTTTTTCTGAATAATTGAATTATTTTTATAAATAATAAAATTATCGCAGAATTTCAATTATTTTTAATGCAATTTTAATTGAATTCCTTGAAAAATGTAACTATTCTTAAAAATTTTATTAAATTTCGTCAAAATTGATTGAAAAATGAATTTTAGTTAAAATTTTAGATAATAATTAAATATGAAAATAATTTTGAAAAAAATTACAGTAACAATATTCTTATAATATAAAATAATGATTTTAACACTCGATTCTATTTAATTATTATAAAACATGAAGTGATCGATTTCTTTATGTTTTATAACAATATTTTTAAAGTTGATTAATTTCAAAAAGGTTTGAATTTAAATCTTTTGAAGAATTTTAATTCCTATGGAAAAATAATAATAATTAAATATTGAAAATATTTAAAAAAGAAATTATTGTTTTCGAATAATTTTACAATGAAAGATATTCGTAAAAAAATTTAACAGAACACTTTTTTTTAATAAAAATTTTTTCCTTTATTTTCTAAAAATTCAAAAATTTTCCATTTCATTTTCAATTAAAATTTGTAATTGACAAATTTAATTTTTAAACATTTTTTTCCGTTTATTTTTGAAAAACTTTGAATTTTATTAAAAGAATTGTAATTTTAAAAAATAGAAATAATGTAAATTATTTTCTAATGAAAATTGAAAATTTTCTACAAAAATATTAAGATTGTAATTCTAGTCAGTTATGATTCAAATAAATTGTTGATCAGGTCAATTATAATTGTGATCAAATTTTATTCTGGTCAATTATGGTTCAAACAATTGTAGTTTAATTAAATTATAAATATAAGATGAATTGTAATTCTTGTCAATTTTAATATTAATCAGTTGTAATTCTTGTCAATTTTAATATTAATCAATTGTAATTCTTGTTAATTTTAAATTTTAATATTAATCAATTCTAAATTTAATCAATTGTAATTTTAATTAATTGTAGTTTAGGTCAATTTTAATTTCTGGAAAAGCCTTTTTGGTAAAACCAACTATTTCCAAAAATAGCTATTTTTTGCATAATATTTACTTCAGTTTATTTATTTCTAATTATTATAATGAGATTTGTATGTTTATTTAAATCACAGATTGGAAATTAATCAGTTGATTTAATATTTATTTAAACATTTTTTAAAAATTATTTTATAATTTAAAATATATTAAAACTAACTAAAGCTAATTTCTGATTTGATTATATATAATAAAGTAATTTATAATCTTATTATGTATAATAGGATTATAAATTACTTTTTTTGTTGTTGCTGTCTGGTTAATGAATTCTCGCAGAAGTTTAGTTTGAAATTCAGACGTGGAGATTGAAAAGTTGTGGCACGTTTGAATACACTTCTGCATTAGAGATTATTATCAACTATATATTCCAGTGAAGAACAGCTGGACGAATAACGTTAGACCGGATAGATCTTGTAACACACTTGATACATAATTTTCTTCTGCGATAAAAATTCCAGTCAAAAAGAAGAAAAAAAATTACTTTACAGTTATTTCGATTTGAATTATCATTATCATATATTTGGAAAAAGAATAATGTTCCGAACATGCCGCATTATATTTGCAAATAAAATGAATTTGTAAAAAAAAATTTATACGTTCATATAAAAATTAAAAAAAAAAAATTAATTTTAATTATAATTAATTAAATAAAATTCGATAAATTTTCTTACTATAAATTTTTAATTTTTAATAAATTTTTTACCGAAAAAAAGTTTATAATTTCCTTTCGAGGAGAAATATTTTTAATCGGACAAGTAAAAGTGGGTAAAAATAAATCGATAAATATAGAAAAGTGCAAAATGACAAGGAAAGTTTTCAGTAGAAAATGAGGAGTGAGGTAAGACTGCATCACTTTTAATGCTAAGTTATTACAAGTTTAAGTACTAGAAAGTTGATGTCTTGCTATTTACCAACACAAAGTATATATATTATTCTATCTCTTAAATATAGAAAATAGTTTTATTCTATTGTTTTTTTGAATTAGAGAACAAGAATTGATATTTCTCATTAAATCAAAAATATATTCAATTAGAAAAAGAAAATCGGACATTTTTCCGAAAAAATTAATTTCATAATTTTTTTCGAAGCAATAAACATAAATTGAACGATTTTCAACCTAATCTGTATAAATAAATATATAAATAAATACATTGTCAATACATTCAATATTATGAAATTATTAATATTTAATATTATTCAATTGAGAAATTATTAATAAAGAAATTAATAAAAAATAAATAATTAATTATTCAGTAATTAACTTTCTCTCACGAAAATTGTTTCAAAAATATAATTTTTGAAACAAGTTTCTGTAGCGAAAGTTATTTATTATTTAACTATTCAGCGAAAAGAATTAATTGAAAATTAGTAATTAATAATAATTAATATAGAAATAGTCAACACCAAAAGACATCGTTAAAAATGATAAATAATAATTAATAATTAATAAATAATAATGAGAATTCTTATTTCATAATTTGTATTTATCAAATTGTAAAGTCACAAATAAAGTTAATCACTTCGAAAACTTTTCCTCGGAAATGACAATAATATTCGTTTCGTCAAATGCATATAAGCCTTCAGTCTTTAATCTCGAAAGAAGATTTGCAAATCTTTTTTTCCAATTAAAAATTCAATCCTTATTGAATAATTCGATATTTATTATCCAGCTGTAAAAAAAATGACAATAGATAAGGAAAATTTTTTTTTATCAAAAAATAAATGAAATATTTTTATAATTTCCTATATAAAATATTAATTATGACAAATATGCACTGAAAAGAAAATTTAATTGATTCAAATAATACTTTTCTATTATATCAAATAAATATTTACTTGAATCAAATAATTCTTATTTATATCAAATAATTATAACAGATTAATTCTAAAAATTATTTTTTCTATGAATAATTAAATTTCTAAAATTTCTACACCGAAAAATTTGTTTAATTAATTAATTTTTGTTTTTTGAATTGTTTAATTCACTAATTTATTTAGATCAAATAAATTTTTTCACATTGTAGAAAATAATTGAAATAATTAAATTTTGAAAGAATTTAAGTTTTAATTTGTAAAAATAATTAAAGTTGAAAAATATCAAAATTTCTAGAAATTCAAGTAATTTTTTTTAAATTGAATTTTGAAAGAAATTTTTCAAAAATTATTAAATTAAAAATAATAATTGATTTAGAGATGAATTATTAGTTAAAAATTCTAAACTGAAAATAATTTTATTTACTCAAAAACCGATTAATTGTAAATAATTTTATTGGCTCGAAAAAACCGATTAATTGTCTATTAACGAATTAATATTTTACTTCAATCAACTGCTTTTTAACTAAAACAAATAAATTTTATTTGAATCAAAAAATTTAAATATTTGAAACAAGTGCCATATTTAATTAATTTAAATAAAATTTTATTTTGATTCAAGTAAACATTTATTAGATAATAAACAATCGGATATTTAAATAAAATAAATTTTTTTCACAATATGCAGTCAATTCGTAATAATTAAGCATTTGATAAATTTAATTTCTCAATAAATTGAATTTATTTTATTTTTTATTATTGTTATTATTATTATTAATTAATTATTTTTAATTAATTTTTAAATAAAGTTTTTGTCCGACAATAATTTATTTATACCGGTGTAAAAATTCGTCTCGAAATTTCTTTTTATCGACGAAACATAAATACATGTGTGTAATGATTATTGAAGGAGAAGTACAACTTGAATTTTTAAAAGTGAGTCAATTCAAAAACGGTTTTTGATCGTTGATTTCCTGAAGAGGGTTCATGTTGCGGTCACGGTGATGGATGACGATTAAAAAAAAAAAAAAAAAAAAAGTAAAAGAGTAAGGAGAGAGAAAGAAAAGAGAAAAAAAAGAAGTGTGACGACCGTCTTGAGCGTGCAGACTCGCGGAGAGAAAATCTAACGGTACAGAAACACGGCACACAGCTTTTAGTTCGCGCTGATATTACGTCCTCAAGTTTCGTAACTCCGTACCTCGTTTCATAACTGAAACTAGCGGTTCGCTCAAGAATAATATAATACGGTATTGTGCGACAAAAAATAAAAGAGAGGAACGAAAGAAATTTAACATTGCCCCAAAAAATTTTTCTTTGAATTTAATATAAATACGTGAGGTAGATGAGGATCAGGATTAAGGGCGTGCGAAAACATTTTGTTTTTTTTCCTTTCAGTAAAAAAATTGAAAAAGAAAAGGGGGAAGTAAATGTAGATTTTAAGATTATTTGTTGAATCTGATACTTATGACCTAAATCACAATTGATTGAAATAACAGGTTTGAAATAAAAAATTACCAATAATATAATAGAGTGACATTGAAATAGACCGAAACTACAATTGATTTAAAAGATAAAAGACTTAATTTATAACAGATTTGTATTAAAATTGACCTAAACTACAATTGATTCAAAGTATCAAACGGTCCAACATACAACAAATCGAAATTAAAATTGACCTAAACTACATTTTTACATACCACAAATATCCATAAGATTGTAGTTTAGGTCAATTTTAATATTAACTTGTTGTAAGTTGGACCGTTTGATTCTTTGAATCAATTGTAGTTTAAGTCAATTTTTGACCTGTAAGTTAGGTCACTAACAGTTTAGATGAATTGTAGTTTTGATAACTCTTAATTTCATTTGTTGTAAGTTAGGCTACTTTCATCGCATGTAGTTTAAGTCAATTAAAATATTATTTTTTATAAGTTTAGCCATTTGATAGATAACAATAATTGTAGTTTAGGTCAATTTCCATGTTAATCTGCTATAATTAAGGTTTATTTTTGGTTTTAATTGAATGTAGTTTTGTGCCAATTTTAATAACAATTCGTTTAGTCACTAACAGTTTCCATTCACTGTAGTTTAGGTCAATTTTATCTATAATAAATTGTAAGTTTGTCCACTAACAGTTTCTTTTCACTGTAGTTTAGGTCAATGTTATTTGTAACAAATTGTAAGTTTAGTCCCTAACAATTACCATCGATTGTAGTTTAAGTAATTTTTAGTTTCAATAAATTGTAGTTCAAGTCACTAGTAATTTCAATCCTTAATAATTACAGGCGCAGGTAATTTAAATTTCAGGATAAATTAAAATTTGGAATAATTGATGAACTGTAGTTTAAATTGACTCTAGTTCGGGTCAATTGTAATTTTGATCACTTGTCAATATTCTCAAACGTAATTTAGGTCAATAATATTTTGAAGCAGTTTTACTTTAGGTTAATTATAATTTCTATCAATTAAACATTTCGTTCATTATTGTTTAAAATAATTGTATTTTAGATCAATTACAATTTGAGTGAATTATATTTTTGGTCAACTGTGGTTCAAACTAATTGTAATTTAGGTCAATTATAATATGAATCAATCTCAATTCTGGTCAATTATTATTCAAATCAATTGTAATTTTGGTCAATTATGATTCAAATGAATTGTAGTTCAGGTCAAATTGTAATTCTAGCCAATTATGATTCAAATAAATTGTAGTTCAGGTCAATTATAATTTAAAAAATTATAGTTTAGGTCAATTATAATTAGGATTAAATTTGGTTCTGGTCAATTATTATTCAAAATTTATTGTAGTTCAGGTCAATTATAATTTGGATCAATTGTAATTCTGATAAATTATTATTCAAATAATTGTAGTTCAGGTTAATCATAAATCGAATGAATTGTAATTCTGGTCAACTGTGAAGTCGATCAATAGTAAATTAAGTAAATTATTCTTCAATTTAATTGTAGTTCAGGTTAAGTACTATTTAATTGATATTTTTAATTTTTAATTGATAATTTAATTGTAGTTCAGGTCAATTACTATTTGGATCAAGTGCAATTCTATTTAAATATGGTTGAAATTAATTCTACTTTAGGTCAATTATACTTTAATCGATTGTAGTTCAGGTGAATTATAATATTAAACAATCGTGATTCTGGTCAATTATTAGTAAAATTGATTGTAGTTCAGGTCAATTATAGTTTTGAGAATTCGCGTTTCTTTTTAATTATGGTTTCAATTAATTATAGTTTACTCAATCGTGTTTCAGGTCGATTGTGGTATGAATTAAACATAGTTCTAGTCAATTATGGTTCAAATTAATTGTAGTTCTGGTCAAAATTAATTTGAATTATTTATAATTCTGGTCAATTATTGTTTAAATAATTGTAGTTCAGGTAAATTATATATTTAATTAATTGCAATTCTGGGCAATTGTATTGTTATCAAAGTGTAATTCTGGTCAATTATGGATCAATAAATTGTAATTCTGGTCAATTATGGTTCAAATAAATTGCAGTTAAGGTCAATTATTATCGGGATTAAATTTAGTTCTGGTCAATTATAGTTGAAATGATTGTAGTTTAGGTCAATTACAGTTCATATGAATTATAGTTCAGGTCAATTTTAAATTATTATTCGTATGAATTGTAGTTCAGGTTAATTATAAATTGAAGTTCAGATAATTTATAATTCGTATAAATTGTAGTTCAGGTCAATTATAATTCGTATAAATTATAGTTCAGGTCAATTATTGTGCTAATAAATTTAATTTTTTTACATCCAATATTTCAAATCATTATTTTTAATAAATTCTAGTTTAGATAGTATTAAAAAATTTTTTTTCCCCAATAAAAAAAACGATTTCAAACTGAATTTATAATTTTTCATGAATATCCTGCTCGAGTACATTGACACTGATATTACTCATGTCGACACTTTTGTGATGTTATTATGTATTACATATCGTTAAATAGTAAATATTGTAGCTTATATCGTTGTGTCGCAATTTTAACATACATTATTCAATGTTAATTGTACGCGCAGTTAAAATGTAAATATCTAATGAACCTAAATTAGATATTTTAAAATAAACACCTACAAATTTTCTAGCAGTGGAATTTTTTTTTTGCTCCACAATCTAGAAAAAAATACAGGAGTCTCTAAAAATGACAATGACTTATTTAGAAATTGATAAATTCTGAAAAGTCTCTCTCATTGTTGTTTTTTTTATTAATAATGTTATCGTATGTGTGAAAATCTTGTTTTCTCTCATTGATGATGATGATGAAATTTGCAAGTTCAATGTGAAGAATATAGTCGTCTGGAAAAGGAAGGAAGAAAGGAAGTAGTGGGAAAATGAGGGTAAAAAATTGAAAGAAAGTGGGAGTGAGAGGGAGAAATAAAGATAGAGAAGAGGGGAGTGGTTTTTCTCACTATAACATAATATTCAAGTCTTTCGTGCTCTTTATAGCGGGCAACTTTCACATCACAGGAGATCTCTCTTGCGAGTAAGAAAGTGCAGATGTAACACTTATATTACGGGGCCAGCATAATAATCTCCGTTAATCTAAGCTTTCGGTTATAATATTCGAAAGAGAGAGAGAGAGAGAGAGAAAAAAAAATATCAAAGTGGCGAAAAAAATTGTGTGAAATATGTTTTATGAAGGAGGAGATATGTCGCAATTTCTGACTTAAGTAGTTTTTAAAAGCCCCTCTCTCCCTTTCCCACCATTGCCAATGTCAATGTCGATGGCCAACCATGACTTCGTAATAATGACTCTCGTAAAAGAAATTTATTATACTCCTCAAAAAATTACGAAGCTAATTTAATTCCTTTTTATTATTATCTCAATCTTTACTTTTACTCTAGTTGAGAAGTTGCATTTATCGACTATTTTTACTGGAAAAAATCGAAATGAATAAAATGAATCATTTGAGAAAATTAACTATATATTAATCTCCGTATTATTTCATTCATTTTGTCCGCTCTCTGCAGTTTGAAGTTAGTTTCTGTATATATGCTTTTCTTTTTTGCTTTAAAAAATATTGTTTGACAAATCGAAAATAAGATTTTTTTCACGATTTAGAATAAAATAATATTACAAATTAAAATTTAGAAAAATTACAATTAACAAATGAAAAAACATACCTATTTTGTTTGTTTTATATTTTTTTCTGTAACAAATATTGTTTCTTAATATTTTTGTGGAAAATTCTCAATTTTCACAAAGAAATAATTTGCATCAATTCTATTTTTTAATTTCAATTGTTTTAATAAAATTCAAAGTTTTTCAAAAATAAACGGAAAAAATGTTTAAAAATTCTATTTGTCAATTACAAATTTTAATTGAAAATGAAATTAAAAATTTTTGAATTTTTAGAAAATAAAGGAAAAAAATTTATTAAAAAAAATGTTCTGTTAAATATTTTTACGAATATTTTTAATTGTAAAATTATTCGAGAACAATAATTTCTTTTTTAAATATTTTAAGTATTTAATTATTATTATTTTTCCGTAGAAATTAAAATTCTTCAAAACATTCAAATTCAAACCTTTTTGAAATTAATCAACTTTAAAAATATTATTATAAAAAATCAAGTGTTAAAATCATTATTTTATATTATAAAAATATTCTTATTGTAACTTCTTAAAAATTATTTTCATATTCAATTGTTATCTAAAATTTTCACTAAAATTCATTTTTAAATAAATTTTTATTAGAAAATTCTACGAGAATTCAATTATTTAAATGCAAAGGTGAAATTTTATTAAAATTTTTTTTTAATAATTGATTTCTTTTGGGAAGTTTTATTAAAATAGTAGGTATTGAAAATCATTGAATTCAGGAGACTTTTTGAAAATAATTTTATTAAGAATTTTATTAAGTTTTTTTTAATAAAAAAAAAATTATTTTTTTATAAAAATAATTGAATTTTTGCTGAAAAAATTTTGATTATTTAATAAATAATGGAATTATTGTGAAAAAAATTTGTAAATAATTGGATTCCTGTGAAATTTTTTTTATTTATAAAAATAACTAAATGTTTGCGTAGAAATTTATTAAAATTTTGTTTAAATAATTAAATTCCTTTGAAAAATTTTATTAAAACAGTAGACATTGAAAATCATTGAATTGAGGAATATTTTTGAAAATAATTGAACATTAAAGAAGAATTTTATTATTTTTATTATTTTAATTATTATAATTTGAATTTAATTATTTATTTTACTATATTTATTTTATAATTAAAAAGCCTGAAGTCGTATTTAGGCATTTTTATTAAAAAATAATTTTAAAAAATTGTTTTTAACAAAAAGGAAATATTTACTATATATAATATTTTTATAATAAAATAGAACATACATTATTTAAGCTAAAGTAATAAATTATTGCAATGATACTTTACAGCTAAAACAATACAAAACATGATGAATCATAGACCAACATTTTCCTAATGCATTTCTCTTGACCTGATGAAGAAATTAAAAAAAAAAAGCTTGTGTCTAGTCACGTGGGCCGTTTATAAACTTCCCACTTGTGTTTCTATTAAAGGAAAAAGGAACAAGGAAGAAATAGTCTGTGTTTGTAGGGAGAAAAATTTAATCATAAAGCATGTCTGCACATAACAGTATATAGATATGTAAAAATTTGATCGACGAAATTTTCCACTAAGGGCATTTACATCAAATTTATTAGACACTCTATATTGATATTTGCCTATAAACGACTGATATATTTAATTTAGCAGGTCTTTCAACTGTTTTCGGATTCGGAGTCTAATAAATTATCATAAATTATTTTTATTTCTAACTCAAATTAAATTTTTCAGGAGCAATTATTTCGATCATTGTTTTTTTTTTAACTATAATGCTATTTTTTGTAATTAACGAAAGTTAATAATTTTATTATTTTAATTTAATTTAATTTATGAATCTATTTATTTTTTACTTTATTTAGTAATTTTTTTAATTTTAATTTAATTTATGAATTTATTAAATTTTAACTTAATTTAATAATTTTTTTTCATTTTAATTTAATTTATGAATTTATTAATTTTTAACTTTATTTAATAATTTTATTAATTTTTACTATCAATTATAATTATTAAACAATATTATATAAATATTCTGAAAAATATTAATATTATTGCGATGATCCACAAGTTTTGAACGTTCAAATGAACGAAATTAAATTAATATTTTATTAATTACAGTTAATAATTAGTAATAATAAAAATAATAATTTTATTTGTATTATTTTAGATAGAGTACCTAAAAAAGTACAATACTACTACAGTTAGAATAATTCACATTAAAATATTAAATCAAGACTTTTGTTGTAATTTAAATGAGAGAAGAAAAAAAACTTCATTTTAAAAATAACAGTCATTGTAACGGTAATAAATACAATTATATAAACGATCCTGTAATATGTTTTTAAAATAAAATAAAAATAGAGTTAAAAGTGTTATTTACATGAATAAATTACACAATTGGTTGGACTTTAATAATCCATTTCATTGAAAATACTTAATGTTTCATCATCATATTATTTTACGTTTTGCGTAAATACAATAAATTTAGAAAAAATTATTTTCAAATATTTTAAAAAAGACGTGCGTAATTTAAAATTTTTATTTATTGTCTAAGAATTTACAAAATAGTATTAAATAATGTATTCATCGATTAATGTCACATTTGATCTTTATTGGTACGAATAGAATAGGATAGAACAAAATTTTTGAAAGTTTGAATTTTTGTAGTTTAAATTCTTCACCAATTATTTATTTATTTTTATTTTGCTTAATTGGATTTTTTTTTATTGTTTAGATTGTTCATATAGTTGATATTTTTATATTATAATTATAAAATGATAATTATAATTAATTGAAAATAATGATAATTTATTATAATTAATTTTAATTCATTGAAAGTTATAATGATAATTAATTATAATTTTATAATTCATTCATTATAATTAATTGTAATTAATGATAATTTATCATTGTTAAAACTATTAATAAATTATGCTGATGAATGTCAGAAATTATTAAAATTAGTTCAAATAGAAGTTAAAAGTTTTTAATAGTGCTGTTTAGAAAAAAACTATAATTATTTATATCAGTAATATTTCAATTCTTTGCGAAAATATTATTTCACGTTTGTGTAAATTGATGATATAATCATTGTAAGTAATTTAGAAATTGATAATAATATACCTAATTTCCAATATATATGCTGTTAAAAACTATTTTACAAAAAAATATATTTACGGAAAAATATTTTATAGAATATAACTAATTTAAATTAGTGACTCAATTTTTATAAAACATTTTTAAAATATTTAAATATTAGACAGTGTTTATTCAATTTGAACGTTTTAAAATACAATAATTCAAGATTGTCAAAAAATACGTATATATATTTTTTTACGAAAATTCCCGTTAATTTTCAAATAAATAAATAAAAAATTGGAATCATAATAAAGAGTCAGAAATAACCATGTGGTATTTAAAAAAAACCACTCAGTGAATAAAGAAAGAGATGATGAAAAGAAAAGGCAAAAAAGGGCAAAGAAGAAAGAAAGAGGCCGAAGAAGAAGAAAAGGGACGAACTAATTTAATATTTTTATAACTCATAAGCCGTTGGAAATGTCCTGTAAATGTCTTTGATGTCTCTTGAAGTAAATTGCCAGAAAAAAGAAAAACTTTTTTTTGCATGAATTGAATATGATGAAAGAGAAGATTTCAAGAGTTTTCGCAACTTTTTTTCAAATCCGTTAATTGAGCGAGAGTCCTAATGTCTTTGAAAATTAGCAGTGGTACTTTTCGTACACAATCTTCAATCGAAAATTCTCTAAGGAATTATTATTATTTTCATATTTAAAAAATTTTTTAAATTCACATATTAAATATACATAATTAATTACATGACTCGGAGTGATCGATTTTTTTCATCATCTTAATAATTTATCGACCGAGTGATTGTCTATTTAGAAAAAATTAAATAAAATTCTTTGCAAGAAATTAAATTATTTTCAATTACTTATTTTCAAATTGTATTAAAATTTAACGAAAGGATTCAATTATTTTTTTTTAAATTTTAATGAATTCTTTGTAGCAATTCAATTATTTTTATAAATAGTACAATTCTTCGCAAAAATTGAATAATTTTTATAAAAATTTCTACTTCTGAATTCAATTATTTTCAATAATAATATAATTTTCTATGATTTTAATAAATCATAAAATTTTTCAAAAAAAATTCAATAATTAAAAAAAAAATTTAATAAAATTCTACAAAAACTTTTAATTATTTTTAAAAAATAAAAATTTCACAGGAATTTCATTATTGACAAATTTTTTTATAAATTTTTTCGCAATTATTTAATTATTTTCATAAATAATAAATTTTTTTACAGGGATTCAATTATTTTCGTAGATAATAAAATTCTTTTTAGGAATTAAATTATTAAAACTCATTGGAGAATTTTAATTATTTTTAATACAATTTTAATCGAATACGTCGAAAAAATTCTTAAAAATTTTATTAAAATTCGTCAAAATAATTCAGTTATTTAAAAATTTATAGATAAAATAAATTTTAAAATTCTTTATGAGAATTCAATTTTAAGAAACATGCAATTATTCAATAAATTGTTATTTTTCTATTTAAATAATTGAATTATAGTAGAATTTTCTCATAAACATTGAGTTAAAAATGGATTTCAATTAAAATTATAGATTACAATTTAATTTTTTAAAGCATTAGAATGTAAATTTTTAGAAAAAATTGAATTTTGAAAAAATTTCAGATTAAAATCTTTGAAAATTTGAATTTTTTATATTTTTAACTAAAAATTCTGTGGAATTAATTTTTTTTTTTTTAAGAAACTTTAATTGCGGGGTTTTTTTTTTGAAATTATTTAAAGTTTTTATTTTCTAATATTTATTTAATTGAAGAATTTACGAATAATAGAAATTTTGTAAAATTGAATTGTAAACAAATGAATTTGAAAATTCTTAAAGAACTCTTTCAAAAATTATTAAAAATAATGGATTTATAGAAAACGTTTAGTTAAAAACAGGAAAAAAAAATTCGATTATGTAAAAGTTACAAATTACTGCAAAAATTCAAATATTTTCAAGACTAATAATATTTTTCGCAAAAATTAAATATTCTTTAAAAGAAATAAAATTCTTCTTAGGGATTAAATTATTTTCACAAATAATAAAACTCATTGCAGAATTTCAATTATTTTTAATACAATTTTAATCGAATTTTTCGAAAAATGTAATTATTCTTAAAAATTTTATTAAAATTCGTTGATAGAATTCAATTATTTGAAAATTTGTTGATAACGATTCTTTATAGAAATTGAATTTTAAGAAGCATGCAATTATTCAATAAATTATTTATTTGCATTTTATTTATATTTAAATAATTGAATTCTAGTAGAATTTTCTAATAAAAAATTATTTTCATTTCATAAAAATTAATTTCAGTTATTAGATAATAATTGAATATTAAAAGCAATATAGCGTGGATTTTTAAAAATAATTGAATTTTGAAATTAATTTTTTTTTCAAAAAGTTTAATTGAATTTTTTAAATATTATTTGAAGTTTTTATTTTCTAATATTTATTTAAATGAAGAATTTAAGAATAGTGGAAATTCCGTAAAGCTGCATATTGTAAACAAATGGATTTGAAAATTCTCAAAAGAACTTTTTCAAAAAATTATTAAAAATAATTATTTAAAGAAAAATTTCAATTGAAAACACTAAAAAAAAATTGAATTTTGGAGAAGTTACAAGTAATTGCAGAAATTCAATTCTTTCAAAAATTAATTAAATTACATATTCTTCCCAGGAATTCAATTACATATGATGAATTTCTAAAAATTTGAAATTTTAATTTATAGTTTTAAGTAAAATATAAATTTTATAGTATAAAAGTATAAAAAATAAGTTCTCTTATTTGGCTCGGACTGGTTATATTTTTGTCCGTAAATGGTCCGTAATTTTTAATTTTTGGTCCGTAAAGTCCGTATTTTTAAATACTTTCACTGGTTCGAGCCCTGGGTTAGGTTAGAAATAATAAATTGGAATAAAATAAAGTAAATCTTTAATTAATAAATTGAGGGACTGGATGCTATAAATATTAAATCATTAATATTAAATCATAAATATTATTATATTATTATTATTAATATTTTTGTTGTCATGATTATTATTATTATTGTTACAAAAAGGACAAAGGAATGACGATGTGCCTTTTTTGCCTCCCTCCCCCCGCATGTATATGATAGTCCAATCGGTGGGCGTCCCACACTCGCCTCAGGAACAAGACGGTTGTCCCACTTTTATATTTTTAACATTGCCGGTCTACTTTACGTGTCGGCGCGTTCTCGAGCTCCGGTAAATATTTACAGTTAACATCGTTACATAATAAGTATACAGGCAATGTTCACGGGCGCTTGAATTGAGGACCGCGCGAGAGAGGTTCGGTAGTACGTGCGATAACGGGTTATTATGTCTTTCGCAAAATATATTATTTTCAATTGTTTAAATATTAAACAAGTCATGAAAAGGCACGTTCCTTCCCCCTCCACTCATCCCCAACCCTCTTCCTCATTTTTTCTTCTTCTCTTCCATATAAATAATACAATTTCATGGAATTCGTGTATGATATTGATCATCATTTTATTTCTTCGAGGAGAATTTCTCCAAATATATTCCTTTTGATTGCACACTTTGATTAAAAAAAAAATTGGGCGCGCCGTATTTATTCAATATTTGCGGAAAATATTTAAGTTCTATCTCTTTATTTCTTTTTTTTGTCTGATATTTATATTCTACTTTTGGAAGAAAATATTATGTAAACTTTCTCTTTGTTTGTAGTAGGGCATGTTTATTTTTATTTTTTGAATTTACTTAGCAGGAGATTTGGATTTTGCTTTGCGAATAAAGTGATTTCTTTCTGGGGAGGGGGATGGATTTGAAATATTTTAGGGGAGGAAAATAGAAAACTTTTTTGGGAGCGGAAAATTAAAATTATTATTAGGAAAGAAATTGAAATTTTTTTTAAGGGAGGAAATTAAATTTTTTTTTGCCTTTTTTTCAATTTTCCTCAAGACATGAGAAATAATATTCTCTTTGTGGGAAAATAGAAAAAAATTTTATTTTCCTATACAAAAGTTTTATTTTCTTCAAAAAAAAAATTTTTTTGATTTTTCCTTCTAAAGAAAATTTGGGAAAAAGAAAACATTATTTTAATTTTCTCCCTAAAAATAATATTCTTTTTTCTAGCATTTTTTATTTTCTCCCTAAAAGCAAATTTAATTTCCTCCTTAAAAATAATTTTTAAATGTTTTATTTTCCCCTACAAAAAAAAAAAATTAAGAAATAGGATAAAAACAATTTTAATTTTCCTCAAAACAATTTTTATTCTTTTCTTAAACTTTAGGAGGTGAAACTTCAAATTGTTTTTAGTATGGAAATAAAAATTATTTTTAGGAAGGAATTATAAAATTTTTTCAGAGAATAAATTAAAATTGATTTTGTTTTTTACTACAATTTTTTCCAGCAGGGGAAAAATAAAAGAAATGTTTTTTTTAAAGAGGAAAGAAAAATTGTTTCTATTCAAATTAAAATTGTTTTTCAGGAAGCAAATAGAAATTATTTTTATCATTTTCCTCAATTTTCTCCAGCAGGGGAAAATATAAATGTAATTTCTATTTTAAGAAATAAAACTTGCTTTTAAGGAATTTAAAATTATTTTTGGTCCTTTCTTTTTAGGAGGGGAAAATTGAAAATTTTTTTTTTTTTGGAGACAATTAATATTATTTGTTGGGAGGAATTAAAAATTGCTTCTAGGGAAATAAAAATTGTTTTTTAGAGAGGAAATTAAAATTGTTTTATAATGAGGGTGGATACAAAAAATTGTTTCTAGGGAAGTTAATATTGTTTTTGTCTTTTTCCTATATTTTGTTTAGAAGGAAAAATTAATTTTTTTTGTTAAAGAAAATCAAAATTGTTATTAGAGAAATTAATGTTTTGTTCTTATCTGGATTTTTTTTTTAGAAGAAGAAAATTAAAATCTTTTTTTGGGGGTAAATTTATATTTTTTGTTGAGTAGAAATTAAATTTTTTTTAGGCAAATAAAAATTGTTTTAGTCCTTTTTCTAAATTTTCTTTAAAAGGAGAAAATTAAAATATTTTTTAGGGAGGGAATTAAAATTGTTTTTGTCCTTTTTCTAAATATTCTTTTAGGAGGGGAAATTTAAAATTCTTTTAGGGGGTAAATTAAACCTGTTTTTATATGGGGGGAGATTAAAAATTGTTTAGAAAAATTGCTTTCAGGGAGAAAATAAAATATTGTTGTTAGGAAAATAGAATTTTTTTTAGTTAAAAAATGAAAATGAAAATTGATTTTTCCTTTCCTCCTGAAACTTCTTTATAGGAAGGAAAAATAAAAATATTTTTTAGATAGGAAGTAAGTTTTTTTTATGGAGGAAATAAAAATTATTTTTGTCTTTTTTCTAAATGTTTTTTAGGAGGACAAATTTAAAATTCTTTTAGGGAAAAATAAAATTTTTTTTTGAAGGGTGGTAAAAAATTGTTTCCAGAAAATTGCTTTCAGGGAGAAAATGAAATATTGTTTTTACAAAAACTAAAATTGTTTTTAGGAAAATAAAAAATTTGTTTAGTACGGAAGTTAAAATTGATTTTCCTTTTCCTGAATTTTCTTCAGGATGGAAAAATTAAAATATTATTTTTAGTAGAAAATTAAAATATTATTTTGAGTAGAAAATTAAAATACTATTTTTAGTAGAAAATTAAAATTCTTATTAGAAAGGAAATTAGAATTGCTTTTAGGGATGAAATTAAAATTGTCTTCTGGGAGAAAATAAAAAATTGTTTTTAGGAAAATTAAATTAATTTTCAAGAAGGAAATTAAATTAATTTTCTGGGAGAAAGTTAAATTTATTTTTAGGCAGAAATTTAAATTTATTTTTCAGCAAAAAAAATTAAAATTATTTTTAGACAGAAAATTAAAATTATTTTTAGTCAAAAAAATTAAAATTTATTATTATCCTTTTCCATAAATCGGAAATTCTGATAAAATATATATTATATTGAATGGCAATATTATGGGAGAGTAAAAATTTTTTTAAATGACTTCCCGATTCTTTATGTAATGGTCGTGTCTTATTTTTCAAGGATCATTGCGAATCATTTAACTAATACTTATATAGTGTGTCGTTTTTTCTCTCTCCCCTCCCACTCTTGTGTTACAAATGGAAATCAACAATTACAAATGAAGTTAAAATAGTAGTGAAAAATGCAACATTATGTTTATTACGTGTACTCACTATATTAACCTTGCGCACCTGAATTTATCGTATCCAGTAAAACCTCGACTGTTGCTTGTTACAACTCCTCATGGTTACTTTTTATCTTTAAAGACCTCTCTCAGGCAGAAGGCCACAAGTCCCAGACTAGCAGACTGCCAAGGATAACAAGACGAGCCAATTATTGGGTTATCAATAATTTTCAAATAGCTCACAAACAGGAAAAAAAATTATTTCCTAATTTTTTTTCACTTTTTTTCTTTCTTTATCAAAAAAAAAAAAAATTATTTATTTATAACCAATAGAAAAAAATTGCATTTTAGAAAAAGGAAAAATTATTATTATTGGGCAATTTTTTTTAATTAAAAAGAAAATCAAAAAATAATTATAATAATATACCTAATTAATAAATAAATAATTTTTTTTAATTAAAAGGAGTATCATTTTAATTAAAAAAAAATTAATTATTTAAATTTATTTAAATAATTGTAAAAAATGAAAATTATTTCTAAAAATGAAAGAAATTTTGTATTTCTAAGATTCTAACAAATTATAATTTAATAAATAAATAACAAGAGAAATAATAATATAAATCGAAAATCGTGACAATGTATTGAAAAAAAATTCAAAAATTATTTTCATTGAACGAAATAAAGGGAGTGTATATAAAAAATGATAACACAATTGGAAAAATTATTACACAAAAGAAAAGGAAACAAAACTCAAAGGTCATAATATTATAAATAACCAACACTTGAACGAATATTAATTTTCTATTACTTTGTCTATATGAGATTGTTACGTGTGTTTAATTAATTTTTTTTTTTTTGAAAGTAAATAGAAATTTCGTCAAATGAAACACAACTGAAAATATAAATTTTTTCAGTTGTTTAAACATTTTTAATATTTTAGAATTAAAATTTCAAAGTAGCAAGATTCTGAAAAAGAAAAATAGAAGAAACATAATTATTAACAATGTTGAAAAAATAAAATTTACATTGAAATTTCCCAACTTTTTTTTTTTGAATATTTGAATATTACAAATATTTCCTAATTTAGATGTGGGTGTATGTATATTTCTGTTACATAAAGACAAAAATTTCCCAATTACACTTTTTTTTTAGAAAAAAACAGAAAATGTTCATTTTGTAACGAAAATTTTTCATTAAAAATTAAATGAATTTTGATATTATAATAGAAGGAAAAATATGAAAAATTTTGCAGAGAAACATAAAAATAAAAATAAAATAAATAATAAAAGTAAATAAAAGTAAATAAAAATAAATAAAAATAAAATAAAGAAAAGTATTTTCTTATGAAAGGGAAATTTATAATTTAAAGTATAATATATTTTTAACACAAAATATATTGTAAATAATTTCTATTATTTTTTGAAATTATAATTTTGTATTATTAAGGAACAAAATGAAAGAAAATAAAAATAAAGAAACGTATTTTTTTTTATAAAATTACAACTTGTGATTTTTAATTATTAATTTTTCACAAAAAAGTTATTAGAAAGAATTTCAATCTTTTATTATTATAATCAATTTTTATTTTTATTTGAGAGAAAAATTAATAAATTAAAAAAAAATTTTAAACAGAAAAAGAAACGTTTCTTTGTAAAATTCTGTACTTTTCAACAAAAATATTAATAACAATCGTTTTTATTTTATAGACGAAAACTAAAATCAAAAAAAATTTTTATTATAGACAAGCATTTATTAATTTAAACAATTATTACAAAAAAGTCACGTTTTAATAAGATGTAAAAATTTTCTTCAAATGTAGAAATAAAAAAATTCCAAAAAACAAAAAGAGAAAACAAAAAGTGAAAATTAAGATATTTTTCTTAGAAGAAGAAAATAAAAAATTGTTTCTAGGGAAATTAAATTTTTTTTGCCTTTTTGCTCAAATTTTCCTTAGGTGACGAAAATTAAAATTCTTTTAGGGAGTAAATTAAAATTGTTTTTAAGAATACTAAAATTCTTTTTGTCCTTTCCCTAAATTTTCTTTAGAATTTTTTTTTTGGAGGGAGTTAAAGTTAAAAATTAATAATAATTAATTAATTAAATTAATTAATAATTAATTAAATTAAAGATTAAAAGGAAAGAAATAAAAATTGTTTTTTGGGAGAATAACAAAAAAACTTCTATTTTTAAAAAAAATGTACTAATTTTTAGAAAAAATTCTTTAAACAAAGAAAAAGAAACATTTTTATATTTTTTTTCTGAACAAAAGTAGAAATAAATTTTTTTTTATTATTCTAGAAACAGAATGAAGAAAGGTTTTTTCTACAAAAATATATGAAAATTTCCAACGAAAGTAAAAAAAAAACCAAACTTGAAGCAGTGTTTGTGGCTTTTCTGCAGTGAACCGCATAATATAGTAAAATTAATCATAACTCGTAAATCATTAAAAGTAGTTCGTCTAGTTTTATTACTGACCATGCACAGTTGTGCATAATGATGCGATGACGATGAAGGATTATAGGATTATACAATACAGGAAGGCGTTCGGTAACCCTGAGTGCATTATGGAAATTTCGACCCTGAAAGAGTGCGTTTCTTATACAAACATTGCCTGCTAATTCTTTACGTATCGCGGAAGGGTAATAATGTGTCGAAGGTCAATCGACGCCTGCCGAGGTTCTTGTTCCCTTTGATATCAGAGGTCAAGAAAAATATTAATCACCGCAGGACAATTTTTTTTCTCTATTTTTCTATTAAAATATATATATATATATTTTTTTTTTTACATTCAACCACAAGTTTATTTTTTGTTGTTGTCAAATTTAACGCAAGAATTTAAAATTTTAAATAATCATTTTTTTTATTCATTCAATTTAAAATATTTTAAATTTAGAATTTTTTTCCGTTTTATTGCTTTTAGTTGATTTTTAATTAGTTTAATTATCATTTAATTAGATTCTACGTAGCTTTTAATTAGTCTCTAATTAGATTTCAATTAGTTTTCAATTAGTTTTCAATTAGTTTTCAATTAACTGTTATAATTTTAATTATTAATTAGTTTTTCAAATTTAATTTTTAATATTTAGTAAATTCAATATTTCGTATTTTTAATAATTAGTAATTTCAGTATTTATTACCTTTACTATTTGGAAACTTTAGTATTTACTACATTTAGTAATTGTATTATTTCATAAAATTAATTACATTATTAACTTTAGTATTTAGTACCTTTAATATTTAGTATTTTTAATATTTAGTATTTTAGTATTTAGTACCTTTAGTATTTAGTATTCAGTACTTTTAAAATTTAGTAGCTTTAGAATTTAGTACCTTCAGTATTCAGTGCCTTTAATATTTAGTATTTTTAGTATTTAATACCTTTATTATTTAGTACTTTTAATATTTAGTAACTTTAGTATTTAGCAGCTTTAGTATTTGCGTATTTGGTAAATTCAATATTTAGTAATTTTTTTAGTTTATGATTTTAATATTTAATAAATGTAGTAGTTAGTTTCCTTTTAGTATTTTTAATATTTAATACATTTAGTATTTAGTACCTTTAGTAATTAATACCATTCATATTTAGTAAATTTAGTGTTTAGTGCCTTTAATATTAAGTGACTTTTGTATTTGGTACCTTTAGTATTTAGTACCTTTAATATTTATTACCTTTAGTATTTAGAACCTTTAAAATGTATTAACTTTAGTATTTACTTTCTTCAATATTTAATACCTTCAGTATTTAGTAATTTTTTAGTTTGCAACTTCAATATTTATTGCATTCAATATTTTATAAATTCAAAATTTAGTACCTATAAAATTTAGAATGTATTTAATCCTAAATACTAAATAGTAAATAATATATACTAAATACCAATTACTAAATTCATAATAGTAAATACTATTTTCTAAGTAGAAAATACTCAAGATTAAATACAACATACTAAATAGTAAATACAAAATACTAAATAGTAAATACAAAAATATTAAATAGTAAATACTAAATGCTAAATACTTAATAGTAACTACTAAATACTAAATAGTAATTTTAATTCCTTGTAACTTAACTTATCACTTCAGTTAATAATTAAAGCTACTTTAATGAGTAATAAATAAAAATTACTAATTAAGAATTACCATATAATAATTACTAATTAATAACTAAAAAACTATAATTACCATAATTACTTTTAATATTGATGAAAATAATTTTTTTGCAGTTCAGATATAAAAGAAATTTCCTCTTTTAATTCTGAAATCAAAAAAATTAATATTTCTTCAAATAAGTAAAATTAGCGATAATAATAAGAAAAATAATAAATTTTCAATTAAAAAAAAAATTTTTTTTTCTTTGACGAAAATGTGGAAAATTTTGTTTTTTGAGAAAATATTACGTAATTTTAATAATAAAGTAAAATAAAGTTTTGGCTACTAAGTCATTTACGGTGGCACTGCTTTTGCTATCTGGGTCATTAGGTCACCAGAGCAAGTTTCCCGTTTGGCCTCGGATTATTTGTAAAAGTATATGTACTACATATACATTCTTACTAATATGAACATTGATAAATTTACAACTTTGTAATTTATATTATGTTTAATGACATTGAAATTCAACTCGTTAACTTTTTTTCGTCGCTTTTTCGCTCTTAATAAAACATTTTTCTTCATCTGAACTTATGATTTTCTTTTCACTTCTTCATTTTAAAAGGCTAAATTCAGATATTTCAGATTAATATTAAAAAATTCATTAATTTATCATGTATTATTGATTTATTACTTTTTCAATATTAATTGTTCCATTTTAATGTCTATTTTAACTTTTTAACTTAGAAATGAAAATAATCTACATGGGAAAATTGATTAATTAATTAAAATGTAATAAATTACAGTTAAATTGAAATTCAATTGGATTTATTATTTTATTTATTAATTTGCATTTACAGGGAAAACATTTGATTACAAAATTATTGTTAATTTTGTTATTATTATTATTATTATTATTATTATTATTATTGGTGAAATATTTTAATAAATTAATTTTTATTTATTTAACAATTTAGTTAATTAATTATTAATTTATTTAATAATTTAGTTAGTTAATTATTAATTTGCTTGTCAATAACTATTAAATAATTTAATAAATAATTTGCTACTTCAACAATTAATTTCAATTATTATTGACTTTATTATTGATACTTAATTTTTTTTTTTTGAGATCTGGTTTTTTTTAATATATTAACGATTATGGTAGATTAAAAAAAATATGTTCTAACTCAACACAAATTTTTATACATTGTATTTTTGTAAATATTTATATTACGTTTTTAAAAATGTGGTAACGTTTACTTTACACTATTTAAACTAATAATTTTGTTCAATAGACACGAACTAATGAAATTTCACAATGTCAAACACTTTTTTTTCAAGAAGTGAAAAATTGTTGAAATATGTAAAAAGTCATATCCCTAAAAAGATGGTAAAATAATTAATTTTACATATGGTAAACTAAAAATAATGTCAAGAAATTTTAAAAGCAGGAATAATAATAACAAAAATATTAATAAATAATAATAATTATAATAATATTAATAAATAATAATATTATTAATACTAGTAATGAAAAAAGAAATTATTTATTAATAAATTTACATAAATAAGTAAATTGTGTAATTATAATTTATTTTAATTTAAAAACTAAGAAACATATTTAAAAATAAAAAGAATTTTGTAATTTTAAAGTTCGGGAAAAGGTATTTTAATTCGTTAATTGAATTTTTATTTGAATTTTATTCGAATGTTTATAGAAATACGTTTGTTTATAATTAAAAGAAAAATTGATTTAATAATACATACGTATAATGAATACAGAATAGAATGAGTCAGTGTATTGGGTGTTGCAGAATTATTTTTCCATAAAAATTGAAGATAAGATTTTGTTACACAATATAATGAGATCACAATTGCGTTGAAGATAAACAGATGTTGAAATTTATCACTTTAAAGTTTTCTTATAAGTCAATTATTATTATTAGCTCAAAATACCTTACCGATAATTTTGTAATATTTAACTTATGCTTTTCTTTACCATTCATCAAATTATTTTAAAATAGAAAAATAATTTCGATACTGAAAAATTATATTTGGAGCTGAGAAATTATTTTTGTACCTACTAGAAAATTACTTCGATAATTGAAAAACTATTTTTTGGAATTGAAAAATTATATCGATAATAAAAAATAATTTCGATACTAAAAAATTATTTCTATATTGAAAAATTCTTTTTTGTAATAAAAAATTCTTTTTTGTACTGAAAGATTATTTCTAAATTGAAAAATAATTGAAAAATTATTTTAATACTTAAAAATAATTTCGATACTGAAAAATCACTTCGATATAAAAGAAATTATTATTTAGACACTAGAAAATTATTTAAATATTAAAAATTATTTCCATAGAGAAAACTAATTTTTCTTCTCAGCGAAATTAACGAAAAGACAGAATTTTATTTAAATAGTTAACTCCTAGTGCTCTTGATTTTTTTTTTCATTTTTTTGTAAATAAATCAAGGAAACATATATGCTCTTGAGCGACAGAAAAACTAAAATCCAGTCATGCTTCATTTGTGGTATTTCATCGAGGACAATCTTGTTATAAAGTAAAGTCATCTAGAAGGTTGCAAAGGATCTGTAATTGCAGTGATAAAATGTCACATATTTTACAATTTATTTGTTTTTACTTTTGTCCAATATAATTCGTTATTCGTATCTTCACTAGTAACTTCAGAAGACAATAAAGATTTTAGTAGACTCTTGGTGACAATTTTAATTAGCTAGTCTCGATTCTTATCTAATTTGACTTTTTCCACAACAAGAGTCGGTTAGTAAATTATTTAAATAGTAACTTTAATTTTTAGTAACTTAAAACGTTGCTAATCGTAACTAAAATTACTAACTAGTCATTTAAGTCGCTGAAAAATTTAACTGTTGACAGTATTAAAATGGTAATATTTTTTATCGTCAATGCCTTCAGTCACTGTCAATACGAATTATTAGTAACATTAGTAAATGGTACATTTAATTAGTGGTAACTTTAGTCACTAGTCATTTTTATATTTAGTAATTTTACTCTCTGCTATTTAATGGTTAGCAATTTAAAATTTTAATAGTTAGTAACTAAAGACGTTGTTAATTTTTTTGTTAGTAAAAAGTAACTTTAGTCGGTGGTAAATTTAATTATTAGTAACTTTAGTCGTTAGTAATTTTAATTTTTAACCATTTTAGTCATTGCTATTTAATTATTAGTAACTTTAGTCGTTAGTAATTTTTATTTTCAACCATTTAGTCATTGCTATTTAATTATTAGTAACTTTAGTCGTTAGTAATTTTTATTTTTAACCATTTTTTGTCATTGTTATTTAATTATTAGTAACTTTTAACACAAGACATCGATAATTTTTTGTTAGTAAAAACTAAAAAGTAACTTTAGTTACTGGTCAGTTTAATTATTAGTAACTTTAGCCATTAGTAACTTTTATAATAAGTTTAATCGCTGGTAACTTTAATAGTTAGTAACTTAAGTCGCTGTTAATTTTTTAGTTAGTAAAAAGTAACTTTATTTACTGGTACCTTTATTTATTGATAACTTTAGTCATTAGTAACTTTAGTTATTAATAACTTTAGTAATTAGTAAATTTAATAATTACTAACTTAAGTCACTGTTAACTTTAATCATCAGTATCTATAATTGTTACTAACAGGAAAAAAATTAGCATAAATAAAATTAATAAATAAATTGAATAATTACAAATTTTTTTATTTTACCTAATTTAATAATTAATTATTGACAATAAATAAATTATTTTTCTTAATTGAGTAATTAATTACTGATGATTAATTAATTATTATAATTACATTCTCATTAATTATTTATTATAATTATAGACTACTTAATTATTATTTATAATGATAAACTATTCAATTATTAATTATAATGATAAACTATTCAATTATTAATTATAAACTAATTAATTACTAATTATTTATTTAATTCATTAAAAAGAGAGGAAAATTAATAATTATAGACTAATTAATTATTAATTATAATGATAAAGTATTCAAATAATAATTATAATTATAAACTAACTAATTACTAATTATTTATTTGAATTCATTAAAAAGAGAGGAAAAAAAATTCAAACAACAAATTACAATGAATGTTTATAATGAGAATGTCGCACGTTCTATGAGTTATTTTTTTTGCCAAAGAATTCTTTATACTAATTTATTCTCATTTTGAGAATGAGAATTCAAAGTCAATTTGCATTCCGCTTGCGTAAGTTGGTAATAAATTAAAATAAATGTTGATCATGGCTTCTTATTATCAGTGAGTATCGTATTTCCCCGTTTATGTAATTGAAATAGTCTCTTCATGTTGATAATCAATACCTTGTAAAATCTGATAAACCAGTGTTTTCAGACTAATTAGTAATTAGCAAAAAAAAAAATTAATTTAATTTCCTTTTTCTTTCTTTTTTTTTTTGCCGCGGTAATATAATAAATTATCACGTGCAGGCGATTCGCGTGCACTTGATGTTCACTATCACGTGAAA
Organism: Leptopilina heterotoma; assembly: GCF_015476425.1. Classification (NCBI taxonomy): domain Eukaryota; kingdom Metazoa; phylum Arthropoda; class Insecta; order Hymenoptera; family Figitidae; genus Leptopilina; species Leptopilina heterotoma. The sequence continues at coordinate 730,952 of NW_025110924.1, read as the reverse complement.
TGCTTGAGTGAATTTATGAATTCATTTATTGTTTACGGAAATACGTGTATTGAGCTTGAACGCTAAATAAAATATTTTTTTTTAATTATATATTTAGACAATTATTTTTCTTGAAATATTGGTTATTAATTTTTTGTTTTAATAATTATTATTCGTTGTTTTTTAATACTTATCATTATTATTTATTATTTATTATTATCTATTATTTATTATTATTCATTATTATTTATTATTATTTATTATTATTCATTATTATTTATAATTTATTATTTATTATTTATTTTTTATTATTACAGTTTCTAATTAAAAAATTTTAATTTATCATTATTATTAATTATTAATTGAGTAGAAAATACATTTTAACACTTCGAAATATTTCGTATTATTTTAAAAATTTATTTTTTGATTGAAAAATAAATTAGAACTATGAAATAATTCAGGAAAAATTCAAATATTTTTCAGTTATTCAATTGTCTAGGTTATAAAATTAATTTAACTGTTTTTTTAAATATTTCTTTTTTGTTAAACGTTTTTTTTAATTATTTTTTATTATTAAATAATTTTCTTATAAAAGAGAAGGAATTTAATTATATATCTAATTTTTTTTTGATAATTATTTTACGAACGAAAAAGTTATTGGCAATGGTTCCTGTAAATTTTTTTGTGACCTAGAGACAAAACGGAAATTGCAAACGACCAATCGAAGGACGAACTTAGGCCTTTATTGTTTCTTATAAAGATTTTTTTTTCATTCGGGGTCTGAGAAGATCCTCGATTTTTGATTAATTTATTCGATCCTTGAATTAGTTGGCAGACTAATTTTATTTCAAGTAATTACAACAATAATGATCAATTTCCTTTTAATCTTTTTTTTTGTTTTTTAATTAGGAAAACAAAAAAAAATTCTATATTTCAATGTCAGAAGTATTTCAAGTGTAATAAAAATGTATCTTTGTCATTGTATAAAATAATAATAATAAAAAAAGATAATAATAGAAAAAAATAATAATAATAAAAAATAATAATAATAAAATAATAGTAAATGTTTATGGTAAATGTATAAAAAAGAAAAGAGCATAAAAAATGCAATTCAGCGAAGAATTGATATCGTAAGACGTAACTTAAATAATATCAATCTTCTGCTGATTCAATTAAAATAATGTGATTAAATAAAATGCAAAGTGAGAAAGAGAGAGAGAGAGAGGTGGTAATTTTAATTAGAGTACATTTTTCTTTCTTTCTTTTTTTTTTTTTTTGTTGACGAAAGTCATCAACTAATGGTATGCAACGGTAACGGACGTGATTATTAAGTAAGAAGATGAGCAATCGACTTCCCTCGACACTATCGATGTTATATGATGAAGCAATAACATAACGGAGCATTGCAAGACATTGAGCAAGTTCCAAGTCTTCTTATCTTATTCTCAAAGTAATAGAGAACAAGTAGTAGTCACCACAAACACCTGACATCTTATTCGATTATTATCGTTCCATTGTATATAGAAACGTTATTTAAACAGAAATTAATAATTACATTATTCCTTTTAATTTGCGTAAGCAAAATATTTTTTTCTCACACTAAGAGTAGAAAAGAAAATATTTTTCACACACCAATTAATATCACACAAAAAAAGTATTAAAATATTTAAAATATATATTTTTTTTTATAATAGAAATAATTTCTTCAAGCTACAAAAGAAAAATTAATTCGGATATTCGGATAACCTTTGTTAATGTTTCTTTCGATTAAAAAAAATCATTTTTTCCAAGGAGGAATTGAAAATAGTTTTGACAATATAATCAATATAGTTAAAAAGAAGATGATAGATAATTATTTTTTTTTCCTTTTGGTTATTTTTAAATTTCAATTGACGTCAGTTTTAATTTTATGTGAACTAGAATTATTGGTAACATTTATCGTTGACATGCGGCTAATCAGTGATAACGTCAATTAATGAGAATTTTAATTGAGGATGTCTTAAATTCCTGATAAGTGCAATTAGTGATAAATTTACAGAACAATAGCTTCAATCAATGATAAATTCAATTAATGATAACTTCAATTAATGATAACTGTAATTAAGCAGGACGTCAATTAATGATTTGTTTAACTAATCATGATGAGTTCAATTAATTATGAATGCAATTGACAATAGCTTAAATTAATGATAAATTCAATTAACGATAACTTAAATTAATGATGAATTTAGTTATCAATTGATTCAATTATCAATGAATTCAATTAATAGTAACTAATTTCTATTATTAATAAATTTATTAATAATATAAATTATCGTTAATTAAAGTAATCATTAATGAAAGCAAACCCTAAATTACAATTATTATCATTAATTAAAGTAATAAATTAAATTTATTATTAAAGTTATAATTTATTTACTTAATTTAGCTTTAATTAATGATAATCAATTACAATTATTATTAATTAAAGAGATTATTAATTAAAGGGATTATTAATACAAGTGATTATTAATTACAATTATTATTAATTAAAGAGATTATTAATTGAAGCGACAATTAATTGTTGCTTTTTATAATTAAAGTGATTATTAATTAGAATTATCATTAATTGATGGGATTATTAATTAAAAATATAATTAATTGAAGAGATAATTAATTACAATTATCATTAATTAAAACGATAATTAATCGACATTAATAATTAATAATTAATAATTAATATTAATAATAAATATTAATAACATTAATAATTAACATAACTGAAGCGTTCATTAATTAGAAATACTTTCAATTAAACTAATTAAAGCGATCATTAATAATTGTTTTTATCATTAATTGAAGATTAATTAAATTTATCATTAATTATAGCGATAATTAATGCAATTTATTATTAACTGAAGTGTTCATTTATTTAAATTACTTTCAACTACAGGGATCATTAATTGTTTTTATTATTAATTGAAGGGACTATTAATTACAATTTTCATTAATTGATGCAATTATTAATTAAAAATATTATTAATTAAAGGGATAATTAATTACAATTATCATTAATTGATGGAATTGTTAATGATAATTATTATTAATTGAAGGGTTAATTGATTATAATTATCAATAAGTCAAATGATTAATTAATTGAGGTAATATTAATTAATTATATAATGTGTAATAGTAATTAATTATTATTAATTGAAGGGATAATTAATTACAATTATCTTTAATGAAAATAATTAATTAATTTTGGTAATATTAATTAATGTATTAATTAATCGAATTAAAAATTAACTGAAGCTATTATTATTTGGAATTACTTGTAATTAACACGGTCAGTAATTAAATTCATTAATAATTAAGTCGTCCTTAATTAATGATCACTCTAGTAAATGACAACTTCAATTTATGCAAATTTAAAAATTTGCATAAATTGAAGTTGTCATTTACTAGAGTGATCATTAATTGAATCTATTTTTAATTAAAGTCATACTTTATTAAAATTGTCATAAATTGAAGTTGTCATTAATTGAAGCGATCATTAATTGGAATTATCAGTAATTAAAGCCATCATTAGTAAAATTTATTCTTAATTTCTGATAACTTTATTTATATTGTCTTAATTTTAATTGAATAAAAAATATTTTAAATTTTTCTTGAAAATAATAAATTTTTATTGAAGAAAACTAGTTTTTAATAACATGAATTGTTTTCTAATTGAAATTGGCCTCAATTGGAAATAATTTCAATTGATGGGTAAATTTATTACGATAATTAGGACGATAATTTGAGACATTATTGTTAAATAGTGAATAATGATGGAATATCGTGTATATATAAACATTGCACCAACATTCATGTGTTGTTGTTCATTATTAATTTCCATAACCAAATGCCGTTTAATCGTACAATCACACGTTTTGCAATAACCGTTAGTGAACCTTATTATCTTACATTATGCCATTAAAAACAATCTTGTACGTATTGATCATAAACCATATGTATATATCTATATACATATTCTCACATTCCTACAAACAATTATTATTGGATAAATCTGATTAGATTTGTTACTAATTTTATATAATAATTCTGATTGTGTAAATGAATGTGTTTCTTTAGGTGATCATTATGCGATTAAATTTTTATCAAGAGATAAAGATAGAAAGTGTGTGTGAGTGTGTGAAGTGAGAAAAACATCTCATTCCTAGATCTTATGCAATGTCTATGGAAACTCTTAATTTATAAATTAATCGACAAGATCGAGAACATATTATTTTTATATTTGTGAAAATCTTCTTCTTCGCGAGATATGATGTAATTTTTACGCGCACTTATATTGAAAGAAGGAAAAAAATAATAATGTTTAGTAATAAATAATTATAATTAGGAATAATTTATTAGTTATAACATTTATATGGTTAGTGTGAACTTCATAATTACGAAAAAAAGCATACAAACATTGTTTATATTTAGATAATTACTTCATAATTGAGTATAGATTTATTTTTAGATTATTAATATATGTTGTGTGTGTTGAAATTTACATCGGGACTGTGAAGAAAAATTTTAATGAGAAAAGGTGTATTATTGGTAAATTTAATTGGTAATTATTAATTATTAATTACTAATTACTAATTACACCGACCTAATTAATAATTAATTATTACACCGCCCTAATTAGAAATTAGGTCGTTGGTAGTTTTTATAAGTAACAACTGTAGTCGCTGGGAAATTTGATTATTTTCGGGGAAACAAAAATTTTTTTTACTCAATAGTAATTTTTATACTTGAAAATTTTTGTTGCTGCTAAACTAAAATTAATAACTTTTTTAAGTAGTATTAATCCTTGATGACCTTTATGACATTAATAATTTCTCTAGTTAATAACTAATCTAAATTCTCCAGAAACGAAACTTTAAAACTTTTTTTCAAACTAAAAAAATTTTTTAATGTCTCGTAAAAGTATATTGATGATAAAAAAAATTTCCACACCATTTATTGACTAATCTACCATAGCATCAAAAAAAATATCCATAAATTGAAGTCACTATCTCTAGAACTAATTCCAAACTATTTTTAACTTCTATTTTTAAAGTTATTTTTGAACTTTGTTATTCACTAATTTGAAAATTATCCGATATTTCATCAAACTAAAAATATAATTATGGTAAATATTTTTCATATAAGTAGGAATGATAATAATTATTCTTCATAATCTAAAAAAAGAAATAAAAGATTATAAATAATAATAAATAATTTGGAATGTTGTAAGAAAAAAAGACACTATATCGACCTCCAAATCTTCTTTTTTTTTGGGTGTGACCTTGGTTTATTCAAACGGTCCCTATGTCGTCGGAATAACGGCACTCTCTGTACCGGAAGATCAGAGGAGCATGATATTTTGGCATTTCAGAATTATCCCGTGTAGAAATCGCCATGCTATGCCTAAAATGATTATTGGCCCTACCTAGGACCTAACTTGGCAACCCCTTTTTATATAGCCTAGGCTGGTCCTAACTTGGTACTAGCTAGGTGATCCAGTTATGACTTATAAAATTTTTTAGGAAAATAAAGTGATTATATGTAGAATTTTTTAAATATTCTCAATTAATATTTATGAAATTGATTGACAATAATCATATTTGTTTAAACATTTTATTATTGTTAATTACTAATTTTTATTTGAAGTAGACCAACAAAGATGCAATTTTTTCGAAATTTTGCAACTTATTCAGATGAATTTATTTATTCATTTGTTATCTCAAGTCATAACGGTTTTGTTTACATTTACCATTTCGGAAATTGTTTAATCAAATATTTGTTATAAATTACTAACTATTGACATAAACTATCTAAAAACTTGCAGTTTTTTTTCTAATTTTGCAATCAGAAAATAGCAGTATGAAATAAAGTTAATTTATCAATTTATTAATTCAGCAATTGTTTAAACAATTAATTATTATTTACTAACTTTTCACACAAACCATCTAGAAAATTGCAGTTTTTTCTAATTTTGCAATCAACTAATTACGAACAGTATGAAATTCATTTATCTTTAAAAAGTATAAATTGAAAATAATTTTAATTCTAACTTTAATAATTCAGAAATGGTTTGAACATTGTTGTTATTTAATAACTTTTGACTCAAATTACCTAGAAACTAGGAGTTTTTTCTAATTTTGCAATAACTAACAACTCAGATTAGTTCAGTGCAAAATTTTTTAAAACCGCATGTTTCTAGATGGTTTGTGTCAAGAGTTAGTATATAAAAATTATTTGTTTAAACAATTGATGAATCGTTATAATCATAAAATATCCTAAACTTTTACTAATCAAATTGGTTATTTTGCCAAATTGAAAAAAACTGTAAGTTTCTAGGTTGTTTGTGTGAAAAGATAGTAACTAACAATTGTTTGTTTAAACAAATGCTGAATTGTTGAAATTATAAAATATCTTCATTTCAAAGTTTTTAAATTAGTTTATTGCAAAATTAGGAAAAACTGCAAGTTAATAGTTACTTTGTATCAGAAGTTAATAAAAAAACAACATTTATTTGTTTAAACAAAAAGCTGAATTGTTACAATCATTAATTATCTTCATATTTTACTAATCAAGACTAGTAATCGCGAAATTAAAAAAAACTGCACTGGGAGATATTACAATTTGAATGTGGGCTGACCCACCCAGGTCCTACCTAGGCCCTACCTAGGCTTCCTAGTTTCATTAGTAAAAATTTCTAAGTCCAAACCTAAAAAATTTTTTGCGACAAAAAATTAATGTTTAAAATGACTTAGAATAATGAAAAACGTGATTTTAACATAAATTTTTTGACATTTTTTTTTTTTGAAGAGTGGATCACCCATATAATTATTTAGCAAAAATAGTCCAAACAACAAATATTTTTTTAGACCAACAAATTAATGTTACCAATGATTTAGAACAATGAAAAACGTGTTTTTAACAAAAATGTATATAGACATTTTTTTTTCTTGATGTTATATAAAAATATTAATTTATGAACATTTATCTTTGAATATTATTTTATTATTATTGTTGTTAAACTATTTATTTACTTATTATGGCGTATTAGTGTCAATAAATACTATATTGAATCATTAAAAGCAAGTCAACAAGTCACTGACAATAAAACGTCGGTGTTCAGTTAGGCTCCGTAGTATAGTGGTTAGGGCGTTAGACTCGTAGTCCGTAGGTCGTAGGTTCAATCCCCGCGTGCGTTAGATTTTATTCGTTTCTCAGGTTTGCGTTTATTCCGATTTTTCTGCATTGAATTCTTATAAGTATGCAATTTAGTGATTATATGTACCGTTAAATAATTTAATTAACAAATTTCTAATTTTTTTTATAATTTTTGATGTATATATAAAGGGGTATATATTAAACCCTATAACATTATTTGTGAGTTCGCTTTTGGTAATTATTTGATTGAAAAAAAAATAATAATTAAAGCTGTTACTTATTATTAATAATTTAAGATTTTTATTTAACAAATATTATAAACTAATTGAAATTATAAAGAAATAAAAAATTCTCCCTGAGATGGTCCTTTCTAGGTCCTACAATGGACCCATAAACTGGTCCTAACTAGGCTCCCTAGCTAGGACCTGGCTAAAATCGCATCACCAGCCATTGTTGGTCCAACCTACGCTGCCAACCTAGGACCTAGCTAATAACAGGGCTAAATAGGTAGGACCAAGCTAGGACCAGTTTTCATTTTCCACACGGGATGGCCCATGAATAACCCCATCAGCTATATGTACACGTTCCTTCTACGGTCATTGGGTTAGGTAACCGTTTTAACGGATGGTCTTTAACATTACTCAGTCATTATTATTTCTTCTTTTTCTTCTTCTTTCATTCTTAGCATTCGAAATAAATTATAGATATGTATGTATAAAATTTCAAGGATTAAATATTACATCAAGATAATATTCGAAACAAGTTCATTATTAAATCAATATAAAAATTTATATATGTGTGTTCATATAAATTTTTATATTGATATAATGTACCTACCTTGTTTATTAGTATTCAATAATTATTCTATCGATAATAATGATTTTCATGCAATTTACACTGGGAATATTAGATCAATTTTTGCAAGAAGAAAAGAAGAAGAAAAAAATATTAATTAGCTGAATATCAATTAATATTTTATTATCCTTTTGCAATATATTGCTTCCTTGGTTGCATTATTTTATACTGTACCAATCCCATATAGTCATAAAATTGTTTTCTTTGTTATTTGGTTAAGGTCAATAAAAAATAAAAATAGAGGAGAGTTGAAAAAAATTGATAATTTATTCGCTTATTTATATTACGTTTATAATTGGAAATTAAAGGAATATTTAATCAAGAATAAATTAGTGATCTTTTATTTATAGGAGATAATTTAATTGTTTTGTTTTTTTCTTTGTTGCAGATAATGGCTTTAACAGTGAGTAACATCAAACTTTGGTAATGCATTTAGAATTAAGTGATATTTAATATTAAATAATTTTAGTCGATGGTGATATTTATTACTGGCAATTTTAATTCTAGCTAATAGAATTTCTAGGCACTGGTAGCATTATTCATTGACAGAAATATTTGTGGACAGCATTGGTCATTGGTAGCATTAATTATTGGTAATGGGACTCGATAGCATAAAGCATTGGTAGCATTCGTTATTCATAGTAATAGTTATTGATACTATTAGTTACTGCTACTGGTAGCAGTAGTCATTGGTACCCCATTAGTTACTGGTAGCAGTAGTCATTGGTACCATTAGTTACTGGTAGCAGTAGTCATTGGTACCCCATTAATTACTGGTAGCAGTAGTCATTGGTACCATTAGTTACTGGTACCATTAGGTTACTGGTAGCAGGGGTATTTGATACCATTAGTTACTGGTACCATTTATTACTGGTAGCAGTAGTCATTGGTACCCCATTAGTTACTGGTAGCAGTAGTCATTGGTACCATTAGTTACTGGTACCATTAGGTTACTGGTAGCAGGGGTATTTGATACCATTAGTTACTGGTACCATTAATTACTGGTAGCAGTAGTCATTGGTTCCATTAGTTACTGATGCCAGTAGTAATTGGTACCATTAGTTACTGGTAGCAGTAGTCATTGGTACCATTAATTAATGGTAGCAGTAGTCATTGGTGGCATTAATTAATTGTTTCATTAGTCAGTCATTGATAAATTTATTGACAACAATAATCGTTGATTGAAAGTTCTTTTTTAGTAATGTTTCTAAGTAGCATTAATCATTGCTGGCACAAGTTATTGGACTTAGTAGGCATTGATACAATTTGTTGTTGTTGTTAGCAGTAGTCTTTGGTACCATTACTTGTTGGTAGTAGTTGACATCGACAGCATTAATTATTGCTTGCAGAAGTTATTTAAATCTGTAGACATTGGTACCATTACTTATCAGTAGCAGTCGTCATTGATAGCATGATTCATTGACAGCATTAATTAGTGGTACCATTACTGACTACTGATTCCAGGAACAAATACTGTCGAAGATAAACAACATTAGTTCCTGGTCATTAGTTCCAATCAGTAGTCATTGACAGTAATACTCATTACTAACAATAACTCATGTCAAGAACCCCAAAAAGAACAAAAGCATCGAAAGAAGAAACACATTGAAGAAAAAAAAATCTTCTCCTCTGGCTAATTTAAACTTAATTAGCATGAAATTTGACAGTAGGAAAATTGCAGGGTTGCACTCCTTGCAGGTATCGCATTGTGTTTGTACATAAATACATATATACACAATAAATACCGTTGGGTCATAATGCACTGGAATAATGGGCGATCTAGTTTTTTGTCGTACCGGGCCATTAAAACACTTAAGTAAGCAGCTTTGAGGAGCTATCAGTGCGTTGCTTAACGGTAACCTGCCGGCAAACAATTCGAATGAGATCCGTCGCGATGGTGTCGGTTGTTCAGTGGTGTTTGTTGCCATTGCCCGTTTTGCCGTTGAGCCATGCTCTTTGAATGGGGTCTCACCTTTGCTCCACATTGCATGGCTCGTCGGTGCAAAATGTGGGACGCTGCAAAACCGTATCCGGGCCACAGAGCAATATAATAACAATAAACAAATGACTTCAATATTCAACCATCACCCACACAACGCACTTGAAAAATAAAAAAATTTTATTTCTTTCATATTTCATTACCCAGATCAACAAAGAATTTATTATGTTGTTGCTGGTGATTTTTTTCTCTCTTTTTTTATTTTAATCGTATGTGCCCATATTTTCCAGGTTTATTCTCGTCATATATGTATAGTATAATTATAGAAACAGTTTGAATGGGCAAATAATCGCGTGCGACCGCAAATAATAGGGGCCTTTTAAAAAATTGTTGTCGGTTTAATAAAAATCAGTATTTTTATGGATTTTAGTTCTTTTAGTGATATTTTTATATAAAGACTAATTTTGCTTGGAATAAATGCTTTTGTTTGTCGTTTGTGATTTTTTTCCACGACAATAATGTAGATCATGATCTAAATGAATACTCTGCTTTAGTGTTCTGAGTTGTGATCTAGACCAAGATCCAGACAAGAGTTACATTAAAATCTGGATCAAAAATCAACGGTTAGGTAATATTATTTATTGTTTGACAATTACAGAATTACAATTACAATTACAATTAAAATTGCAGAAACAAAAAGAAAATATTAATAACTAATAATTACAATTATTAATAGTCACAAAAACTATTTACAGAATTTAATAATAAAGTAAAAATGCTACTATTTTTATTATTATATTTAAATATTAATATACTTCAGTCTTATTATCACCTACTAAAATTTTCATTAATCACTAACATTAAAAAATAATTATTAATTATTAATATATGCCTAATATAAATATTTGTTCGTATTTTATTCAATTAAAAAAATTTCACACACATAAACAGTACATTTATAATTTAATAACACTTAACTTTTAAGAACCAATAATAATTGTTCTTGAAAAATTAAGTAATAGGTAATAAAAGTAAAAATATTAATTAATACACTAAGTGATAATTAATAATTTATTAAAAATTTAAAATACATTAATACATTAATTAAATAATCATCTGGACAATATGAACTAGGTCAAGATCTGGTTCCAGATTATGATCTAGATCATCATTATTAAGTATTACTATGTAGGAAAATTTCCTATGTTACATAAAATAGTAAATCTTGAAACTTGTTTATGCAATTTTAATTATTATTCTTATTATTAATTATTACTGGCGCAATAAAAGCCGCTCGAGAAGCATTACATGTTGAATTATTATTTTTATACCTGCAGAAAATCTATTATGAAAATAAATCAAAATAAAAATAGTATTTTAAAAATAATCTTTTGTAGAGTTTTTCTTAACAAAGAAAATCAAGACAAACGGTAAAGATTTTTTTTCCTAAAAACAAATAAATAAAAATCAGTTTAATTGAAATTCATTTCCAAAAAAATTATTTTTATTGAATGAAATTAATTTGCAACATGTTTTTAAAAATATTTTTTAGTTATCAAATTTTTTTGCACTATTTGACATTTTCAATTATTTATTAAATTTATTCAAAAAACTAATTTTACGTCTGGACAGATGGATAGAATATTTGGACGATTATTGTACATTAATTAATTATTATAATTAATTTATTAATATTAATTAATTATTATAATTAATTTATTAATAATAATTAATTATTACCTATAATTAATTTATTAATAATAATTAATTAATATTTTGTTAATTAAAATTTGTGTCAATTATCAACATTATTTAAAAAAAACCCATTATTATTTAAAATGATATCAGAAATAAAATGAAAGCTTGACCTCTAAAAATAGTAGTAAACAAATTTTTTACCATTTATAAAAAAAAAGAAAATTCCCAATAATTTTTTTTTTTTTTTGCAATATAATAAAATTGAAATTATAATGTAATAATTGGAGAGAAAAAATCCAGTCGGTCAGAATAGTAAATAAAGGATCGGAAATGAACGAGTCCAACCGTGATCGGTAACGGTTAGGCACTATCCGTTACGTTCTTGTATTGTAATGTAATCGATCATGAGATAAGTTGATGAAGGTGGAATCACCTGTTTCCTGTCCCTGTTAAAGCTTTGACAAGTTTTTTTCTTTAAAGATATTCCTCTCTGCTTATTTATAATAATATGCAAGCGATGAATGTATAATTTTTTTATTATAACATTGAAAAAAAAATTTTTTTTTTACATTTATTCTTGATTAGAAAAAAGATGTAATTTTTTTTTTCATTTCCAATTGACATTATTAGCAATAATGTTTTGACACCATTCGTCAAGTTTTATTTTAAATTATTCGTCATGTTTAATTTCTTCTCTATTTTTTCTTCTATTTTTCTTTTTCTACTTCTTCTCTTCCTTCTTCCTTTACTTCTTTTCCTATTCTACTTTTTCTATTCTAGTTTTTTTTCCTTTTCTTCTTTTTTCTATTCCAATTCTTCTTTTCCTCCTTCTCCTTCTACTTCTTTTTTTTATTTTTACCTTTTTTGCTTTTTGTTGTTTATGTTGTTGTTGTCGTTCTGCTTTGAAGTTTGCTATTTGTTTTTGATAAATATAAAAACGACGTGTTAATGCTTTTTAATATTTTTTTTTACGAAATAGTTTGATACGATACTTTCTAGGAACGTTTTTAATTTCATCTGAAGAAATATAAATCAATCAACTCTCATAATCGTGCGCGCAATCATATAAGAATCTTGCATCATCTTAAGAAAAACTTAAGATTTGGATCAAGAACATCGGCGCTGATGGTTTTATTCTTTTCATTTAGCGAATCTAGCGAGTGCATAAAACAGAAATACACAGGGTCGTTGAAAACTATTATGAGATAAATGGTGATCTAACACTTTACGCAATATCGCTATATTGCCAGTAGATCAATTAATTTTCAATTGCAAAATCTTTTTACGATTTGTATTGCGTGAGTGATGAACAAAGGGGTCTAGGTCAGTGGACCTCTCGTAATATCCTCTTCTTCTTCTTTCCTTTTCTTCATCTTTTATTTCTTCTTCCATTTCTTCTTCTTGTTCTTCTTCTTGTTTATCTTCTTCTTTATCACCTCCTTTTTTATCAATCTTTTCTCTTTTTCCTTTATCGAAAAATAATCCCTGATAATGCTTTGAATTTATATCCTATGTGATTGGAGAATTAAAATATCCTAAATTACCAAAGTTCCAAATAGGGACTTTCAGGAAACATTCGTGTTGGTCCCTTGGTTACAAAATTTCTACAAATTAGAAATTTTCATTAAAATCCATTAAAAAAGTTTAAAACTAAAAGAATTTAACTAAAAATGGTAAAAGATGAAAAATTAGAAAAAAGAAGTTGCTCAGAAGAGACAAAGTTCTAATGTTCATTTTTCGAACCGTTATTTCACCTTCGACGTTCCAATATCCGTTAATGTCAACAATGATCTCTCTCTCAAATACGTGTAGATAATTTACAGTTCTTTTTTTTGCATACGTGTTTAGGCATTTGAATTTGAAATACTTTATAGTTTATACATATATGGACAGAGTTGAAGAGTTAGAAAAAATTTAAGGATCTTTCACGCTCTTTAAATCTAAATTTAGTAAATAGCGAGTCACTAAATTATGTTAGCTAGAAAATTCACACATTTTTGTAGTATTTAGACAATTATGTTCTTGTATAATAAACATATTTATTATGCTATTTACACTACTAGTTTAATTTATATTTTAGTCAATTTGTGCCATTCAACTTTGGTAATAATAGGGATTGGTAGCATTAATTTTTAGGAGCAATAGTAATTGGTAGCATTAATATTAATGGTAGCATTAATCATTAGTAACATTAATTATTGGTACCATTAGTCATTAGTAACATTAATTACTGGTAGCAATGGTCAAGAGTAGCATTAGTCGTTAGTAACAGTAGTTATTGGTAGCATTAATCTTTAAGAGCAATAGTTATTGACAGCATTAATATTATTGGTAGCAGTGGTCAGGGGTAGCATTAATCATTAGTTTAACTCTTGATAACATTCGTCAATTGCAGCTTCAATTCTCAATAAAAATTCTCAATTACAGTTTAAATTATTTGATACATTTTTCAATTTTTTATTACATTTTATTTTGTTACATTATAGCTTCAATTCCTCAGAACATTTCTCAATTGCAGCTTCAATTTTCCCTAACATTTGGCAATCGTATCTCTTCAATTCTCAGTAACAATTATTAACGACCACTCTCACTAATTAATAACCATTAGTAATAATAGTTTCAATTATCAACAATAATTATTTTCAAACCTCTTGCCAAAGTTTACCCCATAAATATGTGATACTGAGAAAAAATCAATTTTAACAAACCGCGCGAAAATGTTTCTTTGTGTTGATATACTGAAAGTGTGACAAAGAAAAGCAAGATAAATGGTTAACATGTCTAATGATTAAGTCTTCACTTGTTCAAAATTCGTTTAGCTTAATTTGTGAATTTGTTAGTTAAATTTAATTTCTCCTCTTTGTTTTCTCAAAAATACATGCACTTTGCCCTCGGTGATAAAATTAGATTTTTAGCTGAATTTTGAAAGTTTCCATTGAAAAATCTAATTACATTTTAATCCTCAAGACATTCAGTTTGGTTTCACGAACAAGATTGACGCCAACAAACATATCCATAACTGTCAGCTTTAATAAAAGAAGAAATATGAATGGCAAAAATTGAAGATGAAGAAAAAAGAGAGAGAGAGAAAGAAAAAAGAAGAATTGAAAAGGGATGTTCACTAACGGATCTTTTATGAACCGAAACATGTGTGTAATACTTCTTCTGATATTGAAGTAATCTTATTTTTATTAAAATAATTTATTTTTTAGTAGGAACAAAATTTTTTATTGTGCAAATAAAATAAATAAATTGAATTTAAAACATTTCAAATGTTTAATTTTAATTATTATTTATTAATTATCAAATTCAATTAATTTTCGTCCAGTTTTCCGGTGTTAATTTTAATAATAATAATTATTTAATTATTAATAATTAATATTGTTATTGTTAATAATGACTGAGAAAAACAATCGATAATTAATTGTTACTACTATTAATATTAATTGTTAATTGTATACAAAATTTTTTATTGCAAATAAAATTAATTTTTTGATGATTTGAAAATTCTTAATTCCCTTAAATTTTTGGTACAATTAATAATTATCGGAAAGAATTTTTTCTTCTTGAGCTCACTATACAAAGTTTACAATGTTATAATAAAAATGGCAGACATAAATATGGATTATAGGGAATTTTTTTTGTTTTGGTTTTTTTAAAATAAATTATACCAGAATTTTCTGGAACCGGATTATCAAGTCGACCCTGTCCCTCTCTCTCTTTCTTTCTTTCATTATTTCTCGATTTGTGCGTGGCTTATATGCAAGAGAGTGTGACAAATGTACAAAGGGAAAATATGAGTACAGAAGGAGTTAAAAATAATTTTTTGGAATACATTTTGCGAACGTCATTAACGGGGTTTAGATGATGAAAATAAAGCAAGCGAACCATACAGGCTTTTATGAATGCGATACATGGCGACAAAAGAGGAAGAGAAAGAAGGAGAGAGAAAGAGACGCGTGCGCGCTGCATGCATAAGAAATGCAGGCACCGACGGATGGACCAAAAGACAAGAGGACAGACGGATGGATAAATCACGACGTTAGCTTACTTCTACTCTCTAACATCAGTCTCTCTCTGTCTCTCTTCATCTTTCTCTCTTTTTCTCTTTCTCTATATCTCTCTTTTTCTCTCTTGGTCCCAGACAAAAATCGTACAAAAATTAAGCCCGAAACGAACGCCCACAGTGCGACTCTTTAATACTAATACACCAGTCCGAAAAAAGTTTCATATGACCCCGTGCGCGCTCTTTCTTTGTTTCCATCGACAAAATTTTAATTCTTCACTTCGTACTTTTTTGAAATGCGATTTTATTAAATATTTCTATTAACACTATCAATTACAGCTGCTAATAATAACTAACGCTACCATTGACCCCAGGTATCCAAAATTAATGTACCTGTAAAAATTTTTAGGATTAATTCTTGGTAGCATTAGTCATTAGACTAATGCTACCAAGAATTAATCCTAAAAATTTTTACAGGTACCATTAAAGATTGTTACCAACAACTGATGCTATCAATGTCTAGTGCTACGAATACAACTTCAATTAATGGACACTGATATTAAAAATTAATGCTACCAATGATCTATGTTACACCAACAACCAACAATTAATACAACCAAGGATTTACCCTATCAAGAACTAATGCTGCTAAAGACTAATGCTGCCATTAATTAATAGTACTGATGACCAATGATACCATTAATTAATAGTACTGATGACTAATGGTACCATTAATTGTGGGGCTGGATGCTATAAAGTGTTACGCGACTTAACTTAAAATTGAAGTTGTAATTGAAACTTTTAATTACTAAAAATTGAAATTAGTATTTATTAAATTAACCGAATATATTACTGAAATTTGAAGCTACAGTTGGAAATGTAAACAATAATTGAAGCTAAAAGTAACGAATGTTACCAAGAATTGAAGGTACAATTGACCACTGTTACTAAAAAAATTGAAACTACAATTGACAAATGTTACCAAGAATTAAAGCTACACCTACAATTGACAAATTTTAGTAACAATTGAAGCTATAATTGAAAAAGTTACTAAGAATTAAGGGTACAATTGAAAAATGTTACCAATAAATAATAATTGAAGCTGTTAGTAACAAATGTTACCAAAAATTGAAGGTACAATTGACCACTGTTACTAAGAATTGAAACTACAATTTCTAAATGTTACCAATAATTAAAATTACCATTAAAGAATATTTCCGAAAATTGAAGCTATAATTGATAAATACCACTAAAAATTGAAGCTACTATTGATAAATAATATTACAAAAAATATCATTTATAAAAATCAGAAATCACTGTAAATTTAAAACCTACCATTGTTTTGTTGTACCTAAAAGTTGTCAGTGATAGTGTTTATGATTGTTGATAGCTTCAATTGATTATATTTACGGCTCGTTGATATTTTCAATCGACGGAAGTTACAATAAATGGTAATTACCATAAACAGATGTTACGATCGTTTATAGCTTCATTTTATCGTATATTTTCAATTGCTAATTCGCTTAAATCGACGATAGCGGCAATCAAGTATTTTGCTCTGAGCCATGCAAACATCAATAAATGTTTTTAGTCAATATTTACTGAATATTTCTTTACGTTTCTTTTAGTAAATTATCTTCAAATTATCGTAGCTTCAATCGATAATTAGTCTCAATTTAGAACATCTTTTGGTCCATTTAGCTTCTGTAAGTTATCTTCAATATTTCTTATATTTTAATTTTTAATTGATGTTCGGTCAATTTTTAGCTTCAGTGGTTTATCTTCAATTTTTGTCATACTACAACCAATGTTTAGTTACTTTTAGCTTCAGTTTTTTAGCTTCAGCTTTTTAGCTTCAATTAAGTTTGTACTAAAATCAGTGTTTAGTTAACTTATAGCTTCAGTAGCTTGTCTTCAATTTATTTCGCATTTTGAATACTAATTGAAGTACTAGTTCAGTCAGTTTTTAGCTTCATTAGTTTGCCTCCGATTTATTTTGTACTAAAACTTATTTTGTACTAAAATTTTAGTTAATTTACAGCTTCAGTAGTTTATCTTCAATTTATTTTGTACTTGAATCAGTGTTTACTTTTAATGTTTAGCTTCAGTAATGTAGCTTCAGTATTGATCCATAGTCTTCAATCGTTATTGTCTTCAAATAAAGTACTAAAATTGTTACTCGATTTTTTGTGAGTTCTTTCATTATTTCTTCTTTATTTAATTAATTTTCATTATTTACAACAAAATTGCAAAAAAAAATACTAAATATAAATACAAAGAAAAAAACTTTTTTTTTTAACGAACAGAAACGAAGAAAGAAGTAAAATAAAAATACAAAGAGAAACATTTATTTAAAACGAAAAAAAATTAAAAAGATAGCAAAAAAATAAAAAAAAACAGTAAACTTTGGATATTTTTTTGAATATATATGAATTACGTCTCGATCGGTTGCATGTTTTTCTGAATCCGGACACAGTTCTATATAGTGTGTGGTATGAAAAGGTAAGGGGCAACGAGCTGTGGTGTAATGCAGATCTTGTATCTTGCCATTCTGCAGAGTGAAAGCCAACAACCTTGATTTAATAATAAAGGTTGCATTGCAGTCCCTAACTGAGTGGAATTGCAGCAGTAAAAATAGCTCCACATAATATCCATACTATTTCCTTCTGCTTTTGTTCCCTCTCTTCAATATAATATAATAATATAAAGCACATCGCATCGGTCAATATCTTATAATTCTCGCTTATTCATTGAATTTACATCTCCATAACATTTTTTTATCATATTTTTTCTTATATTTTACATTTTTCCCTTTGTATTATTCAATATATTTATTATATATTTTTTTTATATTATTTACTTTATTATTTTCTTATTATTTTATTTATTTTCTTATATTTTTATTATTTTATTTATTTTACTATTTCTTTTATTATTTTATTTATTTTACTATTTCTTTTATTACTTTTTTCCTTTTACAATTGTTTATTATCTTTTTATTTACAAATTATATTATTTTGTATTATTTTATTTATTATTTATTATTGATTTTACGGTAATTATTAATTAATTAATTATTAATTATTAATTATTAATTATTAATTTTTGTTTAAAAATAGAATTATTATTGATTGGAAAATTATTATTGAATAATAATTATTATACACTGATTTTTGTACAAAAAATGCCTCACATAGTTTTTTCAGCAATAATTTAACAAATAAATATTTTGTAAACAAAATATTTTATTCTTTATGACATGGAAAATATTTGTTTCTTTCAATCCTTGATCTTTAATAGTTGTGAACTTCACCGAAGTAAATAAAGTTAAATAATAGCTGTTACAATAGTTTTATAATTATTATAATAAATATAGAATATAAAAGAACAAAATCCAGTAATTATAATAATTATTGTTAAAAAATACTTCAATTCTGTTGATGATAAGTAATTATTGATGAAAAATTATTGGTAAATAATTATTAGGTAGAATATTTTTATGATTCTTATACTAATATATAAATTTGAAAAAAAATTATACTCTAATAATTATTATTATTAAAAAATACTTTAATCTTTATTGATAAAAAATAATTATTATCGATAAAATATAATTATTATCGATAAAATATAATTAATAAAATATAAATATAATAAAATATAATATGGTGAGTTATTTACTGATTATAATTATTGCAACTATTGGATACTAAAATTTTAGAAAAATAGTTATAATAATTGCAAAAATATTATAATTGTTAAAATCAATTATTATTAAAAATAATTATCATTTGAAAATGATTATAATTAAAAAATAATTGTTACTAAACAATATGATTAAAAAATAATTATTACTAAAAAATATGATTAAAAAATAATTGTTACTAAAAATAATTATCTTTAAAGAATAATTATTTTTGCGAATAAAAAATAATCTATTTTCATAAATAAATTAAAATTAGATTATAAATAATAGTATTTTTTGAATTAACAAATGAGATAATAAAGCAATTGTCAATTTCATCACAATTTTTTGAAGAAACAATTTTTTCCCGTGTTTTAATTCTAATAATGAAACAAAAGTGACAATTATTTTATTTTTAAAAAATAATAAATGGAAAAAGCCTGAAAGCTATAAAAATGGTTCATTAATAACTCGAAGAAGATGGAGAAGAAGAAGCAAAAAAAAATAAATAATACGCGTATGATCATAAATATGAGACTATTAAGAATCGTGAGTTTGATTATAAGTCATCAGGACGGCAAGAAATTATAAAGAAAAATGTACTTGAACCCCAACGAGAAGCTGGAGAGTTTGATTCTTTTGTAATCTTAATATACAATTCTAACGAAAACTAATTAGAGTCATCGTAAATATCTTCAATACTATCTCTCTCTCACTGCCCTTCAATTGATATTTATAATTTTATTATTTTGGCTGAATCTTAAGAAAAAGTATGTCAATGATATTATATTATTATAATCTACTGCTCTCGATGTAGTGCATAAGAAATTATTTTCTTTAATTAATCGAATTACTTTAATAATTCGATGTAAATTAATATGGTAATTATATGCAAATTAGTGCCTATAATAATTTCCAGATTATTTTACTAATTCGGCAGATTAATTTTCTAATTCGAATAATGACTTTAAATAATTTGACAATAAATTCGGTACATTAGTTTGTTCACTTTGTAAATTCTAAATTAATTTACTGTTTCGGTTAATTAATTTCCTTATTCAGATAATTAATTTACTAATTTGTAAACTGATTCCTTTAGTTTGTAAAATTATTTACTACTTCGGTAAATTTATTTACTAATTTATTAAACTAATTTAATAATTCGGTAAATTAAGTTAATACTTCTGGAAATTTATTTACTAATTTATTAAACTAATTTAGTAATTCGGTAAATTAAGTTAATACTTCTGGAAATTTATTTACTAATTTATTTAATTAATTTGATAATTTAGTAATTCAGTTTACCAAAATATTAAATTAATTTGCTTTAAATTTAAATAATCAATAGTAAATTAATTTAATTAAATTTAAATAATTTATTAAATTAATTTATTAATGAGAAAATAAATTTTAATAATTCGTTAATAAATTCGGTAAATTAATTTACTAATTCGGTGAATTCATTTTAATTTGCTAAATTAGTTACTTAATAAATTAATTTGCTAATTTTATAAATTAATTTACTAATTTATTGAACTAATTTAGTAATTCGAAAAATTTACTTACTATTTCAGTAAATTTATTTACTGATTTATTAATTTAATCTATTAATTCGCTAAAATAATTTCCTAACTTGGAAAATTAATTTATTATTTTGGTAAATTATAGTAAAGCAATTTAATGAAATAGTAAATCAATTAATTAAATTTATTTACTAAAAACAAATTAAATTACTAATTTAGTAATTTCAACTATCAGTTCAGTATTTATTCAAAACATTCATTAGAATAATGATATAATAATAATACGTACACATTAATTTATCTAAAAGATAAATTCTTCACTAGAACATTAAAATGTTTCCCCTAATAAATTTTTTACATCTTTCAAAAATCTTTGAAATCAATTTTTGTAAAACGATAAATCTCATGTGTTTTATATGCATACAACAAGTAATCTAAGATAGCAAAGGAATTCAGTTTAAATAGTAATAAATATATATTATGTATTCACGAGATTGACATTAGAGTTAGTCACTGAGATTAAGAGGAATTGTACTAAGCGATCACGTTTTTTCGCACTCACGTGCCTTACAAGCGAGTTAACCATAAATTTATTTTATTATTACTATTCTAAAAGTTCTCGCAAGAATTGGATAAATTTCACATTATTTTTCACTAATAGTTATTTGATTAATTTTTTCTGTAATTAGCTTCCTTGTATTTTGTAGTTCAATATTTTTATTCAAAGGCGTTTTTAAAAAAATTATTATAGCAATTTTAATTAATTATAGTTTAAATAATTTTTCTTGTTGATAACTTCAAATTCCGCAGTGGATTGTAGATTCTACGTTTTACTTAGCTTCAAAAATAAATTTACAGTAGTTTAATATTTTCAAAAATTGAAGTTTGCCTCTTTAATCATCGTTGGATTTAACAATTTATTTTAGATCAGAGGAAAAATATTTTTAATCGTCGATTCTTTTGTTTACTGATAGCTTCAAACAAAAAATAGTATTTTATTATCACTATCAACTTCAACAAATATTTTTACTGAAAACTACTATTTTTACTATCAACTACTAGTTTACAACTACAAAATACTATTTTTTTAACTGTCAACTAATCTAACTAAAAATTTAAAAAAAAGTAAAGCTCTAAAATTGAAAAAGTAAAAATCTAAAAATTGTGCCATAATTAAAATTTAGAGAGTAAAAATTTCTATACATGTATATATTTATTTATTTATTTTGTGCTCTCAATGTAGATATCAATGATCTGTCTTGACATTTGCCGTCACCCTCAAGTAACTTTAGCATTGGGCTCGGCACTTATTCCTAGCCCTAAAGCTCTCAACTAAATGTGCACACAGACAAAACTATTTATGTATATATATAGCGAATTGTGGCACGTGATTACGAGAGAGTTCGCCTACTTGCTCTCTGCTATGTCTACCAACAGTGCATTACGTAACCACTACTCATATAAATAATAAACCACAATGTGGCCGCTTAAATCCACAATCTTCATTACAGAATACAGACATATATATATATATATATATAATGCGCAACAACCTTTAAACTAACAACATTGCAAATTCATTGTTATTTCTTACAACTTTTCACTATTTTTTAACTATCAACTGCTAGTTTACAACTAGAAACTACTATTTTTATTGCCTGATACTTTTTACAAGTGTCAACTATCAGTTTCCAACAGCTACTATTTTTACTATCAACTACTATTTTAGAACCAAAAACTACTATTTTGTAACAGTCAACTACTAGTTTACAGCTAACAACTACTAGTTTTACTAGCAACCACTATTTTTACTATCAACTACTATTTTTACTATAAAATTCTATTTTACAACTGTCAGCTACTATTTTACAGCTAACAACGAATATTTTTACTAAATACTACTATTTAGTATATAATAATAAATATAAATATAAATAGTATGTAATAAATAAAATAAATAAATTTTTTCCATCAACTACATTTTTTACTATCGACTACTATTTTACAACTGTCAACTAATTTTTTTACTACCAACTACTATTTTACAACTGTCAACTACTTTTTTTACTACCAACTCCTATTTTACAACTGTCAACTACTTTTTTTACTACCAACTACTATTTTACAACTGTCAACTACTTTTTTACTATCAACTCCTATTTTACAACTGTCAACTACTTTTTTTACTACCAACTACTATTTTACAACTGTCAACTACTTTTTTTACTATCAGGTACTTTTACTAGTTTTACTGTTATAATCCAGTAGTTGGCAATTGTAAAATATTAATTTTTTGTTGTAAAACAGTAGCTTATAGTAAAAATAGTAGTTGACAGTTAAAAAATAGTATTTTGTAGTTGTAAACCAGTAGTTGATAGTAAAAATAGTAATTTTCTGTAAAAATATTTGTTCTTAGCGGTAAACTAGTAGTTGACAGTTGAAAAATAGTATTTTTTTGCTTTAAATCTATGGCTGATATTAAAAATTTAAAAATAGTAGTTGTTACTTGTAAAATAGTAATTGACAGTAACTGTCAACTATTACTATATTTTACTTTAATTAATTTAATTAACAGTATTTTTACTTCATATTATTTTTACTTCATATTGTACTTTTTTCAGTAGAATTTTTTACTTCCTTCAGCATTTTTATATTTTACTGATGAATTAGTAAATTTTACTAGTAAATTAGTAAATTTTGCTATTAAATTAGTTAAAACTATTTTACTAATAAATAGTAGTTTCTACGAATTTATTAGTAACAAGCCAGTTATTAATTTAAATTAGTAAACATTTTTACTAATTACTATTTATTAGTAAAACTAGTACAGAAGCAAAAAATCAGTTATTAATTCAAATTATTAAACACTTTTCCTAATTAAAATTTAAAGAGTAATGGGAGCTATTTATTCAATTTTTGCTAATTCTAATTCACAGAATTTACTGCTACCAAAAAATATTCAAAAATTCCAAAATAATTTTTTTGATTCGAACTTTTAAAACTTTCGGAAAATAATTATTTTTTCAGAAAAGTAATCTAACAAAAGAAAATATTGCAAAACGAAATTCGAAAATTCTCCTTTTTTTTGAAAGAATAAAAATTTTGAGAAATTATTAATTACCAGTTTATATCGAAACCCATTGAAATATACATAATAAACTATAACGTTAAAACTCTCCGAGTGAACGCATTTTCTTTCAACATCCACTTATATTACCTAATTCTCGTTCACCTGGTAATATACAGTATAAAACAATTTTTTCTTTTTTCCTTTTTTTTTCCTTTTTTCAAATCCTTTCTGTTCTACTTCGGAGTAAAGTATAAAATGAATTGCTAAAAGTATAATATTAAAGTCTTAAATGAGTGTCGCAAATGCCCACTGACATTCTCATTGCGTTGCTCTAAATACTCATATATATACAAATGAATTTGCATTCATGTATTCAAATTTGTTCATTATTTATCTGAAACAAGTTGAGGAGAAAAAAATTGCCATTTTTTTTTTGTAAGTGTAGAAAAAAAGACGCACTTGTGTAATGTCTTTACACTCTTGGTGTTGAAGTGCGAACAAAAAAGTGTTTCCAATTCGGATACAAAATTTAATTTTCATTTTAAAAAGAAAAATGCATATTTTTATTATTTTCTGAAGCAAACATAAAATGTCCGTAACTTATTTTTCAATTTTTTTTCAACTATTTCCAAAGTGAACAAAAAAAAAATTAGAGAGTAAAAATAAATCTTTTAATTTTTACTATCTTTACCGTAAAATTTTCCCGAAAAATGTTGATCATTTAAATAAACTGAATTAATTTATTTTTTATATTTAATAAATAAATTGTTTATAAATACTAATGAGAACAACAAAAATGAAAAAAATACAAAAAAAATTTCTTTTTTCTATTTAAATAAATTAAAAATATTATAAATTGTTAATAAATAAATAAATTAATTATTAGTTAATAAGTAAATAAATAAATAATCAAAATTACTAAATTAAAAAATTAAATAAAGTTAATTCAATATTTACTTAGTGAAAAATTAATTTTTTTTCTATTCAAAATAATATTACACAAAAAAATATTATGTAAAAGTAGAGACAAAAATATTGTCGTTCATTTGAACGTTCAAAACTTTAGGGACATAAAAATTGTAAAAATGGTAGTAAAAAAAGTAATAAATAAAAGAAATGATAGGATAAGAAAAATTAGTAATAAAAATAAAAATAATAGTAAAAATATTGTAATAATAATAAGCACAATATTCATATTAATTGAGAGAATAATTAATAAAAAAAAAAAAATAGTCAAAATGGTAGTAAAAAAATTGTTATAAATAATAGTAAAATTAATATTTACAATAATTATACAATTATTAAATGATTATTAATTCTTAAAATTGAATAAAGTTTTCAAAAAAAAGTTTTTCAAATTTTTTGAAAATAATTAATTTCTTTCCAAGAATTTTAATAAAATATTCAAATAATTTCATTTTTCAAGGAATTCATTTAAAATTGTATTAAAAATCATTTAAATCCTGAAAAATTATTTTAATTTTACAAATAATTAAATTCTTGCAACGAATTTTATTATTTTTGGGAAAAAAATTTATTATTTCAGAAAATAATTGAATTCCAATGTAAAAATGGATTAAGGGCATTTGAACCATGATGACGTCACAGATTTAAAACTAATGCTTTGCACAAACTGTGACGTCATCAAGGTTCAAATCCCCTTAAAATTTTAGAAGGGAATTGTATTCTCGAAAATAATTTTATTGCTTGTATATAGAAATAATTGTATTTGTCCTATAATTTTATTATTCATTAAAATAATTGAATTTTTGTGTGAACAATTTTTTTCTCTATAAAAAATAATTAAATTTTTTCAAAGAGTGTTTTTAATTTTTAAAAATAATTCAATTATTTTGAAGAATTTTTTTTCTTTATGTAAAAAAATTCAATTGTTTCGCAAAGAATTTTTTTATTTATGAAAATAATTGAATTCTTACAACAAATTTTATTAAAATTATTATAAATAATTAAATTTCTGGTGGAAAATTTATTATTTCTAAAAATAATTATGAATTTCAGTAAAAAAAATGAATTACAATTTTAAAAGTAATTGAATTCTGTCAAATAATTTTGTTGCTTATATAAAAATAATTGAATTTCTGCGACAATTTTTATTATTCATTTAAAATAATTGAATTTTTCAGAAGAATATTTTTTCTCTATGAAAATAATTAAATTTTTTCAAAGAATTTTTTTTAATTTTTGAAAATAATTCAATTATTTCGAAGATTTTTTTTCTTTATGCAAAAAATTCAATTGATTCGATTCAATTCTATTAATTTTTGAAAATAATTGAATTCTTACAACAAAATTTAATTAAAATTATTAATTTTAATTAATTAATTGAATTTCTGGGGAAAAATTTTGTTATTTCTGAAAATAATTGAATTCTTACAACAAATTTTATTAAAATTATTGTAAATAATAAATTGAATTTCTGGGGAAAAAATTTGTAGTAAATAAAAAACAAAAAATAGAGTAAGCAGTAATTTATTGTTTTCTTCCGTCTTTGAATATTTAATTAGACAATTAAAAAAAATCACTGAATTATAAAAGAAAATCTAGTTTTATAAAGAAATTAAAATTTTCATTTAAATTGAAATCGACATTTAATTGTTGCCTTTGGAAAATTTTATCAAATAACTAGTTTGACATAAATTAGTAGTAACATTATTATATCATCACGTGCATTCGATAATAAATAATTATTATTATCCTTTTTCTTTTCTTTTTTTTTTTTTTGCATATACATAAAATGTTTTTGCGATATTAAATTTTTGTGCACGTGTTAAAAAGCACGTGTTCTCTCTTCGTTTTGAGCAAAAGTTATGAAAAATTATTTTCTATATATCCTAGGTTACATCAGGGGTCAACTAAAGTCACGTTAATAGTTAATGAGTCATTCACACGCTTTTAAGACACGTGAGGATCATTGATGCTTTAGTATATGTAAAAACGTGCGCATAACCGATTATATTCCAGTGCGCTCGTTATATAATACTTTTGCTCGCAAAATATCTAGAGAGAGAGAGAGAGAGAGAGAGAGAGAGAGATATTATTCTAATTGCGCCTACTTTTTTTCTATTCCTTTTTTTTTTTTGTTCTCTCAATAAGATATTGTAAATAATGACAAGATTGTTTTATGCATATTTATACCTATTTAAATGTGTATGTAAATAATGACGGTAAAATGTGACTTCATTGAATATATAGATATGTTTAATTATTACTGTTAATGAGAAGGTATAATATTCGATGTTTACTTGTCACGAGACAAGTATTTTATGTAAGAGTATAAATATAAAATTACTGTTTGAGATATTTACTGTTTTAATAATTGTCTCAATTAAGAAAAGACAAAGTTTTATTATACTCGTTATTCATTATAATCAATATAATTACATTGGCAGTAAACTTTAGAAATTGTTCTTTGTTCAGCAATAAATGAGAGCGGGGAATTTTAGTTTCTTCTGGTTGGAAACTACGAAAACTATACAAGGAAAATAAATTTAGTCTCTGTATTTGTAGTTTCAAAATTTTACTATTTACTAAGTACATAAAAACAATGAAAAAATGTGACTTTTTTGGTTGATAGTACAAAAACTACAAGGAAAATAAATTTACTACGAGTATTTGTAGATTCAGAATTTTACTATTCAGTAAAACTGTAATGAAATTTTTAAAAATGTACTATTTCGTAGGAAACTACAAAAACTACAAAGAAAACT
The DNA here is from genome assembly GCF_015476425.1 of Leptopilina heterotoma. Lineage (NCBI taxonomy): Eukaryota > Metazoa > Arthropoda > Insecta > Hymenoptera > Figitidae > Leptopilina > Leptopilina heterotoma. Next base: position 703,278 of record NW_025110924.1, on the reverse strand, counting down.
AATTTACTATTTTGTTTTGTACTTTCAGAATTGTACTTTTTCGTTGGTAACTATAAAAACTACAAAAATGATAAATTTACTATCTGTATTTGTATTTTAAAAATTTTTAAATTTACTAAGTAAATGCAATTTAAAAAATTTATTTTTTCGTTGAAAACTAGAAAAGGAATACATTTACTATCTGGATATGTAATTTCAAAATTTTTCTATTCACTAAGTAAATACAATTAAAATTTACTTTTGCGTTAGTAATTACAAAAACTACAAGGGAAATAAATTTACTATCTGTATTTTTAGTTTCAAAATTTTACTATTCACTAAATAAAAACAGTGAAAAAAATTTACTTTTTCGTTGAAAACTACAAAAACTACACAAAAAATAAATTTACTATCTGTATTTATAGTTTTGGAATTTTACTATTCACTAATTAGAAGAAAATCTAATTTTAAAAATTTTCTGTTTTGTTTGAAACTACAAAAACTACACAAAATATAAATTTACTATCTGTATTTGTAGTTTTGGAATTTTACTATTCACTAATTGTAAGAAAATACAATATTAAAAATTTTCTGTTTTGTTTGAAACTACAAAAACTGCAAAGAAAATAAATTTACTGTGAGTATTTTGTAGTTTCAAAATTTTACTGTAGCTAATTGTAAAATAGAATTAAAATTAGTCGAAATCGATGAAATTCGAAGGAAAATAATTCTAATTTTTTTTTACTCTTGAATATTAAGAGGAAAAATTGTTTCGTTTAAAAATACACAGATGAACTCAATGAATTCATTGACTTCATCTTACGATTTATTACTTCTATCGCATATGTTAACAGAACCGGACGAACATGATTAAAGTGAACTATCAGCCTTATTGAAGACACATATTACCTAACCGCGTCTTATTATTAAATTCTTAGTGGACATTTTTTAGAAAATACAAAAATAATTAAGTCTGGCACTTAACCATTAAAATTCAATTTTAAATTCAAATTTAGAATTTTGAGAAAAAAAGAAGCAAAACCTTCTTTATAATCTAAACTCGTTTTTTCTGAAAATAGAATATAAAAACTAATTCTCAAACTAAAACTCAACTTTTTTAATTTTTCTAAATTTTAATTAGTTTTTTTTTTACTAATTTGAATTAGTGACTGACAATTGCTTTTGAATTCATTTTTTCTCCAGATATTAAATTGAGACAAAAAACGAATCAAAAGTGTTGCGAAGCAACATTTTGATTCGTTTTTTGTCTCAATTTAATATCTGCAGAAAAAATTATTTTCTAATTTCAATTTCAATTTCAATTTCAATTTTAATTAGTGACTTTTTTTTGCTTTCTAATTAGTAAATTTTACTAATAAATAGTAGAAAATGCTATTTATTAGTGAAATTTACTAATAAATTTACTAATTAATAAAAAAATTAATAATTAGTAAATAAAATTTATTAATTAATAATTAGTATTTTCTACTATTTATTAGTAAAGTTTACTAATTAGAAAGCAAAAAAAAATTAACTAATTATTAAAATTATTAAACATTTTTACTAATTCAAATTAAGACTAAATTAATGTTTAAATTTTAAAGTAAATTAAATATTCAAATTCAAATTAGAAAATAATTTTGCAATTCAATATTATAACTAACTTTTTGCCAAAATATTTATTTATTTTTCAATTTTCTCAAATATTTTTCTCTACGAATTTTTTTTTTTTACTAAATTTCTTCCTCTCTAATATATGCTTATACCTGAACTTGAACTTCATATCCAAGAAACGTTTCTCACTATAAGTATTTTTAAACATATCCAAAAATACTAGCTTAGAAATTCTAAGAAAAAAAAGAGCAGAATATAAATTGCGTTGTAAAAAATTAAAAATACACCTGACTACATATATCATTGCGAAAAAAAAAATTTTTTTAAACAAAGGAAATACATTTTCAACCAAAAAAAAAAATTTTTTTTTAACAATTATATTGATATTATAATGTGAATTATTTTACACAATCTTTGTATACACAATTTGTATAGATGTTAAATTAACAATTGAGATTTTCTTGTAATATTTAATGATATGATGAAATCTTTTTCCACTTCTTTTAAAGCAAACAGAAAAAAATAGGATTACTGACCTGCAAAACGATATGAGGATTTACAGAGGTCATTTACTTTGATGCGCAGAAAACACAATGGGTTGCAATCAACTTAATGAACGATAAGAGGGTACTTACCTAATTTATTTTTGCAGAGCAGGAAAAACAGACAATTTTTATCGACTCTGAGATGTGCTTGTGGCAAAATAATTATCAGAATTTCTTTTTTTTTCAAGTCGAAAAAATCAAATTGATAAATAATTTTTTGCATTGAATATTCAAAGTTTGAATAATTATTTTTTTTTTATTTTTTTTTTGTTAATTATATTTTCTTTTTTAGCTCCTCTTTTTGCCACGGAAATTTTTTTACATTGTTAAAATCCGACTCCAATTTTACATTGAAAAATTAAAAATGATATAGTTTCAATCTCAAAAAAGTGTAAATTTAATTATTTTCAAAAAATTTAATAAAATTCTTGGAAAAATTTCAATTATTTTCAAAAATTGCCCTCATTACATATGATTTTAATAAAGTTTTACAAAAGAATTCAATTATTTTTAAAAAATTTGATAAAATTCTACGCAAATATTTAATTATTTTCATAAATAATAAAAAATTTATAGCAATTCAATTTTTTTTATGAAATTCTTCGCAATTAAAAAAAATTTTTTTTTAAATTTTAATAATTTTTATAAATAATAAAATTTTTGGAAAAATTTTTATTATTATCAAAAAATTTTCTCAATTCAATGAGTTTGATGATCAAATAATTTCATAAAATTTTCTAATAGAATTCAATTATTTAAAAAAAAATTTAATAAAATTCTACACAAACATTAAATTATTTTCATAAATATAATAGAAATTTCACAGGAATTAATTTATTTACAATTTTATAATATATTTCTTCGCAATAATACAATTATTTTCATAAAAACTAAAATTTTTTACAAGAATTCAAATTATTTTTATAATGAAATAAAATTCCTTTTAGAAATTCAATTATTATCACTAAATTCTATTGTTCTATACATTTATAAATAAAATTTCAAATGATTCCAGAAATTCAATTATTTTCGAAACTAATAAAAATTCTTCGCAGAAATTCAATTATTTAAAAAAAAATTTTTAAATTCTCGTTAAAATTGCAATTATATAATGAAATTCTTCTCCGAAATTCTATTATCTTCGTAATTTTAATTAAATTCTTGAAAAAAATTCAATTATTCTCAAAAATTTTCTCGCAGAAATTCAATTATTGAAAAAAAATTTTTTAAATTATCGTTAAAATTTCAATTATATAATGAAATTCTTCTCCGAAATTCTATTATCTTCGTAATTTCAATTAAATTCTTGAAAAAAATTCAATTATTCTCAAAAATTTTCTCGCAGAAATTCAATTATGAAAAAAAATTTTTTAAATTCTCGTTAAAATTTCAATTATATAATGAAATTCTTCTCCGAAATTCCATTATCTTCATAATTTTAATTAAATTCTTAAAAAAAATTCAATTATTCTCAAAAATTTCGCTCAATTCAATGATTTTCAACATAAACGATTTTGATATAATTTTCCAAATAATTCAATTATTTAAAAAATTTTTGATAAACAATACACATTTAACAGAAATAAAATTACCTATTTACAAATTTTTTTTAAATTTTATAAAACTAATAAAATTTTTTAAAAAATTCTTATAAATTCTTCTTTAAGTTAATTGTTTAAAAATAATTTTTGAAAAAGTTCTTTGCGAATTTTCAAATTCTTTTGCTTACAATTTAATGGTTCGACATTTTAATGTATTATTCTGACATTCTTCAATTAAATATATTAAAAGTTAAAAACTTCAAATAATTAAAAAAAATTTCATTAAACTTTTTGAGAAAAATTAATTTTACAGAATTCTTAATTATTAGAATTATGAAAATTATGAAAATTCAGTTATTTAACTACAAAAATAAATATTTTATGAATCAATTGAATGTTTCTTAAAATTAAATTTTCATAAAGAATTTTATCAACAAATTTTTATATAATTGAATTCTGTTGACAAATTTTAATAAAATTTTTAAGAATAATTTCATTTTTCGAGAAATTTGATGAAAATTGTATTAAAAATAATTGAATTTCAGAGAGAAATTTTATTATTTATAAAGATAATTGAAATTTTCACTAGAATTTTTGTAAATTTTCAAACATTTAATTGGATTTCTGCGAAGAATTTTATTAAAATTGTTTTGAAAAAAAAATTTAATTGTTACACAAAGAATTTCATTAAAATTTTTGAAAATAATTTAACTCTTTAAAGTAATGTAATTAAAAATATATTAAAAATTTGAAAATAATACTTTTTTTAAAATAAATTTTTGAAATAATTGAATTGTCTTTGATACATTTTAGAAAAATGTTTAAGAATAATTACATTTCTCGAGGAATTTGGTTAAAATTGTATTAAAAATAATTGAAGTTCAGCATTGAAATTTATTATTTATGAAAATAATTGAATCCCTGGTAAAAAAAATGATATTATTTATGAAAATAATTGAATAATAATTTATGAGAATAATTTGTAAATAATTGAATTCCTGTGAAATTTTGATTATTTATGAAAATAATAAAATGTTTGCGTAGAATTTTATTAAATTTTTTTTTAACTAATTGAATTCTTTTAGGAATTTTTATTAAAGTAGTAGATATTCAAAATCATTGAATTTGAGGAAAGTTTTTGAAAGCAATTAAAATTTTTGCCAAGAATTTTATTAAAATTTTTGAAAATAATTTTATTAAAATTTTTGAAAATAATTTTATTAAAATTTTTGAAAATAATTGAATTTCTGAGAAAATTTCAAGAATAAACTTTAGAAAACAACAATTTTTCAGGATTTCGAACAAAATTTCCTGAATTTTCCAGGTTTTTTCAAGGTTTATAAAATTTTCTAACATTTCCAGGTATTGCAGGTTTCATCTGCAATTTTCGAAAATAATAACGAAAAATTAAAAGAAGAAGATTTGTATAAAGAGTGCAAAAGAGGTGTATACGTGTTATAACTGAATAAGAAATTAGGTAGCAAGAACTCTGAATCATAACACTCGTTTTAATTTCAATAAATTTTCCCGAAAGAATTATTCTATCATAAAAATATTTAAATTTGCAGAAAAATTTATTTCCTCCGACTGTTAAAATTTTGATATCTATCAAATTATAAATATGTTGGTCCACTACTGTTGCAAGTAGAAAAAAAAATATTATGCATGTGTTGTGTCGTAATGTCTCATAAATGAACACCCGGATGCACAGATACAGATGCAATTTAACAATTGTATATATAAATGCAGTTTGCAAAGAAAATTGGGTAGGGAGAGTCAGAGAAAGAAAGAAAGAAAGAGAGAGAGAGAGAGGGGGGGGGGAGATGGCGCGAAGCAAAAATTGCGTGGGTATCAGTATCCATTTATATCAAGAATACTCGCGTGTATTGGTGTTTGTTGGACACACAATGAGTCTTATAATGCTAGTGAGGACCCAGAGTATTCTCTTGCATCATGTGCGACCTTGTCGGCTCTTGCGGACGTCGAACCCCGTTCGGATTCAGGGTCAAAAAGTACGTGAGGCGACTTTAGCCGGTTCTTATAAGCTCGATTATACGTATACATTTTTTATTTTTTTCTCTCTTTCTCTCTTTTTCTTTTTTTTTTTTTACTTAAATCACACAAACAAAGAGATTATCTCTTTTATCACACTTAATCTATCACAGTTCGCTTATTTAACTTTTTTTCTCTCTTTTTTTTCAATTTTGTATAATCATTTACGTCACAATGTTTTCCAATGTTAATTAAAAAATTTTCTAATTTTTTCCGGTAGGAAAACAATTCAATTTTTTAGGTAGGAAAATAATTCAATTTTTCAAGTAGGAAAATAATTCAATTTTTTCTTGTGAAAAATATTTGAAAATTTTCAAAAGAGGATTGTAATTATTTTTTCTTTTTCTGAATAAACTTTTCTACTTTATGTAACAAAAAAGTTTATTTTGGAAAAAATTATTTTCAATTGAAACTAAATTGTCTTTTTTGAAAAAAATCAAAATTAAATGTTCGAGCAAAGAAATCAAACGAATTTCTTTTTTGAGAAAAAGAAAAGAAATTTATTTTTTTTTAATTAGAAAAGAAATAATAATTTTTAATTTGTTACATAATATAAAAATTGACATTAACACCAAATTGTTTGAGAAAACCAAATCGAATTTTGATAATTTATGGTTTTTATTAAAAACAATATTTTGTACAATAAAAATAAAAACAATATTCTTACATATTTAAAAAAAAATGTTTATGAACCTAAATGTTTGGGCAAAAAATTTAGCATTTTTTAAGTTTTTATTTGAAGAGAAATATTAATTATTAATTTTATATTTAATAAAAAAAAAAAAAAATTGACATTAAAATTAAATTGTTTGAAAAAACAAAGAGAATTTTGCAAATTTACGGGTTTTATTAAAAACAATATTAAGTTTTATTTTTTTAAAAATATATTTAAAAAAAAATGGTTGGATTTAGCAATTTTTTGGTTTTTATTTGAAGAAGAATATTAATTATTCATTCCGGTAGGAAAAAAATTCAATTTTTCCTTATGCAAAAATTGGAAACTTTTCAAAAGAGGATTGTAATTATTTTTTTTTTTTAATAAACTTTCCTAATTTATGAAATAAAAAAGTTTGTTTCGGAAAAAATGATTTTCAATTGAATCTAAATTTTTTTTTGTAAAAAAAAATCAAAATTAAACGTTCGAGCATAGAAATCAAACGAATTTGTCAATTTTTCTTGAGAAAAAGAAAAGAAATTAATTTTTTAATTAGAAAAGAAATTAATTTTTTTAATTAGAAAAGAAATAATAATTATTAATTTGTCACGAATAGTAAAAAAATTGACATTATCACCAAATTGTTTGGAAAAAGCAAAGCTTGAAAATTTATGATTTTTATTAAAAACCATATTTTGGAAAAATAAATAAAATAAAAACAATATTCTTACATATTTAAAAAAAATCGTTGATGAACGTAAATGTTTGGGCAAAGAAATTAGCATTTTTTTAGTTTTTATTCGAAGAAGAATATTAATTATTAATTTTTTTAAATAATAAAAAAAATTGTCATTAAGAACAAATTGTTTGGCTATAAAAACGAATTTTTTCTGTTTTCTGTTATTAAAAAACAATATTGATTATTAATTTGTCACATATTTGAACAAACTGGTTTATAAATCTAAATATTTTGGCAAAAAAAGAATATCAAACGAATTTAGTAAATTTCGATGACGGTTATTGTGTGACGTCCAAATGATGTCAAAATTATTCATATAAATTGTTTTTTACTGATAAAATATTAATTATTAATTCATTATTTTACAAATATTACGTATTTAGGTGAAAAATATTTTTCTTAAATTTTGAATTTGCAAATAGAGGAAATTCTTTTGTTTAAATATTGTTGAAAGCTTTCCATGCAGTGAAAAATATAGTAGAATTAAGGGCATTTGAATCATTATGACGTCAAAGTTTTAGAACACATTCTTTGCACAAACTGTGACGTCCTAATGGTTCAAATGCCCTTAATTAAATATTTACTATGTTAGAAATTAATTTTTTCAATACGGAAAACAATATTTTTTAATAAAATTCAAATTTAAAGAAGTAAAAAAAATTGTCGTTTATTTGAACATAACAAATATTTTTTCTAACAAATTTCTGGTAATAAATTTTTGTTAAAAAACAATTTTTTGCAAAAATCTAGGAGAATTTAGCAAATTTATAATAATTTTTTGTTAACAAAAATTAACTAATTGATTTCAGTGTATTATGCAATACAAAAAAATTTTGTGATTAAAACCAGGAAACTTTGTATTAAAAAATATGACCAGAAACTTTGTATTAAAAAATTTGACTAAAAAAATTGTTTTAAAAAATTTTTATTGAAAAATTTGAATAAAAACTTTAATTAAAAAATTTGATTAGAAATTCTAATTAAAACATTCGATTAAAAAATGTTGATTGTTGAATGTTGATTGTTAGTTTTAATTAAAACAATTCGATCAAGAAATATTTTTAAAAATTAGTCTAAAAATCGAGTAGTTCAACAAAAAACCAAACGAATTTATGTCAAATTTTCTACTTTTCTTATTTTGGTTACTAAAAATAATTAAAAGAAAAACAGGTAGCAAATTATTAAACTACCATTAACTATATAACGTTATTAATTAAAATCAATAAAATTGGATTTCTGTTTTTTTTCTCATTGTGAATGATGTAATAAATTGAAAACCTTGAGTGAAATAAAAATGTATAATAATTTTATGAAATTGTATAGAGGAAATATCTAAAGTGTGATGAAATATTTATCAAATACTGCATAAACCCAATTTATTTTTCAATGTCATTTTTAACGAAAAACCTCTTATCAATATTGGTATTATCACGCAACTTTGAGTTAATATAAAGAGTTCATTGAACGTTTATTTTAATAATTTTTTTTTCTTTTTCTCTCTTTTAAAAAAAATTATCAAACTCTCTACATTGTGTGTAGCCTTTTAAACTATATTATACTTTGAATAAAATTTATTCTTTTCCACTATTCAAAAAAAAAAAATGTTTTCTTTGTTCTTCATTTTTAACTAATTGTAAAAATAGTGAAACAAAGGAATTTTTATCCTAGAAATTTTCTATTCTATTTGAAAAAATTCTATTCTACAAAATTCTGACCAAAAAAAATTCTATTCTACAAAATTCTGTCAAAAAAAAATTTTATTCTACAAAATTCTATCCAAAAAAAATTCTATTCTGAAAAATTCCATCCAAAAAAATTTTAATAGAATAACAATGTAACTGATTAATAATTATAAAGCTATCTTTGTTGTCCCTAAATAAGAAATTAAAGTAAACTAATTCTTTATTGCCAAATTACCTGTAATTATTAATTTTTAATTAAAAGAATAATTTACGAAATAAAAAATAAAGGAATCATTTACTTTGAAAATAGAGAAAAAATTATAATAATAATAATAAAGTAATTATCAATTTGAAATTAAAAGAATAAATTTACCAAGTGAAAAAAAATAAATAAAGGAATCACTTATTACTTTGAAAATAGTGAGAAAAGCTGTTTTTTGTTTCACAAAAACAAAGGAATCGTGTCAAATTCCGATTAGAATTTTTATATAATATGTATTGAATATAATAACTAAATTCATTTCTCTTTTGCATTACGCTCGATAAAAGAAATAATACTTTTATTGATAAAAATCATTAATTGTAATAATTTAAAATAATTTAAATATTAAAGAAAAATTTTGAATGTGCTTACGTAATGATATTAATAAATATGACAAGGTGCTTATAAAAATAGGCAGGAAAACTTTACGTTCAATTTAATTATTTAAATTGTATTCAACAGTATATTTGTATACTTTAAATTAATTTTATTTCAATTAAGAAATTATTATAATTCAAATTGAAAGAAAATTTCATTTAATTTAACTTTTATATTTCAATGCATATTTTTTATTAATAATATTTTATTAATAATAATAATCGGTACGATTATTATTATTATTATTATTATTATTATTATTATTATTATTATTATTATTTTTATTTTTATTAAATAATTATTTATTTATAAAAAATATTACTAAAAGAATAATTATGTTTCTATTGTTTATATTTTATGCATTATAAAATAAAATAACAAAAAATATATGCACTATTGTAAATTAAATAAATTATTATTATTACTTTTATTAAATTTTTTATACTATTTTTATATTTTGTAACAATTTAACTATAAGTGTAAATTTACTTAATAAATTTAAATACATTTAAATAATTTAAGTTTGTAAATAAGAAAAAAAGTTACAAATTATATACTCAAATTTAAATTACACGATAGAAAAATTTATTGGCTTACTCATTCGTAAATTCATAGTTTGATGACCCGATTAAATTTTCTTATCACAATAACCTTCTCCCGAGTTTTTTATGTACACAGCTTTTTTTTACGAAAAAAAATAGAAGAGAAAAAAAACCTATTCCATTTTCCTTCAACAATTGTTTTTCACGCATATATTCTTCACCAGTTTTTTAGTGAAAAAATGTTTCCCGAAATAGAAGAACAGTAATTAATTAATTAATTACTAATTACTAATTGTTAATTAGTTAATTAGTTAATTAGTTATTGCTTCATAATAATAAATTAATTATTTTATAATTATAAATTTACTCAAAAATAAAGTTTGCGAATATTTAATCTTGATTTAAATTTTTTTTAAATATTCACCGGTTTGAATTGCGAAGGAAAATAATTTATTTTTGAAAATATATTTATTATTAGGTATAAATTCAATTAATAAAATAAAATAAATTTCCTATGAAATTGAAACAAATAAATTAGAATCTTTAATTTTTATCTTAAAAATTGACAGTGAAAGAGAAAATTTTAATTCTATTTTCTTCTTCTCCAGATATAGAAAACGAGTTTGCTAAAAATGGTTACGATAAATTTTTGTGATACACAGGTTTTTTTTTAAAAAAAAAGGAAAAAGGCGAATTATCATATTTGTCCAGACTGTTGACACGTTACTAAAAATCGCTTTTACGTCACACATGTTTACTAGATTGAAATTTCGCGAATTTTTACTGCTTTCGACCTATCGCAAAAAAAAAATTTTTTTTTTTGCCTGGTGTCAAGATCAAGGACAGGGATCAAGAGTTGCGATTGTCAAAATATTTATGCTTATTAAATCGGTGTGCATAACAAACAATCATATTTGATTTCGCATTTTTTTTTTTTGTTTAAAGACGTTTTTAAATTATTATTTTTTCGAATAATAATTTCTTTTTTCTTCTTTTTTTTTAATTATTAAAGGGCAGTTTATTTTATCATTTGTTAGCTCATTTTTGTTGTAAGTAAACAAATAAAAAAACAAATGAATAAACAAGTAAATAAATAAGCAAATAAACAAAGAAATAAATTATTTATTCGTTTGTAAATAAATAAACAAATAGACAAATAAACATAGAAATAAATAAAACAATAAATAAATTAGCAAACGAATAAATAAACAAACAAATAAATATTTATTTGTTTGCTAATTTGTTAATAAACAAATATACAAACAAATAAATAAATTATTTATTCGTTTGTAAACAAATAAACAAATAAACAAATAAACAAACAAATAAACAAATAAACAAATAAACAAACAAATAAACAAATAAACGAATAAATAAACAAATGGACAGATAAATAAACAAATAAACAAACAAATAAACGAATAAATAAACAAATTGACAGATAAATAAACAATTAAACAAAAAAAAACAAATAAACAAAGAACCAAAGAAGGATATAAACAAATAAAGAAACAAACAAATAAATAAATGATTTATTTCAATACACTTTGAGCAAAAATTGATCGAATATTGTTGAATAAAAATAAAAATTGAAAAAGTATAAATAGCCGGCGTCTTTTTATGAAACATCAACAACGATAAAAAACGAACCGGTAAACAGGATAATGATACCTTCTTTATAGCTATATACAGTGAATGGGTGCGAGAAGTGCAGTAGGCATGCTAGTGCACTTACGTAATTTAGCGCTAACTAAGTGTTGTAATTTATTACCCCATAACTAATTGGTTACTATAATCGCATAAACCAAATAACTCTCACTAGATAATAATTTTCCAGGGCAGAAAATGCATTTTCATCCAATCTTCTTCTTCTTTCCTTGCCCCTTCCCCCTCTCCCCATTCATTCAATTTGTGGTCAATTATTTATTTCTTCAAACGTCTCAAAGTAATTACAACTATTTATGCATATAATGTCGTTGATGACAATTTATATTGTTCGAAAAATAAAACATTTCAATAACAATGCAAATGCAACGTGAAATAACAATGCAAATGCAACACGGAATAACAATGCAAATGTAACGTGGATAACAATGCAAATAATAAGTGAAGGTAATGAGAAGAAAAAAAGATGATAAATAAACTGACCGGAACGAATTATTGTAGTAGTTTCATTTTTTTTAATTGTGGTAGATTAATTTTTTTAATTATAGTAGTTTTATTTTTATTTTTTAATTACAGTATTTTTAGTTTTTTATTAATTGTATTTTTATTTTTTAATTTCAGTATATTTAGTTTTTTAATTATAGTAGTTTTATTTTTAGTTTTTCAATTACAGTAGTTTCATTTTTATTTTTTTAATTATAGTAGTTTTATTTTTAAAATTATAATAGTTTTATTTTTTAAATTATAATAGTTTTATTTTTTAAATTATAGTAGTTTTATTTTTAGTTCTTTAATTGTAATAGTTTTATTTTTATTCCTTTTAATTAAAGTAGATTCAATTTGTAGTTTTTTTCAATGGTTTATGGTATCTTTTTTTATTTGCATAATTTTCTAAGGATGAAAAAAAATTCTGACAACTTAAAAAAAGTAGTACGTCTCTCTATTAATATACGCACTCACTTAATTGTGTTTTCGTCTACATTACTGAGCTGGTGCGCAATGCCGATGATGTAAGTATCTAAATTCGCAGACCTGACCTAACATAATGATACGACATTTTTCACAATATTTTTCTCTCATTTTTGTTCTCTTCTTTTATTCATCTTCCACTCGATTTCACTCAAAATTGAACAAAATAAAAATAGTCGCTCAATTTTTTTTCTTTTTTTTTTATTATTAGGGGAAATAAATTTTCATTTTAATTTACAACTGTCAAATTTTAATATGTCTGCTAAAGAAAAAATTCTTTTCTTTTCTGCAATCAAAAAAAAAAAAAATCTGAATTATAAACAAAAAAATACACCTGCAAAAAAAATCTGTTTTTTTTTCTTGAACCAAAAAGAAACGATTTGATTTTTAACCAAAAAAGATCTGAATTTGAACTAAAAAGCACCAACAAATTTTTTTTTCTTTTTTCTTTTAGCTAGAAAAATACATTTGCAAAAACATTTGTTTCTTTTTTCAAGAACCAAAAAATCTGTAAAAAAAACACAGATTTTTTTATCAATTTTCATTTACCAATTTTTTTTTTAAATTCTTTATTCTTTTTGTAAAAAAAGAAAAAATAGTCGAAGTGTAAAAATATTTTTTTTTCTTTTTTCTTGTAAACAGAAAAAAATGTAAATTGCAACTGTCAAACTTTTTTTGTAAATTTTCTAACAAAATAAATGAATTTCCTAAATGTATAAAAATTGTAAAGACTAACAAAAAATTTGTTCATCAAATTATTCGAAAAGTGCAACGACCTTATTTTCACTTTGGAAATTAAAAAAAAAAAAGACGCAAAAAGTGCGAAAAAAAAGATTTGTCGAGAGTGAATGTTTAAGAATTGTGTAAACAATGTAAATTCGCTTTGATTTTGCAAATAATTTCACCACCTGTAATCACATATGCACATCAAATTCAAACCATTTATCAGGTCGATTCGAGGTTATTTAATTTTTCCAACACTTTGACTTTTTTCACTTCTTTTACAAAAGGACTAAAAAAATTAAAAATTGGTAAATTGTAATTTTCCAATTTTTATTTAATTATTTATTTAATTTTTATTTAATTTTTTAAAAAATTTTTTTCTGTAAATTGGCAAAAATTAATATTCCGAGAAAAAAAATTCTTCTTTAACAAAAAAACAGGACAATATTAAAAAACAAAAACACTTTTTCTCTAATTTTTTTTTTTTTGCTATAAAAAAATATTCTATAGAAATTCTAAACTGCAAATTCGTATAGCCGGAAATAGATGCAATTTAAAACGTAGAGTGAATTTAAATTGGGGAATAGTGTTGCAGAAGGTCAGGGAATGAAATAAATCGTTATTGATGACCTTCATGTATACTTGACTGCGAAATTGACGTGATGAATATTTATTTAGTCAAGTAATGATGTTGATGATGATTTTTTTTTCTCTTTTTGTCGATAAAGTGTGTAAAAATATATATGTGCGAAGAATTAAAAAAACAAAAACAAAAAAAAGTCACAAATTATTTGCCATGTCGTTGGGTTAGGTCAAGTTTTACAAAATTAGAACGTACATGCAGAAAATATGCGCGAGAGAAAGATAATCAACGCTGGAGGTGATTGCGAGGACGACATAAATATATCAAAAAGTACTTACGAAAGCGAAATATATAGCAAGTGGGTAATTTCAATAAACATTACCGAAAAACGACGCAATATAATTTTACAAAAAGAAGAAAAAAATAAGATGAAGAAGAAGAAGAAGAAAAAGCTTAAAAAAAAGTTACGAGATTCACCAAATTTATTCTGAATATATTTAGAATTTATTTTTAGAAATAATTCGCATAATTTGTCAAAATTAAATAAAAATTAAATAAAAATTAAATAATACTAAAATTGACAAAATAAAATTGAAAATAGTTCACACTTTTTATTTTTAATTAGGTACATTAAAATTTACTTTCGATTAAATAAAATTTTTAATTTACAAAATTCTTTTTTCCATAAACTCGACTTTGATTTTTACATTCAACTTTTTATTTCGCAAAATAAAAAGTTATTTTAATTCTTTTTTCAATAACATTGTATATGAGGAAAAAGTTGTTTGAGAATGCAATGTTGCATATTTTTAACAGAATTAAAATTATTATCAACAGTCTCGACAAAACCGCAGAACAAAACTTGATATCTTATCAAAGGACACTGTAATTGTCTCTTTAATTTATTTGAAATTAATTATTTCTCCACTTTAAAAAAGAAAACTTATTCGCTTAATGCCATTCAAGGAAACATCAATTAATTCTCATTTTTTTTAAATACAGTTAAAAATGTTTCACAATTCAGAATTTTTTCTCTTACAATTTCTTTTTTTCTTGTTTCAAAATCAGATTTTTTCGTTTACAAAACAAAATTTGGTGACAAATCTACAAAATAATTTTTTGGTTACAATGAAGATTTAGAGCAAATGAGTATTTTTCGAAAAAAAAGGAGAAATTTTTGACCAATACAAAAATTCGAATTAGAAAATAATTTTAGTGAACAGCAATAATAATTGCCGTTTAGTAAAATTATTTTCTGAATTTGTAATTATCAATATTGACAGTGCAAGAGTCGATGATTTGTTTTGCATCCCAAGATCATTGAAAACTTATGACTTGATGGTTGAGGATTTTTTCTCTCGATATATCGAGGCCATGTGAGAGAGAGATGGGAAAAGAAGATACCTAGCCAAGGAAGTATTACTAATAAGAGTCATTACATTGATTATCTAATGTTTGTTCTTCTTTGAATCCAAGCTGAAAATTACATTAGTTTGTCCTTGACTGTATAAATAATCTATCGAACCAACTGATAAAGATTCTAATAAAATATTTTTTCATTCCTCTTAATGCCAGTTTCGTCCTCAAATAAAAATAATTGAAAAAAAAAATTAAAATAAAATTAAGAATTAAAAATTAAAATTTAGTACAAATTAGAATAAAAATAAAAAAAACAATAGAATAGAAAAAAAGTTTCTGTATTAATGTATTCCAGTTTTTATTTATTTAAATATTTATTAAATATTTGTCCATAGAGACCAAAAGAAAGAGAAGAGTTTTTTATTCACTTTTCTAAACTGAAATTTTTATTTTTTTTGTATTTTAATTTTCTTTCATTTTCATTCATCTGAATTAAAATTTTTACAATCTAAATGTTTCTCAAACAATTATTATTTTAAAAAGAAAAAATAAACTAATTAAATAAATAATAATTTGTTACTGTAAATAAATATTTATTAATGTTATTGCATTGTAAAATAATTAAATATTTATTTATTTACAATAATATCCAATTATTTATTGATTTAAAAAGAAATCATTTTTTAGTTTCAATAAATCGTCTTTTTTTAATGTATTTGAATATTATTTTGATAATTTATTTAAGTAAATAAATTATCAATTAATTTCTTTTATTTATTAAATTTATTTAACTAAATAAGTTATCAATGTTTTTTTATTTATTCCATTTATTTAAGTAAATAAAAAAAAACTGATTATTAAATAAAACTGAAACTGATTATTAATAAATTAAAATTAATAATTAAAGAGTAAATAAAATAATTGTTACATGGAAACAAAATAATCGATCAATAAACAATTGACATGTAATGATTAATAAATTAAAGTAAAGTGAGTAATTATTAATAAATTATACGAAAATAATTAATAGTTGAAAAAGTAACGAATTAAGTTTTTAGTAAATTAAACAAAGTAATTCATTAATTGGTAAATTAAAACAAAATGATATTAAAAAAAAATAATATAATAGAAAGAAAATAATATTGAAGTATTAAATTTGAATAAAAAATATTAATAATAATAAAGTACATATTCCGGTAATTCAATTCTTTCGGCGAATTTTAATAAAATTTTTAAGAATAATTACATTTTTCGAGGAATTTGATTAAAATTGTATTTAAAATAATTGAAATTCTGCGATGAGTTTTATTATTTATAAGAATAATTGAATTCCTAAAAAAAATTTTATTATTTTTGAAAATAATTGAATCGCTGTAAAAAAAATTTATTATTTATGAAAATAATTGAATTATTGCGATTATTATAAAAAATTTCTTAATTAAATTCCTTCAAAGAATTTTATTATTTAGTAAAATAACTGAATTCTCGCGAAGAATTTTATTAAAATTCTTAAAAATCATAATTAAATTCTTTTGAAGAATTTCTTTGAATTTTTTTTAAACTAAAAAATTTTATTAAAATTGCATTAAAAATAATTAAATTTTTGCGAAGAGTTTTACTATTTATAAAAATAATTGAAATGTTTCAAAGAATTTATTAAAATTTTAGAAAATAAATGAATTTTATGTTAATATTTGAAAATTTAAATTCTTTCGAGGAATTCTATTAAAATTATTTTGAAAGGAATTGAATTTCTGCAAAGAATTGAATTTTATAAAAATAATTGAATTATTGCGAAATATTGTACTATTTATAAAAATAATTGAAATTTTTTTGAAGAATTTATTAAAATTTTAAGAAATAATTAAATTGTTATGAAGAATTTTACAAAAATATTTGAAAATAATGAAATTTTTTCGAGAAATTCAATTAAAGTTGTTTCGAAAATAATTGAATTTCTTTAAAGAATTTTATTAAAATTAAACATATTCAGAATAATTGAATTCATCACAAGAATTTTATTATTTCTTAAAAATAATTGAATTCTTTTAATTTTTTTGACAAATATATTTAAAAATTGCATTGAAAGTAATTTAATTTTTATATAGAATTTTTTAAACATATTTTCAGAATAATTTAATTATTTTTAGAGAATTTTAAATGCTTGTTGAAATTGAATTTTATCGAAATTTTTGAAAATAATTCAATTCTTTCGTGTATGTAATTTTATTTAAATTTGATTAAAAATAATTTCATTCCAGCAAAGAATTTTTAGTATTTATAAAAATAGTTGAATTGTTTCGAAGAATTTATTAAAATTTTAGGAAATAATTGAAATTTTTGGAAATATTTAAAAATATTTGAATTCATCCGAGGAATTTAATTAAAATTGTTTTGAAAATCATTGAATTTTTCTAAAAATTTTACTATTTAAAAAAATAATTGAATTGTTTAGGATTTATTAAAATTTTAGAAAATAATTGAATTCTTTCGTGGAATTTTATTTAAATTTATGAAAATATGGACAGTAATAATTAATTTTGTACTTAATAAGTGAATTTTTTAAATTTTGATTATGAAATTATTTAAAAATAAAAAATTTTGTAATTTGCATAACAATAATAAATTGAATATCAAATTAAAACAAAAGAATTACTAAATAGAAAAAAATAGTATCTTACTGAGAATTAAAAAATTTTAATTGATTTGGACAATTTTCTTTTTTGTAAACAAAAGTATGAAAACTAAAGGAAGTTCTCAATGACTTTGTGAACTGAAAAGAAAAAAAAGTGAAATGAAAGAAAAACTTCTCCGATTATTTTAATGATAATAGAGAGGCTTTTATTGTAAATAAATATTTTGATATAATTAAATACAGTCATGGACGATTAACAGCTGCGATTAGGGATTTATATAAAACAGAGAATCTATCTCGAAGGAAAATGATGTTTTTCAAGAATAACGAAAAGCAAATATTGTAAGAAAAACGATAAAATGGCAAATGTACGTGACGTTTGGTTGATTTTCTCTTGGCCCAGTTTACATACATATTACAATCGCAATTTCGCCCTTGCTAAGTTATCTCGCGTAAATATACAAATGTACCATTATCGTCGTTAGTCGTCGTAGTCGTCGTCGTTGCACGCCTCTATTCCGGATTGCATTTTGAAGCCGAAGGTCTTCGACAGACCGGAGATTCTCACTGAGCGTTAACGTATTTGCGGTTGTTCCAGAAACCTACTTATAAACAGAGAAGCTTCGTGTTTCTGGGCTATCGTGTCCCGATATTACGTCAGGCAAAAAAAAGAGTCCATAGTCATGGACTCACCGACACCATCCAATGCCAAAGATGATGATGACGCGAGTGCAGGACCTCTAGGCTAAAATTCATTTTCATCTATTTTCGTCATTTCAATTTAATAAAAAGATTTAATGAACTTTGATTTTTGAAGAATTTTAATCATTCAAAATCTTATAAAATTAGTTAAATTTGTCAATATATATATTTAATTAATTATTAAAAATAATGGAAGAATTTTAGTTAAAAACACTTAAAAAATTTAAGCTTGAAGAAGTTACAAATGATTGCAGAAATTCCATTATTTTCAAAAGTGGTAAAATTCTTATCAAAAAATTCAATTGTGTTCAAAATTTACAAGAAAATCTCGACAAAATTCCAATTATTATCTTTATAAATAAAAAAATTCTTCTTCAAAATTCAATTATTTTCAAAAATTTTAATAAAATTTCACAGGAATTCAATTATTTACAAATTTTCTATAATTTTTTCTCAATAATTCAATTATTTTTATAAATTTATAATAAAACTCATCGCAGAATTTCAATTATTTTTAATTCAATTTTAATCGAATTCCTTGAATTGAAAAATTTTATAAAATTTCAACATTCAATGAATTTATTTGTAAATTTTAATAAACTTAGATTTCTGAAAAATTTTAATAATTCAAAATCTTCTACAATTAGTTAAATTTGTCAATATATATTTAATTAATTTTAAAAAAAAGGAATTTATAGAAGAATTTTAGTTAAAAACACTTAAAAAAATTGAATTTTGAAGAATTTACAAACGATTGCAGAAATTCAATTATATTTTCAAAAATAGTAGAATTCTTATAAAAAAAAATTCAATTATATTCAAAATTTACAAGAAAATCTCGATAAAATCCCAATTATTATCTTTATAAATAAAAAAATTCTTCTAAATTCAACTATTTTGAGGCATTTTAATAGAATTCTTGTCAAAATTTCAATTATTTTCAAAAAATTTCCTCATTTCAATGAATTTTCAATATCTACTATTTAAATAAAATTACCAAAAAGAATTCAATTATTAAAAAACAATTTTAATAAAAATCTACGCAAACATTTAATTATTTTCATAAATAATAAAAATTTCACCGGAACTAAATTATATACAAATTTCTTTCACAATTATTCCATTATTTATTAAATAATCAAAATTTTTTACAGAGATTCAATTATTTTCATGAAAAATGATATTTTATTGAAAATTTAATTATTGTAAAGAAATTTAATAAAATTGTTGTCAAAATTTCAATTATTTTCAAAAATTTTCCTGAATTTAATGATTTTCAATACCTACTATTTTAATAAAATTTTCCAAAAGAATTCAATTATTTAAAACGAAATTTTTAAAGTTTTACGCAAACATTTAATTATATTCATAAATAAAAAAAATTTTACAAGAATTGAATTTAGAAATTTTTCATAATAATCGCAATAATTCAATTATTTTTATAAATAATAAATTTCTTTACAGGAATTCAATTATTTTCATAAGTAATAAAATTCTTTTTAGGAATTCAATTATTTTCATAAATAATAAATTTCTTTACAGGTATTCAGTTATTTTCATAAGTAATAAAATATTCTTTTAAGGAATTTAATTACTTCCATAAATAATAAAACTCATCGCAGAATTCCAATTATTTTTTCTACAATTTTTAATCGAATTCCTCGAAAAATGAAATGATTTTTAAAAATTTTATTCAAATTCGTCGAAAGAATTGAGTTATTTAAAAATTTGTTAATAAAATTCTTTATAAGAATTAAATTTTAAGAAACATTCAATTATTCAATAAATAATTTACTTTTTTTTGTATTTAAATAATTGAATTCTCGTAGAATTTTCTATTAAAAATTGATTTGAAAATGAATTTTAGTTTAAATTTTAGATAATAATAAAATATGAAAATAATTTTTAAGAAGTTACAGTAACAATATTCTTATAATATAAACTAATTATTTTATCTCTCGAACATCTTTAATTTAATTAAATATTTAAAATATTTAAAAAAGAAATTATTGTTTTCGAATAATTTTACAATTAAAGATATTCGTAAATAAATTTAACTGAACATTTTTTTCAATAAAATTTTTTCCTTTATTTTCTAAAAATTCAAAAATTTTCAGTTTCATTTTCAATTAAATTTTCTAATTGACAAATATAATTTATAAACATTTTTTTTTCCTTTATTTTTAAAAAACTTTGAATTTTATTAAAAATAATTGAAATTAAGAAATAGAATTAATGCAAATTATTTCCTTATGAAAATTGAGAATTTTCTACAAAAATATTAAGAAACGGGAATATCTTTAATGTTTTTCTTTCCAAAAGAAAAAAATGTGTAGAACAATATTGTTATTGAGAAATAAAAACTATGCTTAAAATGGGTATATTTCCTACTTTTTAATAAAAAATTTTTCAACTATTAACAATTTTCTAGTATTTTTTATAAATAAAAAGGAAAAAAATTTACATAATTTAGATTAGTCAAAAGAAATTTGTTATAGAAAAAAGCATACAATAAACAAAATGGGTATAATTTTCATTTATTTATTATTGGAGTAATTAATTATTAATTAATTGTTATCAGTCAATAATAAATTAATAAAAAAAATTATTTTTAAGCAGCAAAGACATTCATATTTATTTATTTTAAAGAAATATTATTAACTGTCTTCTTTTTCTTTCGGTAATAAAAATAAAATATCCAATCTTCATTTCATAAACGTCTTTAAAAGCAAAGAGAAAAAAATTTATTTGAAACTAAAAACAAATAGATAAAATAATAGACCTATTTAAATCAATATTCCCATACAAGATGTCAACATCAATATATATGTGTTTTCATAAAATAAAAAAAAAGGGAAGTAATCCTTTTTACAAAAAAAAAGAAGAAGAAGAAAAAAAATGAATTGCACGACATTATTGTTATGAAAATCAACATTCAATATTCATGCAATTTAATTGCACATAATTTACACATGTACAATAAATCTTTAAAAAGAAAAAGAAATCTCATATCCTCAAGTCTCTCAAGCTCCATAAATCAAAGGAAGTATGTAATTTCGCTTCACCTGCCGTATTATTTTCCTGCTATAAAGTACAAGAATTAGTACATTAAACAATAATTAGAATAAATAATTAATTATTATGGGTGAATAGTGAGAGAGAGAAAGAGAGAGAAAGAGAGAGAAAGAGAGGCTTTTAGAAGAATAAGACACTTTGTAGAGTCAATAGACTGTTGTCACTTTTTTTTATAATGGCTCTATTCTATTTTTTATGATTCTATAATAATTGTATACATGGCCTTTTTAGAAATATTGCAAAACATGTTTTATAATTTATGATAATATTCTTCAAAGTTGTTGAATTTCAAAATGGTTTGAATTTGAATGTTTTGAAAATCTTAATTCCTAGGGAAAAATAATGATAAAAAATTTATTTTGTGTAAATAAAATATAAATAAATAAATAAATAAATAAATTTTGAATAAAACTAATGGTGTTTTTGAATAATTTTACAATTAAAAAAATTTGCAAATAAAAGTATTTTCCACTCATATTACATTTTTTATTAATGATTGACATTGACTTTTACTACTTAAAATTGACTTTTTCTACTTAAATATAGCTGACTTTTTCTACTTGAAATATTTTCTACTTAATCAGTGATTCTTTAAATCTACAACTTTAATAAAAATTTCTAAAAGAATTCAATTAGTTAAAAATAAATTTTAATAAAATTTTACATAAATTTCTTGGCAGGATTTCAATTATTTTTAATACAATATTCATCAAATTTCTCCAAAAATAAAATTATTTTTAAAAATTTTATTACAAATTCGTCGTAAGGATTCAATTGTTTAACGAGTGCGAAGTCTGTTTATGGATAAACAATTAATTAAGTTTAAATTGTAGATAGTAAATAAACAATTCATAGTAAATAATAAATTGTCCGTAAATAATTAACTATAAATAGTATATAATAAATTAAGTATAAACATTAAATAATAATATTATTATTTTATTAAATATTTTTAATAATAATATTGAGATAAATAATAAATAGTGAATTAACAATATTAATAGTTTGTAATAAATTAACTATAAACATTAAATAGTAAGTTAACTATAAATAGTTAACAGCAAAGTTGTTAATTTATCAGTTAGTAAATTGTTAATAAATCTGCAAACAGTAGATAATAAAAAAAATAATTAAAAAAGCAGTAAATAAATAAAGAAGAAACAAATAAATTATTTAAGAAGAAATAAATAAATAAAGAAGAAACAAATAAATTATTTAAGAAGAAATAAATAAATAAAGAAGAAACAAATAAATTAATAAAAAAGAAATAAATTAATAAAGAAGAAATAAATAAAGAAGAAACAAATAAATGAATAAAAAAAATAAATAAAGAAGAAATAAATAAAAAATAATAAAGTAGCTGCAAATAATAAATTAAGAATAAATATACAAATCGAAGTGGCTTCAATTTTCAAATTGGCCAAAATAACTTATTGCACTTTGAACAAAATTTAAAATTCACAATCAATAAATAATTAATTATTCAATAATTAATAATTGCCCACAGTTCATTAATTAGTCGATAATTATTTTCTATTTCTAATTTTAAATCAAGAAATAACTATATTAATATTAACACTCTCGCGCATACATTGAAGAAAAAAACCAACGGTATATCTATATATACTATCTCTGAATTTATTTTAAATAAAAAAAAAAAATTTTTTTTCGTTTGTAACACATTACGAAAATGAATTGCGTAATTTAAAAAGATTTGTGGATTGAAAATGGGCGCAATGTAAGTACCATTGACCGCTCATTCAAGCGGGACTCTCTCGTCTATATATGTATATTGTGCGAGATGTATAGGCGTTATATGTGGGAAATAATTTACCGTTACCTTTACGCATCGCTAGACAGACGGGAATTATTTTTTAGTGTGTGAAGCTATATCGTTTGTACGGTATTAGACCTTAACCGCTTGACCAGCATTAACAAATTTTCGAGTGGTAGCTATATATATGTGTATGAAATCATGACGATTATTATTTCCAACTCCACGCGGCACAGACACATTACTGTACAATTTAATATCTTCCGTTTCTTGTTCTTCTATGATAAATGGATTTATGTATGACTCACGGTACCGTTTAGTTAAAAAAAAAATTTTTTTTTCTTGGGAATATTAGAGGATTAGAATATTAAGTGTTGGAGAATTTTAGATATTTCAATTCTGAGTATATTATAGTTCTAAGTAGAATTCTAAGTAAATAGTGTTACAATTATTGTTACAATTCTGGATATTAAAATTTAGAGCATTTCAGATTTGATTTAATTGGAGCTACTTTAAGTTTGATATAATATATATACAGATGGACACTGATTCTAAAGAACTTTATTTTTGAATAAATATTTAATCATTATTATTTTTTTATAGAAATTAAGATTTTCAAAAGTTTTGAACTTTTGGAAATTTTTATTCAATAACATATAAGAATATTTATTATAAAACATGAAGTCATGTTTTATAATAATTAAAACTTGCTACTTTGTTACTGTAACTTCTTCAAAAATTATTCTCATCATTACGATTATTCATTTCTAGAATTCTCAACTAAAATTCTTCTTTAAGTCAATTCTTTTTTATTTTTTAAAAAGTTGTTTAAAAATTTTCAAATCCTTTTATTTACAATTCAGTTTTACTAAATTTCGATTATTCCGATATTCTTCAATTAAATATTATTAGAAATTAAAAACTTCAAAATTTCTAAATAATTAAAAAAAAATTAATTCTACAGAATTCTTAATTAAAAGAATGAAAAGTTCAAATTTTCAAAGATTTTAATACGAAACCTTTTCAAAATTCATTAATCTTCAAAAATTCACGATAATTATATCGTGAATTTTTAAATATTGAATATTCAATTATATTCTAACATTTTAACTAAAATCCATTATTAAATCAATTTTTATTTGAAAATTCTAAAAGAATTCAATTATTTAAATACAAAAATAAATTTATTGAATAATTGAATGATAAATAAATAAATAATTAAATGTTTTTTAAAATTGAATTCTCATAAACAATTTTATCCTCAAATATTTAAATAAATGAATTCTTTTAAATTCTTTTGAATCTTTGATCAGTTTTATTATTTAGGAAAATAATTAAATTCCTAAAAATAATTTTATTATTTATTAAAATAATTAAATCTCTATACAAAATTTTATTATTTATAAATAATTGAAGTCCTGTTAAATTTTAATTATTTATGAAACTAATTAAATGTTTGTGTAGAAATTTATTAAAATTTTTTTTGAATAATTGAATTCTTTTGGAAAATTTTACTAAAATAGTAAAAATTGAAAATCATTAAATTGAGGAAAATAATTGAAGTTTTAACAAGAATTTTATAAAAAATTTTGAAACTAATTGAATTTTGAAGAAGAGATTTATTAATTTTATGCAAATTCTAATTTAAATAATTGAATTCCTGAGAAATTTTCATTATTCATGAAAAAATTGAATTCTTACGAACGATTTTTACAAAAAATTTTTAAATAATTGAATTCTGATTGAAAATTTTATGAAAATAGTAGATATTAAAAATTCTTGAATTGCGAAAAGTTTTTTTAAATAATTAAATTCTACAAATAATTCAATTAAAATTTTTTACAATAATTACATTCTTACGAACGATTTTATTACAATTTTTAAAAATAATTGAATTTTTAAAAAGCATTTTATTATTTATGAAAATAATTGAATTCTTGCGAACGATTTTATTAGATAAAAGTGATAAATTTCTTCTTGGAAATTCAATTATTTTAAAAATAATTGAATTCTTCTGATGAATATTGTTATTTATAAAAATAATTGAATTTTACAAAGAATTTTTATTAAAATACCTCAAAATAATTGATTTTTCGGGAATAATTTTGTTATTTATGTATAATAATTAAATTCTTGAAAAGAATTTTATTCAAATCGAAAAGAATAATTGAACTATTTTAAAAAAATTTAATTAAAATTGCATTTCAAATAATTGATTTCTTTCGAACAATTTTATTAAAATATTTGAAAATAATTGAATTCCCGTGAAATATTCTAATATTTTTGTAAAAAATTGAATTCTTTCAAATAATTTAAAACAAAACATTTTTTTTAATAAATAATTGATTTTTTCGAGAAAAATAATTGAAATCCTGCTATGAATATTATTATTTATAAAAATAATTGAAAAGTTGCAAAGAATTTTATTAAAATATTTGAAAATAATTGAATTTCTGTGGACAATTTTGTTATTTTTCAAAATAATTGAAATTGTTCGATAAGTTTTATTAGTTAGAAAATAATTGAATTCTCGCTTAGAATTTTACCAAAAAAAAATGTTTTTAAATTGAATTTCCATAAATAATGTTAATATTAATGAAAGTAATTGAATTATTGTAAAGAATTGTATAAAAAAATTTGTTAAATAATTGATTTTAGATGAATTTTATCAATTTTTTTTTAATAATTGAATTGTTTTGCTATTTTTTATTTTCTATGTTAAATATTTTGTTTATTTTTTATAGTTTTTTTTAATTATTCATGTTAAATTTTTTGTTTATTATTTATTGTTAATTTTTTGTTTATTATTTATAGTTAATATTTTGTTTATTATTTACTGTTAATTTACTATTCGTTCCTCATATTTAATATAAATAAAATCTTTACCGATTTTTCATCGTATACAATATACTTAAAGATGCTTGAAAATTATTTGTTGTTTCAATATTCGCAGAGGCGAGCACGATGAGCGGCAAACATGTAATAATAGCAGCGCGAATGACTAATTACGCTAGAATTAAAAACGGTTTTTTTTCTAAAAAATGCTATTTTTAGTAATTAATAAGAAACTCCATGGATAATCGTTTGGAAATGTTATTTATGTAAGGGCTCGCGTTGAAAGTACACGTGTTCATTACCACGTGTACGTCAATGTGTAAAAATAAACGTAAACTTTATTTGTAAGACAGAATAAGGTCTTTATATTCAAAATTAATTTCATTATATGATAGTAGATTATACATTTGCGCTATTTATTTCAAATTGATCATAATATTGTGCCGTTTTGTTCGGTGAAAATAAAAGTGTTTTTTTTTAATTCCAAGCAGATTTGGAACAATTTTCTATTCTTATTTCATTTGTCACTTTTTTAAAAATTATTTTAGTTCTTTTAGTTCACTTTAGTTCTTTTTTAGTCATTTTTTGTTGCGAGTCATTTGTGAGTCATTTTTTAGTAATTTTTTTTATTAGTAAGTTGTTTTTAGTCGTATTTTTATTAGAGACTCATTTTTTTATTTGTGAGTCATTTTTTACTAATTTTTTTATTACTAAGTTATTTTTTAGTCATATTTTTATTAGAGACTCATTTTTTCAGTAATTTTTTTATTAGTGAGTCATTTTTTCAATAGTTAGTCATTTTTATACTCATGAATCTTTTATTTATTTATTTTTTTTTATTATTATTATTATTAATAAACAAAATATTCTATTCAGTTCGAAAAATTTTCCGTTTTATTCTAATTGTTTCTTCATAGAGAAAGGATTGTAGTATTAAAATCATAATATTCTGAACAGTGTTCAGGAAGTTTTCTTTTTAACAAAAAAAAAAAAAAAGAGAAAAAAGTGACCGGATGAGAATGCATTGCATGGATTTCTCCGGGAATATATAAGATTTCATCCCCTTATAAACCTGGCAAAGATGCTTTTTGCAACAAGTTAAAAATAACTCACCCCATGGAGGAAGTGCCATTCCGTCTTGTTGACGGTACAGATGCAGTCATGTTGCTCAGAAGTGACGTGAATGCTTTCTACGCATGCAATAATAAAAGATACAAAACCTAAGGGGGAGTCTGCTATGCGGAAAATGTACAGTCTTCATCTCTTGCTTGACCATTTTCCACGTACACGCAAATATGTACCCATAATACATTTTTTTTTTTTATTATTTTATTAAAGAAAGTCAATATTTATTTTAATAAAGACATATTTTTATTGATATTTTTTTAAAATTAATCAATTCAAAATTAATGTATATATTAATTAACTCTCTAAGGGCTAATTTCGCAGCCTCAATTAAAAATTAATTAATTTAAAAAAATTTTTTTGAAATCTTAATTAAATTCTTTTATAGAATTTCTTTGAACTTTTTTTAAACTAATGAATTTTTTTTAATAAATTCAATTGAAAATTTTGAAAGTAATTGAATTTTATGAAGAAGAATTTTATTAAAATTGAATTAATATAATTGAATAATTTTGAAAGCAGTTGAATTTTATGAAGAAGAATTTTATTAAAACTGAATTAAAATAATTGAAATCTTGCGAAGAATTTTACTATTTATAAAAATAGTTGAATTGTTTCAAAGAATTTATTAAAATTTTAGGAAATAATTGAAATTTAAGGAAATATTTTAAAATATTTAAATTCATCCGAGGAATTCAATTAAAATTGTTTTGAAAATAATTGAATTGTTGCAAAGAATTTTATCAAAAAATTTAATAATAATAAAATTCCTTCAAAGAATTTTATTATTTAGAAAAATAACTGAATTCTCGTGAAGAATTTTATTAAAATTTTTAAAAATCCTTATTAAATTCTTTTGAATAATTTTTTTGAATTTTTTTAAAACAAATGGTGTTTCTTTAATAATTTCAACTGAAAATTTTGAAAGCAATTGGATTTTATAAAGAAGAATTTTATTAAAACTGAATTGAAAATAATTGAATTCTTGCGAAGAATTTTACTATTTATATAAAAATAATTGAATTGTTCCGAAAGAATTTATTAAAATTTTAGAAAATAAATGAATTTTATGTTAATATTTGAAAATTTAAATTCTTTCGAGGAATTCTATTGATATTGTTTTGAAAAGAATTGAATTACTGCAAAGGATTTTACTATTTATAAAAATTATTGAATTATTGCGAAAGATTTTACTATTTATAAAAATAATTGAAATGTTTCGAAGAATTTATTCAAATTTTAAGAAATAATAAAATTTTTATGATGAATTTTATAGAAATATTTCAAAATAATGAAATTTTTTCGAGAAATTCAATTAAAGTTGTTTCGAAAATAATTGAATTTCTTTAAAGAATTTTATTAAAACTAAGTATATTCAAAATAATTGAATTCATCACAAGAATTTTATTATTTTTTGAAAATAATTGAATTCTTTCAATTTTTTTTGACGAATATATTTAAAAATTGCATTGAAAGTAATTTAATTTTTATATAGAATTTTTTTAAAATATTTTGAGAATAATTGAATTATTTTTAGAGAATTTTAAATTCTTTGTTGAAATTGAATTTTATGGAAATTTTTGAAAATAATTCAATTCTTTCGTGTAATTTTTATTTAATTTTGATTAAAAATAATTTAATACCTGAAAATAATTTAAGTATTTTTTAAAATAGTTGGATTGTTTCGAAGAATTTATTAAAATTTTAGGAAATAATTGAAATTTATGAAAATATTTTAAAATATTAAAATTCATCCGAGGAATTCAATTCAAATTGTTTTGAAAATAATTGAATTCCTGCAAAGAATTTTACTGTTTATAAAATTAATTGAATTCTTGCGAAGAATTTTACTATTTATTAGAGATGTGCAAAAAGCTCGAAAAGTCGAGCCGAGCCGAGCCGAAATTTTTTCGGGCCGAGCCGAGCCGAGCCCGAGCCGGCTCGATGTATCGAGTACTCGAAATTTTCGAGTACTCGAGTGACTTCGAGTACTCGAAAAATTCGAGTACTCGGGTAAATTCGAGTACTCGATTAAATTCGAGCACTCGAGTGAATTCGAGTACTCGAATTTTTCGAGTACTCGAATGGATTCGAGCTTTTGACTTACTAAAAAAACTATTAATAAGTAAAAAATTTCGAATTTTTTTGAATTACTGAATCAATATTTCTATTTGCTAAATATAATAAATGCGAAAATTCTATGAATTTTCTCTAGAACTCGAATTTACTCAGAGCTCGAAAAAATTCGAGTACTCGAATTCCCTCGAGTGCTCGAGAAATTCGAGTACTCGAATTAACTCGAGTACTCGAAACTATTCGAGCTTTTTACACAGCTCGGCTCGGCTCGAACTCGGCTCGAGCTCGAACTGATTAGGCTCGGCTCGGCTCGGCCCGAAAAATGAAAAGCTCGAAAAAGCTCGCTCGAGCCTCGAGCCTCGAGCTTTTTGCACAACTCTACTATTTATAAAAATAATTTAATTTTTTCGAAGGATTTATTAAAATTTCAGAAAAAAATTGAATTTTCTCGAAATGTGTTAAATTTTTTTTAAAAATTGAATTCTTCCTAGGAATTTAATTAAAATTGTTTTGAAAATCATTGAATTTTTGTAAAGATTTTACTATTTAAAAAAGTAATTAAATTGTTTAGAAGGATTTATTAAAATTTTAGAAAATAACTGAATTCTTTCGTGAAATTTTATTAAAATTTTTGAAAATACGAACAGTACTAATTAATTTTGTACTTAATAAGTGAATTTTAAAAATTTTAATTATGAAATTATTTTGAAAATTTATATTTGAAAATAAAAAATTTTGTAATTTGCATAACAATAATAAATGGAATATCACGTTCCGCGCGCTAATTTTTTTTATAAATGTCTTCGCAAAATTCAATTATTTTCATAAATAATACAATTTTTTACTGGAATTCAATTATTTTTATAAATAATAAAATTTTCTGTTCGGAATTAGTTATTTTCATAAATAATAAAATTCTTTTTAGGATTTTTTTCCCTAAATAATAAAAAACTGATCAAAGAATCAAAAGATTTAAATTATTTAAATATTTGAAAGATAAAATTCTTTATGAGAATTAAATTTTAAGAATTATTCAATTATTAAATAAATTATTTATTTTTGCATTTAAATAATTGAAATCTCGTAGAATTTTCTAATATTGATTTAATAATGAATTTCAATTAAAATTTTCAGATAATAATTGAACATTAAATGCATTATATTAGAAATTTTAAGAAATAATTGAATTTTTGAATAGGCTTCAAATTAAAATCTTTTAAAATTTGATTTTTTCATACTATTAACTAACAATTCTGTAGAATTAATTTTTTTGAAAAAGTTTAATTGAATTTTTTTTTAAAATTATTTAAAGTTCCTATTTTCTAATATGCAATTGAAGAACTTCAGAATAATCGATGAAATTTCGTTAAATTGAATAATTGTAAACAAATGGATTTGAAAATTCTCAAAGAACTTTTTCAAAATGTATTAAGAATAATTGAATTAAAGAAGAATTTCTGTTAAAAATTCTAGAAAATAAAAATTGAATTGAAATGATGCAAATAATTTTTAAGAAGTTACAGTAACAATATTCTTATAATATAAAATAATCTTTTTATCACTCGGTCATCACTAAACGTAATTATTTTATTTAAAAAAAATTCCAATTTAATTTTCTGATATAACAATAAATTATTATTACAATGAAATTTTTTATGCTTTGTGAAACAAGTTTGCTACTTATTTGAAAAAATATAATAATCTGTCAAATAAATAAATACAGTTAAGTCAATTAGTGAATTATTCTACATTGTATGATTCCTACATTGAACTGTAATAGATAAAGCAAAATCAAGAACATTATTTATTACTCCTACACTTTAATCATTTAATTTATAGGGTGATCGTGCTCCGAATTCATTTTCATAACTGGATTTCTGAAAATATTTAACATACACAAAGAGATATGACTGATTACATTATTTAATATTATATTCATGTACTTGTATGTTTATACATAAAAAAAAATATATTGTATTAACTATTAAGTTTTCACTGTTTCGCACGTTCAATAATATATATAAACTCTTGTGTATAATATATATGTATTTATTTATATATATATAGTTATAAATATAAACATACATTATTTAAGTTGTATTTTCTCAGGATTGGTACGTGTTTAAGATTGAATCTGAATTACGTCAATGTGCGCATTGCATAATGATTTGCAATGTAGCACACAACTTGGAGTATCATGCACTTTGCACACCCTTCTACACTTTACTGGAGATTTTTTTTTAAACGGGGCCATCGACTCTTGTACGCGTGATTATATGTTTACTAGCCAGTCCTTTGCAATCCACTGGTTTATTTATATATATATAAATATTATTTTCCCTTCATCCTTTGCAAAATTATTGGAAGAAACATTTCTCTTCAATTTTAAATAACTTTAAACCGAAGATTGTATATATTTATATCTATACACATTTTTACTATCTTATTTTTCTTAAATCGAATCGTTGCATTAAAACAGTTTAAAGTTAGTTTCTGTGTATGCTTTTGTTTTTTTTTCTTTAAAAAATATTGTTAGCTTCAATGAATATTAAATAACATTTAAATGTCCTTCATCAATTGGATTTTGCTAAATTAAATGAAACGGAGAAAAACAAATTTGAGATTAAAAGAAAACTAAAACATGAAAAATCAAACAGGATAATTAAAAAAAAAACATTAATTCCTAAAATGATAAATGTAGGCGGACTATTAAAACTACAATAATTTAAGTGGCACACGTGAAATGTTGTCAATAGTTCGGAATTACGATCAGCAGTAAATTTATTGCAAAACGTTTCTACATTTAAACGAGAGACAGAGGAAAAAATGATAAAGAAAATAAAACGAGAATTAGGTTTACGAGTCTATAATTATTGTATAATTTAATAATTAATAATTTCAAATTAGAATTAAATTAAAATTCACTAAAAATAAAAATATTTTCTTAAGCTGAACTTTAATTTTTTTCAGTCGAAAAAGTTTTTCGAAAAAAAAATAAAGAATGATTGAAAAAAATGATTTTATGTAAAATCTAGTGAACATCAAGGTGAACATTCTCTCACAAACGAGAATTTGAAATTGAAATGAAATTAAATTTATGATACATTTAAAAATGAAATAAAAGTAAGTAATTAATTTAATTAAATAAATTAAAAGAAATAATCTAATTAATCTAATTAATTAAATTAATTAAATAAATCAAAATAAATTTTAAATTAAATCAAACTTAGAATTTGCAATTTAATCAAGTAAAAATTTTTCAAATTAATTAGATTAAAATTTGCCAATTTAATTAAATTAAAAATTAAAATAATTACACAAAATTAAAAATTGTTGAAATTAATTAGATTAAAATCTACAAAATAAAATTAAAATTAACAAATTAATTAAACATAAAAATTCGAAAATTAATATTTCTCAACAATGAAATGATCAGAAAATATTGACTTCCTTCTCAAATGTAATTAAACAAAAAAATTTGCCTCAAAATACACAATTTCAATGTAGACTGAAAATTAAAATGTTAAATATCAAAGAACCGGTCACGTGCACGCGTGCAACGTGCCGAGTGCTCTTGGGTTCATGGCCTACCTCTACCTTGCTACTTCAACTAGAAGTTGTGACATAATAGACCATTTACGAATGCCAGTTCGCACTAATAGACTCGCGCACACATATATATAATAATAATAATATAGAGTATATACATTACAAAGCGCAGTTGAAAATCCTATTGGCTTTGAAATTCAATTTATTACCTATACTTTTTTTTGTCGATAACAATAAAAAATTCAATAATTTCAGGAAATACTCCAATTTGAAAACAAAAATTTAATTATCTTTCTTCTTTCATTAAAATTACTTTTCATTATTTAATTATTATATCATTAATTATTATTATTGAAAATTGTTATCGATTAATGATGATTAATGTCATCTTCAATTGACACTGATGCGATAATAATAAGAAGATATGAATTGTAATTAAAATAAATAAAATATAAATTGTAATTAAGTAAATGAAGCACAAATTGTAATTAAGTGAATAAAGCATAAATTGTAATTAAGTAAATAAAGCATAAATTGTAATTAACTAAATAAAGAATAAATTGTAATTTAGTAAAAAAAAACAAATTGTAGTTAAAAAACGAATTATAATTAAATAAATGACTCGAATTATAATTTATAAGCATAAATTGTAATTAAATAAATAAAGAATAAATTGTAATTTAATAAAAGAAACATGTAGTTAAAAAACGAATTATAATTAAATAAGTGACTCGAATTATAATTATAAAAGAAAAATTATAGTTAAATAAAGAAAACAAATTTAATCATCTTTTTTTAATAGATTTTTTTAAATTTAAATAAAAATATAAGTTAATGAAAAACTAATAAAAAGCTGAATCTTAAAACAAATGAAAGGAAATTTTTTTGCATCGAAGCAAATAGGATCAGTAAACAATAATTGTATTAATTGAAAGGGAAGAATTATTGAAGTAGCTGAATATTGAAGCAAGGAAATATTTAAAATACTATAAATTGATAATTTTTTTAAGATTAATTATTGAAGTATTTATTATCAGATTAAGCAATAACAAAATACTAAAGACAGTCGAAAATCGTTTCTAGAATGGGGAATAAATAGATTTATAATTAAAAGGTGTTAATAGTTTTTTTCGTTTTTAAAAAAATATCTTATGGACAATAAAAATCAAGGTCTTTTTAATTTTACAAATTTTTAGAGCTAATGCGTCATAACATTATAAATTTTACTCAATTAACACTTATTACGATTAATTTTTAAATATTTCGAAATTTTATTTTTCAGATGAATTTCAACGCAGTTTATGAGAACAAAGGATTATTTTCTGCTGTTCGGTAAGTTTTACATTCACACAAACTTTGTTATAATTTCATCACAGTTGCAATAATTATTCGTTTTTTTTCACTTCATTATTTAATTAATATTCAACATTAATATTCAATTAATAAATAATAATATACAAAAAATAATTATTCTATCAACAATGATTCAAAAAATAATTATATTATCAACAATTATTCAAAAAATAATTACATTGTCAACATTTATTCGAAAAATAATTGTTTTATCACCAATTATTCGAAAAATAATAATTGTTTTATCAACAATTATTCAAAAGGTGATTATATTATCAACAATTAATCGAAAAATAATTGTTTCATCAACAATTATTCAAAAAAATAATTACATTATCAAAAATTATTCGAAAAATAATTATTATGTCAACAATTATTCAAAAAAAAATTACATTATCAACAGTTATTCGAAAAATAATTACATTATCAACATTTATTCGAAAAATAATTGTTTTATCAACAATTATTCAAAAGGTGATTATATTATCAACAATTATTCGAAAAATAATTGTTCTATCAACAATTATACAAAAAATAATAACAGTATCAACAATTATTCGAAAAATATTTATTTTATCAACAAATATTTAAAAAATAATTACAATATCAACAATATTCGAAAAATAATTGTTTTATCAATAATTGTTTTATTAACAATTATTCAAAAAATAATTACATTATCAACATTTATTCGAAAAATAATTGTTTTGTCAACAATTATTCGAAAAATAACTCTTTTATCAACAATTATTCGAAAAATAATTGTTTCATCAACATTTATTCGAAAAATATTTACATTATCAACATTTATTCGAAAAATAATTACATTATCAACAATTATTCGAAAAATAACTCTTTTATCAACAATTATTTAAAAAATAATTACAATATCAACAATATTCGAAAAATAATTGTTTTATCAATAATTGTTTTATTAACAATTATTCAAAAAATAATTACATTATCAACATTTATTCGAAAAATAATTGTTTTGTCAACAATTATTCGAAAAATAACTCTTTTATCAACAATTATTCGAAAAAAAACTCTTTTATCAACAATTATTCGGAAAATAATTGTTTTATAAACAATTTTTCAAAAAATAATGATATTATCAACAATTATTAGAAACATAATTATTTTTTTAAGAATTATTCACGAATAAATAAAAAAAAGAAAAAGAAAAGAGTATCACTTTTGAATTATCAATTCACAAGTGATACGTTATTTTTTTTTTTTTTTTTTTTTTTTAAATAACATTTTTATTGGACAAAAAAGTTGAACATCTTGATTTATTTTGCGACATTTATATTCTCGAATATAAATATTATGAATAATGAATATATTTTCATTTAACAAATGAAAATAAAAATTCAAAAGACCCAAGGAGAAATCATTATATATAAAAAAAAAAAAAAATTAGTACCGTGGGTGTCTTATTCAGCTTCCGTTTTAAAACTATACACAAACCTAACGAATGTATGTTCACGCACGTGAATATCGTATTAATCAGTTGTCTTCAAAAACATGTGACTAGGGTTCTTCTCTTCTCTTTCTTTTTTTTTTGTTGATCCCTTTCATGGGGGTCTTGCGTCACTAACCAACAGCTGAACGAACCCCTTCTCGATAATAATGCATCCAAAGATTAATATATTCAAATTAAAAAAAGCATTATTAAAAAGTACATTACAAAACATGGTGAAAAAAATATAAAAGATGTGCTTTAAATAGCAAATACTTAATTAAAGAAAAATAATTGTAATTCTTTACAAGATGTTCCAATCTGTTCGAAATTCAAATTTCAAACAAGATGCAACGGTCTTATTAGTAAATTTTTTTTTCAATTTTAATAAAATTTATTATTTGAAAATAAACGATAGTTGAATTTTTAGTAATAATTTTAAAAAAAATAGTTATCAATTAAAGTATCTGGATAATGATAATTATTTTACAGAGTTGAAAGTAATTACTATAGTATAAATATTTACACAAAGTATTAAATTTGCACGAGCCAATGATAAATTAACACGAGTTTAAATAGTTGAAGACAGAAATATTGTAACTGATGATTTCGGAATAAATTTTAGGAGAAAATTTCCATTATAGCGAACTTGTTATGACCTGTGATTCATTGTTAATGCCTTTTGTCTGCACCTGAATGTAAACAAACCGCTATACAGCAATGCACAAATATCAATAAATTGTCTCGATCAGACGCATTCTAATTAATACTTTCAAAAACAAACATTCATCGCTTGCTTTAAAATGCATTTTTCAATTTTCGTTTTTTTTCAGGAAAATATATTTAGCATTATTATATCGAGAATTATGTACCAATGTTAATAAGCTATATTATTATTATAATTGCTAATTATAATAAATTATAATAATTTTCAAAAGTAATACAATTTTGCGCAAAAATTTAATTATGTTTAAAAATTTTTTTAAATTCTCGTCAAAATTTCAATTATCTTTATAAATAATAAAATTCTTTCCTGAAATTCAATTATTTTCGAAAATTTTAATAAAATTCTCGACAAAATTTTAATTATATTTATAAATAATAAAATTCTTCTTTTGAAATTCAATTATTTTCGAAATAATTTTATTAAATTCTTATCGAAATTTCTATTATTTTCAAAAACTTTCTTCAGTTCAATGATTTTCAATTTGTAATATTTTAATAAAATTTTCCAAAAGAATTCAATTATTTAAGAAAAAGATTTTGATAAAATTCTACGCAAAGATTTAATTATTTTCATAAATAATAACAATTATTATCATTAATAAGAAAATTCTATTTAGGCATTCAATTATTTTTATAAATAATAAAATTCATAGCAGAATTTTAATTATTTTTAATAAAATTTTAATCGAATTCCTCGAAAAAGAAAATTATTCTTTTTTTTTTTATTAAAATTCGTTAAAAAATTCAATTATTTAAAAATTTGTTGATACAATTTTTCGTGAGAATTCAATATTCAATTATTCAATAAATTATTTAATGTTGTATTTACTTTGAATTCTCGTAGAATTTTCTATTAAAAATTGATTTCAAAATTAATTTTAGTTGAAATTTTAAACAATAATTAAATTTTGAAAGCATTATAACGTGAATTTTTTGAAATACTTTAATTTTTAAAAGGTTTTGAAAAATTCAAATTTTCAAAGATTTTAATCTTTGATGAATTTTCTATACTTTTAACTAACAATTCTGTAGAATTAATTTTTAACATGCTGTTAAATTATTGAAAAAAAATTTTGATATACAATTCTACGAAAATATCCAATTATTTTCATAAATAATAAAATTTTATTTAGGAATTCAATTATTATCTTCATCGTTATTTATTCATGTTATCGAATAATGATACGAATTATAATAATAGTCGTAATACTAATCATAACAATAGTAAAAACTAAAAATACTTATAAATAATAATTTCCTAAACTTGATCTAAAATTACACACAAGCATTCAAATAATTCCCCTAATCTCATTTTTAAGAAAAAATAAACTAAATATTTAAGGCAAGATTTGACTTGGAATTTTCTTGTACAAACTTATAGAGTGACTTTCGTATCAATAAAATTGTTGCATCATAAATCTATTGTGTGAAGCACTCGGTTAAAATTATGCAATTTAACTCTTACCCTTTATCGTGAGTTCAAATATTGTTGCGCTCAAATGACAGTATTTCCTTTACATTAAAAGCATTTATGATCGTGAAATAAAATGTATAATCGAATGATAACATCATTATTGTATACTGATTAATTACCCTGAAGCATCACATTAAATTAAGTTTTTTTTAAAGTAATCTGAAACTCACGCGTCACTACTTCATCAAATACCGTATATATAACAAACATGTATACACGTCAAAACATATTAAATATAAAATTATTATTATTTAGCAGAACGCAATAAAATAAATATGCATTTCGTATAATATAGAAAAGTACCTTTTGATAACGTACCTTTTGATTAGTCGATTTAAATAAAAATACTGTTTACCAATCAATAAACGAATATTAACATTAATTTCTTATTAATTTATTTTCTAAGCATTTTTATTAATTAATTAGATAAATAAGTAGTTAATAATAACAATTATTAAAAATATAATTTAAAAATTAAGTTAAAAAATAAATTTATATTAAATATTTAAGAAATTATGTCATAAGGAAATAAAACTAAAAAAAGACCGAATTCATTTTGAATA
Organism: Leptopilina heterotoma; assembly: GCF_015476425.1. Lineage (NCBI taxonomy): Eukaryota > Metazoa > Arthropoda > Insecta > Hymenoptera > Figitidae > Leptopilina > Leptopilina heterotoma. Next base: position 664,641 of record NW_025110924.1, on the reverse strand, counting down.
TTTAACTAGTTCTTTAGGTATGAAGAAGAAGAAGAGGCGGAGCATAAGTGAAGGAGTGGGGGCAATGAGTGCGAGAGAGAAATACCGCGAGGTCTCTCTCGCTCTCATTGCCCCCACTCCTTCACTTACGCCCCGCCTCTCTTCTCACAGTTCAGTTCCTTACATTTACTCCTATACATTTCTATAGAAATTCAATCATAAAAAAATAAAAAATAGTCACACACACCGCAACAAATCACAACAATTACTTATCACTCTAATCAATTTTAGAACAATGAAAAAATATTTTCCCATTACATAACAATTTCAAAAAAAAAAAAAAAATGAAATAAATTACGAAATTATATTGTGAATAATAAAACACAAACTATTCGAAACAAAACTAATTAGGAGGAGTAAATATACTATTGTTGAAAAGGTCAGACGTATATATATATAGTTTTTAAAATGAATTTACAAGATCGCACGTTTCTTATTTGCACGTGAGTGCAATGTTTCGAGTTATGTCATGTAATTGTGCATGAAATGTATATATATATAAAAGAGCTATAGAGTTTGTGTAATGCAAAGTGAATGAAGGTTTAGGTGCAGTCATACATTGCATCATTGTTGGACTGTTGGACCTTTCGATCAGCGACACGTGTTAGCTGCAACATTAACAATAACAATAACATTGGCATCACTGCGCTAACAATGTGACCACTGTGCAGGCATGCAGAATATAATAACCCAGAATTTGTTACTCAAGAGATTGGTATGAAGGGACACTAATCATCTATATTGCTTATAACCGAGTTTACTTTTACAGTTTCTAAATCGACTTTAATTTACAATTTTACACACGAGATTTGCTCACTCACCTCTCTTTCATTATTCAATATAATATAATGTCCTCATTGTCAGTTTAGTTATTGCATTAAAAATTAAGTTGAGGTGAAAAAAAAAGAACATAGAGGCTAAAATTAACATAAATTTAATATAAATGAGAAATTTTTCTGTTCTTGGTTCTTAGATGGACCAAAATTTTTTCGATCTGTAATAAATAATAGCAACAATAAATAAAATAATACAATAATATTAAAATAATTAAATTACTCTCTAAATCTGAAATAGTCACTTTTGACTAATAACATTCTCGTCAAAATTCCAATTATATTTAAATAATAAAATTATTCTCTGAAATTCAATTAGTTTTGACAAAATTTCCCTTAATTCAATGTCTTTTAATATCAACTATTTTAATAAAATTTTCCAAAAGAATTCAATTATTTACAAATTTTTTTTTTTTTTTAATTTTTATATTTATATTTTTTTATATTTCATTAATATAATACAATTTTTTAACTGGGATTCAAATATTCTCATAAATAATAAAATTTATTTCAATTATTTAAGAATTTATGAACAAAGTTACAAATGATTGCAAAATAATTCGTTCGTCAAAATTTTAATTATCTTTATAAATAATAAAACTCATCTTAAAAATTCAATTATTTTCAAAAATTTAAATAAAATTCTTTGCAAAATTTCAATTATTTTCAAAAGTTTTTTGCAATTCATTGACTTTCAATATTTACTATTTTCGTATTTTCATAAAATTTATCAAATAGTTTAATTATTGAAAAACATATTTGTTACAATTCTATTCTAAACATTTAATTATTTTCATAAATAATAAAATTTCATTTAAGAATTCAATTATTTTCATCGCAGAATTTCAAATATTTTTAATACAATTTAAAATAAATTCTTCGAAAAATGCAATTATTCTTAAAAATTTTATTAAAACTTGACGAAAGAATTCAATTTTAAAGAAACATTCAATTATTCAATAAAATTATAAAATTCGTTGCAATAATTCAATTATTTTCATAAATTAATATTAATTCGTCGCTGAAAATAAATTGTTTTTAAAAATTTTTCAGTAATTCTGCAAAAGAATTCAATTATCTTGATAAACAACAAAATTCTTCCCATAAAATCAATTATTTTAAGGAATTTTCTAATAAAATTTTTTTCCGAAATTCAATTTTTTTTGATAAATATCAAAATTCATCACAAGAATTCAATTCTTTGGAAAAATAATAAAATACTTTGCAGAAATTAAATTATTTTCAAAATTCTTTAAAAATTTTCGTCAAGAATTCAATTATTTTCCGAAATTTTAATAAAATTCTTTGCAAAATTTCAATTATTTTCGAAGGTAATAAAATTCTTAGCAGAAATTTAATTATTTTTAGAAATTTTAATAAAATTCTTCCAAAGAATTCAATTATTTTTCAAAAATAGAAAAATTCTTTGTTCAATTCAATTATTTTCAAAAATAGAAAAATTCTTAGCAGAAATTCAATTATTTTCAGAAACTTTAATAAAATTCTTTGCAAAATTTCAATTATTTATTTTTAGAAATTTTAATAAAATTCTTTGAAAAATTTCAATTATTTTCGAATTCAATTATTGTCATAAATTATTACTTAAATTCTTCTCAAAAATTCAATTATTTTAAAAAATTTTAATAAAATTCTTCAAAAAGTTTTCAATTATTTTCAAAAAAATTGTTATAAAATTCTTTAATATAATAAATTTCAGCAAAATTTTTAATTAAATTCCTTAAAAGAAATTAATTATTTTCAAAAGTTGTTAATAAAATTCTTCATAAAAATTAAATTTTAAGAAACATTCAATATTATTGAATAAATTATTTATTTTCATATTTAAATAATTAAATTCTCGTAGAATTTTCTAATACAAATTTTTGTTATAAATGAATTTCGTTTAAAATTTCAAATAATAATAATAATTTGATATTAAAAACATTATATCATGGATTTTTAGAAATAATTTATTGAATTTTGAAAAGGTTTCAAATTAAAATCTTTGGAAATCTAAATTTTTCGTACTTCTAAATTATCAAAAATAAAAATGGTCAATAATTCAAAAGTTCAAAAATTTAAATTGCCTAAAAAATATAAATTAAAATGGTCGAAAATTTAAGTTATGAAAAAATGAAAATATCACCTTTTTGAAGCTATATCAATAATTATAGTCAATAAAAACAAATTATTATAAAATAGTTATTTTCTACGCAATTAAATCCGATAATTTGAAAACGATTGTCTTCAATTCTCAAATAATAATTATTATCTCTTGAAGCTGCATTGTAACTGGGTCAAGTGTACAATTTTAGAAAAAAACCTTAATTACATCAGAAACAGAAAAAACTCAAATAAAAGAAATTTTATTTCTCAAAATTAAATTTTTTAATTTCTTTTCCCTTTTTCGAGAAAGATATCGCGAAACTATTGCGTATTTTTATTAAGAGCAGAAAAAACTCGGTCAATCTTCTAAAATAAAGATAAGATTTATTGTAGTGTTATTTAAAAATTGTTACTTTAACATTTTATTATTTATTGTAAATGGAACACATAAAATTTTATATGCTTTTTTGTAATAAAGATTGTATAATTTTATATGTATATATATATATATTATACAATAAATTTTTTTGCGAAATTTGTGTTATAATTCCTCGTCAAATGGAACTGATAATTTTTGTTAAATCATTTAAATTGAAATATTATTTTACATAAACACAATCGTCATAAAAATATTATGTAGTACCTGTCTCGTTTATATTTTTGAAGGATAGCAGTAATTTTTGTGATAAAACGTGAAATTGTATAATCATAAAACTTAAACCATTTTTTAAAAATGTATTGAACTTGATCAAAATTCACCTGCAATAAATAATCTGTATTATTATAGGTAATTTTATTTATTTTAAATTTAATTTAAAATAGTTTGATTTCAAACTTTAAAAATACGTTTATTACTAGTGTATGCTTAAATATAAATGTTTAAAAAAAACATTTTTTATTCGTTTTTTTATTTCTAAAGAAAATTCATTTTTATTTGTTTTTTATTTCTAAAGAAAATTCATTTTTATTTAAAATTAGTTCCTAAAGTTTTGAACGTTTAAATTAATGACGAAATTTTTTTTTTATTTTTTATTTGTATATTTTATGAAATAAATTATTTCGTTTATCAAAAAGATGAATTCTTCATATAGGAAAATGTTGAATTTTAATTCTTTTTCTTTTTTATAATAAAAATTTTTTTAAATATTCAAATAGAAAAAAATTTTATTCATTTGAACGTTCAAAACTTTAGGACCACTTAAAATTATATTCGAGGGTTATTTATATGCAACTCCAAAACAAAGGGAATTAATTTTGGAGATGCTATCAGTCTCCGGCCCCAGTCGCCTTATCGGACAATCGAATTGCCGCAGTTCCTTCGGTTAATTAATTTTTTTAAATTCAATTATTAATAAACTTTTTATTTCATGTAGAATTATATTCGTGGAATATTTATGTTTAACTCCAAAATGAAAGAAATTTATTCAATAAAAAGAAATAAATAAAAATTAATGTATATGATTTTTATCAAATACTTTCTAGACTTTTTTTCAGATTTCTGCATTTAATTTTAAGTACTGTTTGTACTAAAGGGCATTTTTTATAAGCCCGTGTATATTTACTAAATAAATAAATAATTTAGTGTCTACGCCTATGGAAACGTCTGCTGTCTGGCGGCTGGCGGGTCGCTAGCTTCAAGGAGCCTTTAAAAAAAGTGAATGCTGTCCCCATCTAACCAACGTTTAATGAACACGATCAAACGCTACTTTATCCACAGAAAAAAGAACTTTTATTTACAAAAATTTTCATTTTTAAATTAATTTTTATATTTAAGTATTTAATTAAAACTATAAAAAAATTTCAGTTCCAAAAAAAACCTTTAAATTTTGCCTCTAATCGAAAAATACTTAAATTGCAAATTAAATTAAGGATTTGGAATTGATTTCAATAATAAATTAATAATTAATAAATATTAAATAATTAATAAATAAATTAAAATAAATTTGATTAATATTTTAATAAAATATACTATAAAACTCAATTTATTATTACTATGCAAATTACAAAATTTTTTATTCTTGAATTTTCGAATAATTTCCGATTTAAACTTTAAAAAAAATCCAATTATTAACTAATTTACTAATTAATAATTATTCTTGTTTATTAATTTCAAGAATTTTAATAGAATTCTTAGAAGAATTCAATTATTTTCATAAATAATAAAATTCTTCGCCAGAATTCAATTATTTTTAAAATAATAAAAATTCTTTACAAAAATTCAATTATTTTTAAACAAAATTCTAATAAAATTTCACAAACGAATACAATTATTTTCTAAAATTTTAATCAATCCTTTGAAACAATTTTAATAATATTTCGTGAATGAATTCAATTTTTTTTAAATTTTAATAATATTTTTCGAAAAAATTCAATTATTTTTAAAAATATTAATAAATCGTTCTAAACAATTCAATTATTTTTTAAATATTAAAATCTTTGCAAAAATTCAATTATTATCAATAAAATTTCACGAAAGAATTCAATTTTTTTTTAATTCGTTATAAAAAATTTCAATAGAGTTCAATTATTTTCTAAAATTTTAATGAATCCTTCGAAACAATTAAATTATTTTTTTAATTAGTAAAATCTTTGCAAAAATTCAATTATTATCAATAAAATTTCACGAAAGAATTCAATTTTTTTTTAATTCGTTACAATGTCTAAAATACAAATTTCTAAAATATATTTTCTAAAATAAATTTAAAATATTCAAAAAATAAACCATATAAAAACAAATTTTGCCCCAAACTTAATTATAATAATAATAATAATAATAAAATTATAATAATAATAATAAAATTATAATAATAATAAAATTATAATAATAATAAAATTATAATAATAATTTTCAGGAAATATTTAATATAAAATAAGATTAATACAGTTTTAAAACAAAATAAATTAGAAAAGAGTGTAAAAAATTATATTAACCTTGATAAACAATCTGAGATTAAGAAAAAAAAATGAGGTTACTCTTAATCTATAATTAATGTTAAAGAAAAACTTGGTTATTACGAAATAATGAAGGGGAAACAAGTAACACATAATTTTCATTAATTCCCGGTACATTAAATCTTCAAAGTGACTGTTTAGCGAAATTTATTCTGGGTCACCAAAACTGCATTAAAATAATGTATACATGAAAAAGAAAATGAAATATGTGTATATATCTTTATTATTGACTAATTGTATAACGGGAATTCTTTTCACTTCTTCGATATATTTAAAAAAGAGAGAAAAAAAAATTCTTTTTAATAATTTCAATGTATTTTATTCAAACAATATTTCAAAGTTTCATAATAATTTAAAATATATGTTGTCTATTTTTAGAGAAATATTTACTTGAAGCAAATAATTTTTATTTAAATCAAAGAAATTATATTTGAATCGATAATTCTATTTTATTCAGATAATAAATATTACTTGAACAAAATACTATTTAAAATTGACTGATATAAAAATTATTTGATACAAAAAAATATTTAGTCACTCAAATATTAATTTGAGACAAGTAGTAGTTTATTTAAATCAAATAATTTTTTGTAGTGTTGATTCGAGAGAAGAGAAAGAAAAAAGAAAAGAAAGAAAAGAAAAAAAATCGAGAGAAGAAAAGAAGCGAAAAAGAAAGAAGAAAGAGAAGAAAAGAAGCGAAAAAGAAACAAAAGCGAGAGAAAAAAAGAAGATAGGGAAGAAAAAATGCGAAAAAGTAAAAAAACGAGTGAAGGAAGAGGAGAAAATGTGAAAAGAAAAGCGAAAGAAAGAAGAAAAAAAGCGAAGAAAGGAAGAGAAGCAAAAGAAGCGTGAAAAAATAAAGAAGAAAGAGAAAAAAAGAGAAAGTGTGGAGAAAAAAGCGAAAGAAAAAAGAAAGAAAAGCGAAAGAATAAAGAGAAAGAAAGAAGAAAGAAAAGCGTAGGAAGGAAGAGAAGCAAAAGAAACGAGAGAAAATAAAGAAGAAAGAGAAGAAAAAGAAGAAAGTGTTGAGAAAAAAGTGAAAAAGAAAGAAAATCGAAAAAAAAGAAAAGCGAAGAAAGAAAAACAAGAAAAAAAAGGCGAAAAAAAGAAAAAAAAAGCCAAAGCAAAAAGAAAACCTTCAGAATAAAAAAAGAAAGAAGAAAAAGAACCAATAATTAAAAAAATGTAAAAAAAAATCAAAACTCGAGTTTTTAAAAAATTTTCCACAAAACAATGAAGAAATGAAGAAAACAATAGAAGATCAGAAAATTCCCATTAATTTCAATAACCACTGAGAAGCAATGCATATTTGAGAAGCTTGAACAAATGACCAATCAATTTTTTATTTACTAAGTACTCGAATAAATTAGAAGGGTTGGATTATAAGTTTGACCACAAAGGCGCAAGCGCCGTGACCGATGACCACATTGTGTAGTCCTTTCCCTATAGAACAAACTTACATCCCCTTTTACACATATAGTACTCTAAAATTCAACTTACCCATATTTTCCTTCCAGTAACCGGCAAAGTCGCTCTTTCATATAATCCTAAAAAGTATTGACAGAAAAAAAAATTTGTTTACCTACAATTTTTTTGTGAATAAAAATTTTTTTCTACACATTTATCAATGAAAAGTTTATGAAAAAAAGAATAATAATAATAATAGTAAATATTTTGTGAAAACTAAACAAATTTTTTAAGTACCAGGAGGTAGAATAAGTAAATAAAAATTAAGTCTTCACGAAACTCTGTTCATGCCCAGTTGGGTGAGTATTGTTTATATTTAAAAAAAAATCTATTATTTTTTCAAACTATTTTTATGGTAATTTTCTAATTTTACACTTTTTTTATTATTTACCCAATTTTACTTTTTGTATTATAATAATAATAATAATAATAATAATAATTATTATTATTATTATTATTATTATTATTATTATTATTATTATTATTAATAATAATATTATTACTAAGGATTTTATAGATTTTTATTTATTTCTTTATTACTTATTTTTATTAATATACGTATTATTATTATTTTATTTTTATTAATAATATTATTATTATTATTACTAGCAAATGATACGCGCGCTGAACGTGACGTTCTATTTATTATTATTATTATGCAAATTACAAAATATTTTATTTTCAAATATAAATTTTTAAATAATTCCAAAATCAAAATTTAAAAATTCACTTATTAAGTACACAATTAATTATTATTGTTTATATTTTCAAAAATTGTAATATAATTCTTCGCAAGAATTCAATTATTTTTAAAAATAGTAAATTTTTTTTTGCAAAAATTCAATTATTTTTAACAAAATTTTAATAAAATTTCACGAAAGAATTCAATTATTTTCTAAAATCTTAATAAATCCTTCGAAAAAATTCAATTATTTTTATAAATATAGTAAATTTCTTCTTCGCAAGAATTCAATTATTTCCTAAAATTTTAATAAATTCTTCGAAACAATTCTACTATTTTTATAAATACTAAAATTCTTTGCAGGAATTAAATTATTTGTAATTCAATTTAAATAAAATTACACTAAAGAATTTAATTATTTTCAAAAATTTCCATAAAATTCAATTTCAACAAAAATTTAAAATTCTCTAAAAATAATTAAATTATTCTCTCAAAATATTTTTAAAAAATTCTATATAAAAATTAAATTACTTTCAATGCAATTTTTAAATATATTCGTCAAAAAATTGAAAGAATTCAATTATCTTCAAAATATAATAAAATTCTTTACAGAAATTCAATTATTTTCGAAACAACTTTGATTGAATTTCTCGAAAGAATTGAATTATTTTCAAATATTTACATAAAATTAATTTATTTCCTAAAATTTGAATTAATTCTTTTTTTCAATATTTTATAAATATTGAAATTCGTCGCAAGAATTAAATTATTTTTATAAATAATAAAATTCTTTTCAGGAATTTAATGAAATTTTTTGATTTTTGGTTGTTGTTGTTGTTGTTAATATTATTGTTATTGTTCATATTATTTAGTACTAAATATTTATTTACTTATTTATTCATTTGTTGTATTTTTATTATAAATAATTTACAAGCAAAACAAATTAAAATTGAAAATTTTTATAAAATAGAAAAAATAAATAAAATAGAAAAAAAGAAAAAAACAAAAAAGTTATTTGACGAAAAAAGTGAAGTTAATAATCAAAAAGAAAGAAATGTTTGAAATGTGTCGTTTGCTTCGAAAAGTATTTTACAGTCTCTCAATTACAGTCACGAAAAGCAATTGATTAATTTTTCGTTAGTATAAAAAGCAACAGGAGGCATGTGTAACAAAAAGGAATGTTTAGACGCATTAACTATGTACTGCATGAGTGATAATGATTATCAAAAAAAAGGAAAATAAAAAATTTATAAAAATGAAACTAAAAATAGAAAAATAATAAAATACACGAATAATTAGAAAAAAATGTTTTTTTAATAATTTTTCATTTTAGTTTTAATTAGAAATTTTTTCTAAGACTGTCAAAAATAATAATAAATTAATACTGAACTAATTAGTTAGTAAATTAATAATTAATAATAATTTAATAATATAAAAACTAACGTAAATAATAAAATATTAAATTAATAATTAGCAATTATGAACTTTCATAATTAATTAATTAATTTTCTATTATTAATCGTATAATTAAATGAATAAATAAAATTATGTTAATTACCTACGTAATTATTGAGTAACATTTTAATTACCATAATAACTGAAAGTTATAATTAAAATTTTTCGTTTCTGACAATATTTACAAAATCAATCATCGAATTGAAGCTATATGTACATTTTGCTGAAAAGTAATTAATAATTGAAGATATTATTGATTGGAGTTATGAATTTACTATCTATTGATTAAAGTTACCAATGACTGATTTATAGTTTTCAAACTAAAATCGTTACAGAAACTGTCATCAATTGAAGCTATATATTGTCTTCTAAATTTGATTATATTGTGAAGCCTATGCTAAATTTCTTTTCTATAAATTAATAATTTTTTAACTAAAAAAATAATTTAATAATTTTTTAACTAAAAAAAATAATTTAATAATTTTTTAACTAAAAAAAATAATTTAATTTAATATTAAATAACAAAAATAATTAACATTTTTCATTATTGTAAGATAAAATTGTTTCAAATTGTAACCGAATGAAATTACTGATAATTGAAGAATTAATTACTCAATTAATTATAAAAATTACTTTTCAATAAATAATTTAATTGAATAAATAATTCTTAATGCTAATAAATTAAATTAATAATAAACTATTAATTATTCAAAAATTTGAAAATATTAAACTGTTTATAATTGATTTTCTCAATTATTATTCATTCTATTTATTAATTTATTTCATTCATTATTTATTGTATTTAAGTTATTTATAATTATTTTTCAATTTCATGCCTTTCGGCATTGAGAATGTATTAATTATTTAATTAAATTGTCGAACGAAAAATAAGTACCTAAAAATATGCAAAAATTTGAAAGAAAAAAAATTTGGTCACTAATTATTCAAAAATAAAAATAGTTACAATATAATTTAAATTAGGGAGGATATTTTTTCCAGAAATAGTTATGAAACGGTATGCAGTTGACTTTGAGCTAAATTTATCGGCTATTAAAATATTAATGAAAAGAAGAAAATCAATGTGTTAAGCATGTAAAATCTAAAGTTTCTTGTTAATCGTCAGTTAACTATTAAACTCTTCGGTGCATGAATTTTTTTCGTCTCCATTTTTTTTCTATTTTCCTTTCGAAAAATAAAAAATCACGTGTTTGATAAATTTAAGGAAAAATTCTCAAATTTTTCCAAAAAATGTTAAATAATTAATTATAAAAACATAATAATGCCTAGTAATAATATTAATAATAATAAAAATAATTATAATACTAATAAAAATAAACTAATAATAATAACAATAACATTAATAAAATAATAATAATTAATACTGTGAATAATAATTTATAAATAAAAAAATTAAATTTTGTTAATAATTTTAACATTTATACATCAGTTAAAGGAATTATTTTTCATGATCGTAGGAAGGAAATTTAAATGTTATCAAAAATACGAGGAATTTTTCGATGTGATACAATATGTGAGAATTTTCGACTTTCAGCCATGGAGAAGGCAGAATCATCGATAGATGGAAGTGTAGCAGATTTGGAGGATAGGGATCCAAATAATTTAAATCGACACATTCAGGTATTTATTCAAAAATTTACAATTGCAGAAAATAATTCATTTTTAATTATTATTTTTATTAACAATTTCTTTTAATAACACCCTCTAATGCATTCCAATGGTAAAAATATATTTTCCAATAAAAATATTTTTATTTGGGAAAATTGTAAATGAATTATTTTTATTTATTGGATTATTTATTTATTTTTTACTTATTTTTTTATTTATTTTTCTTCATTTATTTTTATTTATTAATTTTTTACTTATAATTTTATTTATTATTTTCTTCACTGAAAAAAAAGTTCTGGTTAGGGTATATTTAACACGATTAAAGGAAAGGAGAGGAAAAAAATAGTTTAGTTATATAGAGAAATAAAAAAATATTTTTAGAAAGTTAAAAATAATTCCATTAGAAGCAAATACATAATTGTTGATAAAATCAAAATTTTTTCATTACCAGTGGAAATTTTTGAAAAAAAAACACTTTTCCTTGAACTTATTTTTAAACTTCATTCTAGTGATTTTATATTTTGCTTGTTTAACGAAAAAAAAATTATCTTCTTGACAATCAAATAACAGTTTTTTTTTTGTTTGGAAAAACAGACAATACATATACAGAACAACCCTTAAATTACTACCAGGAAGTAAAAGTTCAGTAATTTTTTTTTACCTTATCGTTCACTGCAACTCTTTTTCCCATCGAGAAAAATAATAGATATATATTGATCCATTTTTGTTTCATTTTCTTAAAATGTCACGGAACGAAAGAAATACACCCAGCTGTATATAGTATATTGTAACAATAAAAAATAAAACTTTACTATAAAAATTACTCAACAAAGATTATATCTGTAAATAATATAAAAATAAAAAAATATTTACTTGGCAATAAAATGAAAATAGCGAAAAACAAAATTGTTGGAAAAAAATTTTTGTCTAAATTCAATATTTTCTTCTTCATTTCATTTCATTTTTTTTAAATTAATTCTCAATTTTTTTTTTTTCATTTAATGATTTAATTTTTTTAATTTCAAAAAATAAAAAATATTTTTACTTCGCAATAAAATGAAAATATTTTGCTTCCATTATTACTTTTTAATAATTTTTATTACTATTTATATTAATTAGAAAATTATGTTAATTAGTTATATATTAATTACTTCATTAATTTATTAATTACTATTTAGTTACATTTATTACAAATAGTTTACTCTCTGAGTTTGAATTAGTAAAAGTATTAAGTAATTTGAATTAGTGACTGACTTTTTGATTTTTAATTAATAAAGTTTAGTAATAAATTAGTAGAAATTACTATTATTTAGTAAAAATCACTAATAAATTAGTAACATTTTCTATTAATATATTCTATATTTTGACTACTTTCTAGTAAAATTGACTAATAAATTAGAAAAAATGACTATTCATTATTAAAATTTACTGATAAATTAGTGGAAATTACTATTTATTGGTAAAATTTACTAATTTTACTAGTTAGTAATAAATTAGTAAAAATTACTATTTATTAGTAATTTAGTAATAATTTCTTTTTGCATTTTGAATTAGTAAATGTTATTATTAAATAGTCATTTCTAAAAAATTATTACTAAAATTTACTAATTCAATTTACTAATTTAATTTACTGATTTAAGTTACTAATTAGTAACATTTACTAATTCAAACAGCAAAAAGTTGTTATTACTAAATTACTATAATAAGTAGTAATTTCTACTAATTTATTACTAAAGTTTGCTAATTCAAAATCAAAATTCAGTTTAGTAAAATTAGTAAATTTTACTAATAAATAGTAATTTCTACTAATTTATTAGAATATTTTACTAATTCAAAAGCAAAAATTCAGTTACTAATTCGAATTAGTGAACACTTTTAGTAATTCAAATTTACATTTATGCCTTTCAGCTTTGAACGTAATATTTATTTATATTAATTATAATTAAATATTAATTAATTATTACTTCGAAAATAATTGAAGCTCGAGGTCATTGACCTCCGTCGAAGGGATAATTATATTATCTATGAAGGAATTTGCTTTAGGTAACGTGGGACGACATAATCGGAGAGCCCGAAGGAATTCGAAGTCCAGAATGCGCTTGGAGATTAAGTGGTCACTGTTTTCGATTATCACGAGGTTTTTGGTACATTCTTTTGTCAGTACTGATCGCTCCCTTGATTGCCCTTTGCCTCGGTATCACCTTTGCGTGTCTAACATTCACGGTAAGTCATTGCCTATAAATTTCCCTGCTAGTTCAACACACAATTTTCATAAAATCAATATAATATCAGTCGACTAATTCTCCTTATTGACACTATTTCATTTGATAATATATTATTTCAAATGTATTTGGAAAATCATCCTCTTTCAAATAATTATTATTTCCTCATCACAATATTTATTGTAATAACAAATAATATAAGTTCTGTTTTAATTATTACTGGTACCTACTTATTATAATTATTTTCATTTGTATTACTACAATTTTTAATATTACTATTTTTAACACTATTTTTTTTAATAATTAATTAATTGTTTAATTTTACTGAATATTTAATTACGACTATTTTTATTTTAACTATTTTTGTTATTATTATTTACAATAATAATTCCGTTGGGAAGAATCGAACCCCTGACACTAAATTTACTATTCATGCGCCTTAACGACTACGACTAACAGCAACATTTATTATTATTAATTACTAAAGGTTAACTATGCTCATTATTTATTAGTTAATTATTATTTATTAAAAAATTCTAGTTAGTAATTATAAATTATTTATTATTAATTATTAATTGTTAGTCAGTGAATATAAAGTAATAGTTGTTAATTATTAATTGTTAGTTATTAATTATTAATTAGTTATCATTTGTTTTAGAAAAAATACTTAAATTACATTTAAATAAAAAATACTATTAAAATTTAAAATAAAATATTTTTCTTCTGTGTGATGTATTTTCAATAAATTTTCACTTAATTGCATTTTTTTCAAATTTACAGCAAGTTTGGTGCTGCGTTCCTTTTGTAAGAATTTTCCGAATACTATTTGCACCGATAAGAGTCTTCATTACAATAATAATTCAGGCAGTGTTGCGTCCAATTTTCGAGTCAATTGGATATTTATGTTATAATATAAGAATTTTCAATCAAAGACTTCCCGATGGACCAGATCGCAAGGATGACATGATTTTAATTTAATTTTTTTTATACAAATCTCTTTTTCTGAATTTTCATCAGTTTTTTTTTGTATTTTGTATTATTATTTATTTATTTATTTATTTATTTACATGTGTAAGTAAAAATTTTTATCATTATATTAATTTATTTCTATACAATAATTAATTGTATTCTAATTATTATTTACTATGCTTATAAAATGTGTTTATAAATTAAAAAAATATAATTTATTTTTTTTGTAAAACGAATTCTATTTCTTTCTATAAAAAATAAAAAATCGAAAAAATTATTTGTTTTATTATAAAAATAAACTAATTCGGATTTGGGGAATTTATTTACCAAAAAAAAAAATCTTCCGTGAAATTTTTTTTTATTGTACTGACGGAAAAAAATTTTTATTTTATTGTATCATTGTGATCATTGTCATAATTGTGAATTATTACTATAATTAATTGTTAATATCTCTGACTATTGTTATTTGAATATTAATTTTACCATTATATAAAAATATACCTACATTATATGAGCAAATAATAATAATTATTTACAAAAATTTTAACATGTTTTTACTATTTTTTTTGAGCGAAAATTTTGAGCAATTTTCTACTTTAATTACTAATTACTAATAATAATAATTATTTACAAAAATTTTAACATGTTTTTACTATTTTTTTTTTTTTTTGAGCGCAAATTAATTTTGTATTTTAAATACTAATTAATTACTAATTACGAATTACTACTTAATAATTATTGTTTAATTATTATTAATGAATTTATAATTAATTAACGTCTTCATTTTTCTCATCATTCAGTGCTTTTAATAATAAGAAGAAGTAAAAATATAAAAATAGATGAACAAATTTTTGTTTAATTTGTAAAAACATTTCGATTTTCTTGACTAAAATATGAGAGAAATATTAAAAAGAGGAAAAATATAAAATAT
The DNA here is from genome assembly GCF_015476425.1 of Leptopilina heterotoma. Lineage (NCBI taxonomy): Eukaryota > Metazoa > Arthropoda > Insecta > Hymenoptera > Figitidae > Leptopilina > Leptopilina heterotoma. Next base: position 649,359 of record NW_025110924.1, on the reverse strand, counting down.
AAAAATGCAGAAAAAATAAAGAAAAGTAATAATATAATAACAATATTGAAATAATTAGATTAAAAATGTTTTTTTTGTTACAATTTTTTCGAATCGATATTATATATTATCATTATATAATTATCATTATGACGATTGAAATAAAAGGAATATTACAATTATCGCATTGGAAACGATTAAGACATTTGCATATGTGTCTCATTAAATTGCAAGGTACTGCAAATTTTTCTGTATTCCCAGAATATTTATAGAGAGCATCGAAATAATTTGATTACATTATTATTATTATTATCATCATTAATCCATCAAATTCCATTCATCATATCTACAATAAAAGAAATACAAATCAATTTTTGTTTTTTATTTTCCTTAAAATAAATTTTCTTCAATTTTAAATTTCCGCAAAAATTTCGAAACAATATTTTTTGAATGAAAATAAAATCGACTTTTTATTTTATCAAAAACGTACGTTTGGCAACAATAAAGTGTTTTTCAAATAAACCAAATATTTGAAAAAAAAAATCGAAACGAAATAAAAATAAATAATTTATTTAAATAAAAACAAAATAATTTTTTTTTATTTTATCAAAAATTTACTGCAACAATAAAGTATTTTTTTAAATAAACAATACACTGTTTTTTAATTTTTTCAAAAATTAGAAACTAAAATAACATTTTATCTCAAAAAACAAAGTAATTATTATTTTTTTCTGAAAAACGTAATTTTGTAATTAATTTATTTAACATGTATTGTGTAATTTTTTTAGACAAAATAAAAAAAATAAAAAAATAGGAAATATTAAGTAATTACGTGTTAATAAATTATGATTCGATTATTGAATTTCCATTTAATGAATTTTTCCCCCTTCTTTTTTGTCGAATCAATAAATTTGAGAGAAAGAAAAAATAAGTGTTGAACTTATTCCAATTACGAAAATTCATTCTAAACCCTGATATTCACCATAATTTTTTATGCGTTTTATTGTCTCGTCAAAATATATTTACAAAATATTGTTATTTACATGAAATTTATAATAATAACAATAATTCCAAGATTTTCATACAATAAATTAATTATCGAAGTGAAATTGAAAAGAAATTTTCCCCTGAATTAAAATGAGTGCAATAAAAGTGAACGAAAAGAAAAAATTCTTACAATTGCTTGCAATATATCATATCATCAGCAATTATAGAATTACACAGCATTACATATTCAATTTTATTCTCATTGCGAAAGAGAAGAAATTCTCCCCCTACAATTATTCTTTTTCTTCTCACTCTCTTTTTTTATAAATACACTTTTCTCGTCTAAGAACATTCAGTTACGATTGTGATCTCGTATTGCAAATTTTATATCCAAAAAATTAATTTTGTATCAATTTTACATTTTTTTTTTGTTTCAACTAATTTTATTCTTCAGTTCAAAAAATGAAGATTTTAATTTTTTGCCTCTTGGGAATTGTTCTTGTTGGGGAATTAGTTTTTGCGAAGAGTCTCGTGGAGAAGAAGGAGATAAAAATTGACAAATTGATTAAACGCGATACAAAAACGGAATTATCAGCGAAAAGTGAGGAGGAGAAGAAATTGGATTTTGATTTGGAGAAGGATTTGGGAAAGGATTTGGAGAAAGTTGAACGTGAGAAAAAATCGTGTCAGGTGATAAGAGGACCTACAACACGGCCAATGAAAATTTGCATGGAATTCAATAGACCAACGCCAACGCTCTATGTTTGTGATGACAATGGATATCCTTATGGTTTATTGGGACAACGCGACGATAATTCCTCACCAAACAATTATTTAACTTCTCCAACGAGTTATTTGACTTCTCCATCGAATTATTTAACATCACCATCATCGTCACCATTTTATTTAAATCCATCAATTTACGATCCTTCAGGTTCATCTCCTTCGAATTCTCCTTATCCCTCATCGTCTCCAAATTCTTATGATCCATCTTCTTTGTATCCATCTTCTTTGTACGATCCCTCATCACCTTATGGATCAGGAAACTTGTACGGTACACAACCAACAACTCTTCAATATCCAGGAACGAATCCTTCGAACTATGGTACGAATCCAAATCAACAGATTTATTCCCTTCCGTACTACACCACAAATCCCTCGAATCCGGACTACAATTCAGGAAACTACGTCATCCGTTCGCCATACGATCCTGAGAATTATCCAAATTCTGGTGCGGAAAGAACTTGGCCCTATTCAATGATTCGACAATGTCACTGTAAATTGACGCCGATTTCTGGTCGTTATCCTTATTATATTGGTTCAACGTTTGGAAGAAGCAACCAACCAACGGTGAGTTAATAATTTTTGAAGAATTTAAATTAATATTAATTCGAGTTTGTTTCTAACTTTTTTTCTACAAACTTCAAATCAATTTTAGGGCATTAAGCTGAAATTGCCATCCGGTTATCGGCACTCATTTAATTTTTGAAAATTATATTTTGTAAATATTTTTTTTTACATCAAATTTTAAAAAATTAACTGGTTGATGATAACTGCGGGTACACATTTTAGCTTTATAAAAAATATTTTTAAAATTTTTAATTTCAATTATTCGTAAATTCTTCAATTAAATATATATTAGAATATAAAAACTTCAAATAATAAAAAAAAAATTCAATTCCATTTTTTTAAAAAAATTATTAATTCAATTAATAATGTTTATTAATTCAAAATTTATTAATTTAATTATTTCTAAGAATTCACGCTATATTGCTTTTAATATTCAATTATTATCTAAAATTTTAACTGAAATTAATTTTTATGAAATGAAAATCAATTTTTATTAGATTTCTGTCAAATTTTAATTATTTTATGTAAAATAATAGATATTGAATATCATTAATTAAATTGAGGAAAACTTTGAAAATAATTGAAATTTTGACGAAAATTTTCTAAAGATTTTTGAACATAATTGAATTTCAGCTAAGAATTTTATTACTTTTAAAAATAATTGAATTCTTTCGAAGAAATTTATTTAAATTTCTGAAAATAATTGAATTTTTGAAAAGAATTTTATTACCTTTGAAAATAATTGAAATTTTGCAAAGACTTTAACTACTTTTTAAAATAATTGGATTCTTTCCAAGAATTTTTAAAAAATTTTTAAACATAATTAAATTTCTACTAAAAATTTTATTACCTTCGAAAATAATTGAAATTTTGCAAAGAATTTTATTAAAATTTCTGAAAATAATTTAATTTCTGCAAAGAATTTTAATACTTTTTTAAATAATTGAATTCTTTCCAAGAATTTTATTAAAATTTTTTAACATAATAAAATTTCTGCTTAGAATTTTATTACCTTCGAAAATAATTGAAATTTTGCAGAGAATTTTATTAAAATTTCTGAAAATAATTTAATTTCTTGCAAAGAATTTTACTACTTTTAAAAATAATTGAATTTAACATAGAATTTTACAATTTTTGAAAATAATTGAATTCTTTCTAAGAGTTTGATTAAAATTTCTGAAAATAATTGAATTTCTGCGAATAATTTTATTACCTTCGAAAATAATTGAAATTTTGCAAAGAATTTTATTAAAATTTCTGAAAATAATTTAATTTCCACAAAGAATTTTACTACTTTTAAAAATAATTGAATTTAACATAGAATTTTACAATTTTTAAAAATAATTGAATTCTTTCTAAGAGTTTGATTAAAATTTCTGAAAATAATTGAATTTCTGTGATTAATTTTATTACCTTCGAAAATAATTGAAATTTTGCAAAGAATTTTATTAAAATTTCTGAAAATAATTTAATTTCTACAAAGAATTTTACTACTTTTAAAAATAATTGTATTTAACATAGAATTTTACAATTTTTGAAAATAATTGAATTCTTTCTAAGAGTTTGATTAAAATTTCTGAAAATAATTGAATTTCTGCGAATAATTTTATTACCTTCGAAAATAATTGAAATTTTGCAAAGAATTTTATTAAAATTTCTAAAAATAATTAAATTTCCACAAAGAATTTTACTACTTTTAAAAATAATTGAATTTAACATAGAATTTTACAATTTTTGAAAATAATTGAATTCTTTCTAAGAGTTTAATTAAAATTTCTGAAAATAATTGGATTTCTGCGAATAATTTTATTACTTTAAAAAATAATTGTATTTTGCAAAGAATTTTATTAAAATTTCGGGAAATAATTGAATTTATTTTTTTAATTTAATAATTTAATTTCTGGCACAAATTTTGTTGTATTTAAACATAATAATAAAATTTTTTTTTGAATTTCTGCAATCAATTGTAATTTTTCTAAAATTGTCCAAATATCGTACAATTTACGAACTTTTTGTCCTTTTTTAATCAAATTATGGACTTTACGGACCTTTTTTTAAAATAACTTGACTTTTATTAAAACTTGAAATTTTATTAAAATTGTTTTGAAAATAATTGAATTCCAGCGATGAATTTTATTGTTTATAAAAATAATTAAATTCTTCCAAAGAATGTTTTATTTAAATTTTTGAAAATAATAAACAAGAATAGTTAATTATGTAGTTGATAGATGAATTTTTAAAATTTTGAATCTGAAATTATTCAAAAATTAATGTTTATATTTGAAAGTATACAATTTTTTCATTTTCAAAATAATAAATGGAACAGTAACATTTACGATAGTGATTAATAATTATTACATTCATTATTATAATCATAAAAATATGAAGAACAAAAATTATAATTTATCTTTAAAAAATGGTTTATTTATATTATTTAAATTACAATCGTATTTCTTCTAAAATTCAATTATTTTTGGGAATTTTCAATTGCAATTACTCAAAATTTTATCAATTACTTTTGTTTAAGATTAAAATATTATGTCTTTATGTGAAATTTTCAAAAACTTTTAATTTTAAACCTTTTGATATTCAATTATTTCTATAAATTACTATATATTGCTACAATAGTCTCCCTAAAATTCAATTTTATTTTTTAGAAATTTTATAATTAAATTTTTTTCTAAATCAATTATTTTTACAAATTTTCAGAAAAGTTTTTGAGAATTCATTAAATTTCCCATGGGAAACTCTGTTATTTTTAAAATTTCAAACAATTTTAAAAATATCAAACTCAAAAATGAAGTTTTTAAAAATATTTGAAACATTTTGATTTTATTTTGGAAAGATGAAGAAAATAAAAGCTAAAATAAATAATCTCTCAAAATAACAAAAAAATCTTGTTTGTTCATTTTACAGGAATCAACAGTAACCCCAACAGAAGCACTAAATATTGTCCCAACAGTTGCCGCAAGTCTACCAAGCGAAGCAGTTGCCGTTGAATCATCCCCAACCTTAGAAGCCGAGAATCCATCATCACAAGCATCATCAGCAAGAACAGCAATTAACTTACAACCAATTGCACCAACATATCGATTGATAACATCGAAACCAGCTGTTGTTGGCCTAGCACCAGTTTATCGAGTAGCAACAAATTTTGGTGATTCATCAGCAGCAACAACAAATATTGCTGCAACACAATTGCCAAGAAGCGGAGGTGGTGGTATTATCATAAAACCTCTTGAAATTTCTGCAGCAATTTCAACACCACAAATCAGTAGACAATACATACAACCACAACAGCAACAAACACAACAGGAGCAAATGAGGGCATTAAATAATTTTCCCCAAGGACTCATTCAAGGTCCACGCTACTATAGAACACTCGATGAATTAAATTCCGACAATGAAGCAATACAAAATTCGTCGCAATTAATTTCAAATTCGTCTCAAATGCCTGTTAAGAATCAGCAAAAGAGATCTCAGGATGGAAAGGGAATTGGTGAGAAGCAATCTGATGTGATGAAGAAACAGCAATAGAAGAAATTTTTTTTTGGTGGATCAACAAAGTTCTTGTAGATAATAAAAAGAAAATTTTAATTTTAGATATATTGTCTTGCCTTAATTATAAGTAGCAACGATCTTTAATTAATCTGGTTTTTGCACTGTTTTTTGGAATTTAATTACAGCTTTAATTTTAGAGCATTCTAACAATTTTAAAGCTTTATTGTTATTTTTTGCTTAATTATTGTTTCGATTTTGAAGCTTCATTATTGTTTTAATGCTTAATAAGCAATTACAACAATAATTTAGCTTCAACATTAAAACAATTGTTTTAGCTTTAACATAACAATAATTTAGCATCAACATTAAAACAATTCTGTTTGTATGTTGAAGCTAAATTATAATGTTGGAATTGCTTTAATTTTGAAACATAATTATTGTTACAATTTTGAAGCTTCATTATTATTGTTATGCTTAATTATTCTTTCAATGGTGAAGCTAAATTATTGTGGTAATTTTGAAACATAATTATTGGCGCAATTTTGAAGCTAAATTTTTATTGTAACTTTGAAACATAATTATTGTTGTAATTTTAAACCTTCTTTATTATTTTATGTTTGATTATTGTTACAATTTTAAAGCCTTTGATTTTGATGTAATTTTGAAGCTAAACTATTGTTTTTATTGCTTTCATTTTGAAACATAATTATTGTTACAATTTTGAAGCTTTACCATTTTTATGCTTAATTATTGTTTCAATTTTGAAATTTTCGATTTTTAAGCAATTTTGAAACAAAATTATTGTTGTTATTTAGAAACATAATTATTGATACAATTCTGAAGCTGAATTTCAATTGTAATTTTGAAACATAATTATTGTCGCAATTTTAAAGCTAAATTATTTATTATAATTTTTTAAAAACATAATTATTGTTACAATTTTGAAGCTTAATTATAGTTCTAATTTTGAAACATAATTATTGTTAAAATTTTAAAGCTAAACTATTGTTTTAATTTTTGTGAAACATAATTATTATTTCAACTTTGAAGCTAAACTATAATTATAATTTTTGTGAAACATAATTATGGTTTTTCAAAATTAACAATTTTCAAGCTTAATTATTGTTATAATTTTGAAAAATAATTTTTTAACTACATGCATTATTGACAATAATTATCTGATTATTGACAAATTAATTGCAATCCTAAGTTTACTGTAGTAATTTATTAAAATATTTATTTATTTTCCCCTTGTTAATTCAATTTAATGAAAATATGGAGCACTTACAAAAAAAAAAAATTGTAAAAAGTATTGTAAGAAAATAAAAATTTGTGAAGTTTGTATTTATTAGAAAAAAAATACACGTTTTCTTTTTGTTTTAATTTTAATTATTGAAAAACCTTTATTGCAAATTATACGATTAATAATTCTTTTCCCGAAGATCAAAACTATATTTTTTTTATTCTACATCAATAAATAAATAATTCATTAATACATTATTTTGAAATTGAGCGTGGTATTCATGAATTTTTTTTTTTATTTGAATTTTGTCAAAAATAGCCAAATTTTACATTTTTGGCTCGTATTTAAACGTTCAAAAAATTCTGCAATGTATGTAAAAATTGCAAAAATATTTTTTTCCATTAAAAAATTAAGTTTTCTCTAAACTTGAAAATTTTGCAAAAAGAAATTTCAGTGTAGAAAGTGAAACAAAAATTCCGAAAGATTCAAGTTTCTATCGTACATTTTTTGAAAGAATTTTTCGCTATAAAGAAAGAATCCAAAAAATCTAATTTTATAAAATTAAAAATTTCCCCAAAAAAAGGTTTATACAGAGAAGAAAAAATAATAAAATATCCAAAAGATTCTGTCTTCTATTCAAAAATTTTGCAAAATAATTTTTCCTTTCCAAAAATTTAACTTTCCGCACGTAAAAAAAAATTTTTTTGAGATAAATTTATTTTTTTTTCTCCAATAATACAAGAATATATCGGTGTTAAAGATCACGTGATAAGAAGTCACACAGCTCTCGGGTAAATGTTTGTGGAGGGATTTTAGTTTCAGTTTTCGATTGTACGGTGTGCGGTGTTTGTGAACGGAAAGCAACGAACGATAAGTTTAATTTCTATATATCAGAGAAAAAGAAAAAAAAGGGAAAAATGTCAGTTCATGTAAAAAAATTTCTCTCACCACTATCAAATTATGCAAAATCAATTTCAAGCAAACGTATCCTTTTATTTTGAAATTAATTAAATTTCGAAACAATTTGAATTAAAATAAATAAAAATGAACGAGAAATTGCAAATTTTGTGTTTACACATAGTCTTGGGAAGATTTCTTTCGTCATGCCACTTCAAAATATACATTTATCATGTAGAAAAAAAAAATTTTGTTTTTGATAGAAAAATTTACTTTTCCTTACAATGAAATTAAAATTAGAATTTTCCATTTCGTCCTGTTCACGAGAAAAAGGTAATTATTTGTATATTTATTGTATAATCATTGCTTTATTGTTTATTTCTAAAGAAGGGAATTTTTAAAGAAAACGCTTATCTGTTGATTTCATTCGAGAAAAAAGTTCACGTAGATGGGGACACTCTGCAGTGAAGATATCTTCAAAAAGTCGTTAAAGAAGTTTTCTTCTTTATTTTACATAGCTTCTTTTTCAAACCAGAATTTTATCGAACGAAAAATATGAATATTTCCAATTTTTTTCGAAATTAAAAAATTTTTTTGCATTTCTTTACTTTTCGTATTGTTTACTTTTTATAATATTTACTATTTATAATTTTTATTTTTTACTATTATTTACTTTCTTTATTTCTTACCAAATTTTTTTTACCAACATTCTTCCATTGATAAAAATTTTTAAATTTAAATTTAAATCAAATTTTTTTTCGATAATTTAAATTTTCTTCTCGAAGAAGATAGGGGAATGTAGTCAAGGTTGGCCTACTGTCTAGGTAGGCCACTCGCGTTTTTTTGTCAAGTTCACTAGCGACACCTACGCGCATTTTTGTCGTAGCTTGTCTTAGTGAAACCTAACTTTTTGTTCAATTACATTTTCGGAAAATCGAAAATTGTGTTTTCTGTGACGTCGGTACAAAAAAAGCTGAAAAAAAGTTTTGTGCATAATGTGAAAAACCATTAATAAAAGATAAAAAACAAATTGAATCGTCAAGGCAAGTATGCAGAAAATTTGTGGGACTCATGGTTGAAAGGAAAACAAAGTAAAAAATCGAATCCCGAAACGTATTTCTTTTTGTTTACAACAATTCGGTAATGTTACTTACTGTCAAGGTCGGCCACTATGTGTTTAAAATGCGCAAAGTTGAGGACGAGCTACTTCATTTGCAAAAACTGCAATTCTGTATAACTCATAATATAATTGATCATCTTATTAATATTTTTATTTAATTTTATTAATATTTTAGTGCAAAACTTTTTTTTATTTATATTTATTTTTTTATATTGTTTATTGTTATTATTTTGTTATTTCATTAAGTTACAAACTGTAAACAATAAAGAATCAATTTTCCGTAACTCCAAACATGTTATTTTATTTTTTAACGATTAATGCCCTTTGAATTTTAAACATGGCCGACCTTGACTGTAATGGCCAACCTGGACTACAAATTTTTTTTTTTTTAAATCTTTATAACTTTTTCATTTTTAAACCTGTCAATTTACTTTGTACAGAAAAAATGTTCCTATTAAACAGGACTTTCCAACCATATACTTCAATTGTCCAAATTCATTTTTAAAAAAAAGTTATAAACAAAAGTCAAAAAGGTGGCCGACCTAGACTATGTTCCCCTATTTAATTTTAAAAAAGAAGAGGAATCTCTTCTTTCTTAAATATTTAAATATTTAAATATTTTCAGCTGTAAAATATTTTTTTACCATTCGAGAAGAAATATTTTTCTAATTTTAATAAATCTTTAGAAAACTCTTTCTACATTTAAAAAAAATTTTCTTAAATAAACAAAAACGAAGAAAAAAAAAGTCGAATCAAAAAATTAAAATAAAAAAAAAGTAGAAAAATTACAGAAATTTATTTTTCGGATCATTGATAAGAAAAGTATGTGGATCCTAATAGATGGCAATACTCTGCAGTAAAGAATACTCTTTGAAGTTGTTAAAGAAGTTTTCTGTTTCTGTAATTTCTTCGCACGAATTTTCTAACATAAAAACCAAATTCAATTTTTCAGTATTTTTCTAATATCTAATATAAAAAACAAATTCAATTTTTTAGTATTTTTCAAATAGAAAATTCCAAATAGAAAATCTATTAATAATTATTTATTAATTGAATTTACCAATAAAAGTCAAGAGTAAACCAAATTTTTATCTGGAATATAAATGAAAAATTTCCGAAAAGAAGAAAAAAATTTTCAACTCTGACAAAATTTAATCTCTTCAAAATAAATATTAACAATAAATAAAAATAAATATTATTATTATAATAATCAAATAAATATTAACAAGCAAATATACTGAAAAAATAAATATCTAATTAATAGCCAATTAATTTTTATTTTCTATTTGTATAGACAGTGGGTTTTTGTTATTAATTAATTATTTTTTAATTAATATTTATTATGCAACAATGTAAATATTTTTTTTGTCTAGTATTAGTAACTAATTGTTAACTAATTTTTATTTTTATTAGAATATCTTTTTTTGTTTATCGTCATTAACTAATATTTATTTTCTAACAATGTAAATATATTTTTTGGTTTACTGATATAAATAAACTATTAATTTTATTCTTTTAAAATTGATTTATTAATTAAATATTTATTTTCTATCAGAGTGTAGATATTTTTTTTTTGCTTTGTTATTATTAATTAATAATTAGTAAGTGACAGTAAACAAAAAAAAATATTTACACTGATATTTATTTATTTATTATTTATTTACTGATGCAAAATGTCTATTAACTAATAAATATAATTAATTAACAATCACAATAAACCAAAAAATGTCTCTACTGATAGAAAATAATTATAAATCATTAATTGAGGCCTTGGATCCAATAACTCGCCCGACGCTCGGAGGAACGCGCGACTGCCAGTCAGTGAGCAGTGAGCGCCTCTGGGCCACTCACTGCTACCCGACTGGTATTAGCGCGTGTCTTCGAGCGTCGGGCGAGTTATTGGATCCAAGGCCTCAATTAATAAACTATTATTTACTTATTATTTTTTATTTATTTATTATTTCATTTACTATTTATTTATTATTTTATTTACTGTTTATTTATTATTTTATTAACTACTTATTTATTATAAAATATACCAAAAGAAAAAATTTGTACGAATATGAAAAAAATAATAGTTAACAATTAATTGTTTTAGTAGAAAAAAAATTAGTAGAAACAAAAAAAATATTTAGACTGATGCAAAATATTAATTATTAAAAGTGATTAAATTATAATAATAATTAATAATAATAAACAAAAAAGAAATATTTATTCGTATGGAAAAAATACATAAGAAAAAATTTTAAATTGTCAATAGAATAAATGTAAAAAATGAAAAAGTGAAAAATTGTCTAAATATAAAACAAAGTTGAGATAAAACTGTCAATTCTCGTTTTAATAATTGATTTTTGAAATTAATATTAATTGACAAAAAAAAATATAAATAATTTAAAAAGTAATTTCACTCTACCCCTGTTTTTGTTTTCAGTTGCTTTTAAATGGAACGATCCATTAAATATGGAATCGCAATTAAATTCCGATGAAATAATGATGAGAGATCAATTTAGAGTCTATTGTAAAGAAAATCTCTTACCACGTGTAATTGACGCGAATCGAAATGAATATTTCGATATAGCAATAATGAAGGAATTGGGTAAAATGGGCGTTCTTGGTTGTACAATAAAGGATTATGGCGGTGCTGGTGTCTCAAATGTCACCTATGGTCTTTTAACAAAGGAAGTTGAAAAAATTGACAGCGGTTATCGGTCAGCATTTTCCGTTCAATCGTCATTGGTTGCGGGTGCTATTTATTCTTACGGCAGCGAGGAACAAAAGAAGAAATATTTACCATCTCTCAGTACGTATTTTTTTATTTACTTTGCAATCTGAAATTTTTTACTTTTATTAAAAAAAATTACAAAAAAAATTATTTTTTTATTTTATCAGTCCATTTGTATACTAAATAATTATTATTGATTAATTAATTAATAATAATAAAGTACATGTTCCGGTAATCAGTAAAAAAAAATTTCTACTAATTTATCATTCATTAAATTTTAATTAATTCAAAAGCAAAAAGTCAATTCATAATAAAATTTATTTATTGTATATTTTAATTAAATTTGACGTAATTTAGAAAATTTAGAAAATCTAAATTTTTTTTTGCTTCTTTGTTTATTACTCCAGTTGCTGGTGATTTAATTGGTTGTTTCGGTTTAACTGAACCAAATCATGGCAGTGATCCAGGATCAATGGAAGCAAAAGCTATTCTCGATCCTAGTAAAAAATATTACAAACTAAGTGGTAGCAAAACATGGTTAGTATTTATGGAAAATTTGTTTCTTTAGACCTCGCAATTTTTAATTAATTCCATAATTATAAAAAAGAAAAAAATATATTATATAAAATATTTAAATTTGATTCAATTGTTTAATAATTAAATTTAAAAATAAATTTTTAAATATTTTACTCTAAATAAACGAAAAAAAATTAAAAGAATAAAATATTTTACTACATATTTTGTATAAATTAAAATACTATTTTAAATAATTTAAATCGAGATTTAAATAAATGTACCTAATAAATATTTTATGAATGAAAAGCGAAACTAAATTGAAAAAAATCATTTATAGAGATTGAAAAAAAATACAAAATGAGAAAAAAATGTTCTCTTGTTAATTTAATTGCAATCAGTTTTTTTTCTTTCTAAAAATATTTTTGCATAAAAAAGTATTTTCTTCATTTAATTTTTAATCATATTCCAATTTTTTTTCCAATATCTTCTATTTTTTGATATTTATTTTCCTTCCCAAATAATATTTCATTTTTTTTTCTCTTAATAATTTATTGAATTTAGTGATTTTGACAAATACAAAAAAAAATATTTCCTTCATTTTCGAAATCGGTGGTATTTTTCGTCTATCGATATTGAGGTCAAATTGTCATTGATGAAAAAAATACTTGATCCTTTTATTATTATTATTTCGCATATTTGGATTTTATTATATATATAGGATCACAAATTCACCAATAGCGGATATAATGATCGTCTGGGCGAAATGTGATGGTGAAATTCGAGGGTTTATCGTTGAGAGAGAAGGAAATGAAGGTCGAGTTGAGACTCCAAAAATTAATGGAAAATTCTCATTGAGAACTTCAATAACCGGAATGATTTTAATGGATGATGCTATGGTTCCTGTTGAAAATATATTTCCCACTGTAAAAGGTCTCAAGGTAATAAAAATAATTTTATTTATAGTACAGATATTTTAATTTATTTTCTCAGGTTCTCTCAATTTAAATTTAGAGAATTTTATAAAAAAAAATAAAATAAAAAAATATTAATAAAAAATATATGTAAAAAATTTATTTCGTAAAAAATATTAGTAAAAAAATTCATTTCGTAAACAAAATTATTGTAAAATAAATTTAGTTTCTAAAAGATATTCGAAAAAGAATTTATTTCATAAAAAATATTATAGTAAAAAAAATCATTTTGTGAGCAATATTTGTAAAATGAATTTATTTTCTAAAAGATATTCGTAAAAAGATTATTTCGTAAAAAATATTAGTAAAAAAATTCATTTCGGGAGCAATAAAAAAAAACAAATAATAAATTAGGTAAAATAAAATAAATTAATTTTTAAAAAAATATTCGAAAAAGAATTTATTTTATAAAAAATATTATAGTAAAAAAATTCATTTCGTGAGCAATATTTGTAAAATAAATTTATTTCTTAAAAAATATTAATAAAGAATATTCATTAAAAAAAATGTATTTCGTAAGAAATGTTTGTAAGAAAAATTTACTTCGTTAAAAAAATTGAAAGATCTCGCAATATTGATAACAAAAATTTATATTCTAAAAAATCGTGTAAAAAATTCATTTAGTGAATAATATTTTGTAAACAATTTATTTTTTTTTCTTCTAAAAAAAGGGTCCTTTTGGATGTCTAAACAATGCTCGTTACGGAATTGCTTGGGGTGCATTGGGAGCTGCTGAATCTTGTTTAAAATTGGCAAGACAATATGTAATGGACAGAAAACAATTTCAACGGCCCTTAGCAGCAAATCAACTTATACAAAAAAAAATGGCAGATATGATGACGGAAATTGCAATTGGGTTGCAGGCCTGCCTTCAAGTTGGAAGACTAAAGGATGAAAATAAGTTAGTAAATTTTTTAAACAATTGATTTTTTATTTTTTTCTAATTCTCAAGTGGAGAAATTAAATTTATGCCACTTTTGATACTATTTTTTATTTCTAAATTCAGCCCTTGGCCAAAAATTATAAAAATGTAAATAAATAGTATAATTATATATTTCAATAAATGAATAACTAAATAAATAATAGAAAAATAATTTAAATAATAGAAACAATAAAAATAAAATGAAGAAATTTACCATTTTTTTTTCTTTTTTTGAAAAGAAATTCTATTCTTTTAATCAATATTACAAAATAGAAACAAATGAAAAAAGAAAAAAGAGTAATTTGAAAAATTACGAAAAAAATTCTTTTAGAGCAACACCTGAAATGATTTCAATGATAAAAAGAAATTCGACTGGAAAAGCATTGGATATTGCTCGAAATGCAAGAGATATGCTTGGCGGAAACGGAATTTCTGACGAATACCACATAATTAGACATCTCCTGAATCTGGAAACTGTAAACACCTACGAAGGTAACTTGAAAATTTTTCAATAACATTCTTCAATATTTTTTTCCCCCAAACAATAATTATTTGTTTTCTTAACTAATTCACCACAATCTTAATTTAAAAAAAAAATTTTCTAATTGAACTAAAAAAAATATTCAATTTTATAAAAATATTTTTTTCGAACTGGAAATAAAAAATAAAATGAATAATAAAAATAAAAAATAAAATGAATAAAAAAATATAAAATATAATAAAATAAAGAAAATAAAATTATAATAAAGGTTTTACTTCACAAGATATTTTTTTACTTGAAGAATTTATAATTTAAAGAAGTATTTTTTAATTCATAAATTTTTTAACAAATGCAAATTTAGAAAATGTAATTTCAAAAAATTAAAATTTGGAAAATGGAAATTTAAAGAAGTTTTTTATTTTTGTATGGCCGTTGATACTAAATAAATAAGTAAATAATAAGTAAATTTAAAAGATAATAATTTAGATAATGAAATTTAAAATACGAAAATTAAGAAATGAAAAATTAAGGAATTTAAATTAAAAAGATGGAAATTGAAAAAATTTTTTTATTTTTATAAGCTCGTTGATACTAAAAAGAGACAAATAAATAAAATTGTTAATTTATGAGATAGAAATTCAGGAAATAAAATTTTAAAAATAGAAATTAAAAAACGAAGACTAAAAATTTGGAAACGAAAAATTTGAATTGAAAGTTAAATTTGAAAAATGAAATTAAAAGTTAAATTTGAAAAATAGATCTAATAAATAAATTTGAAAAGTAAATTTGAAAAACAGAAAATAAGAAACGAAAATTAAAAAAATGGAATTTTAACAATTGGAAATTTTTTCCATGTATTATTTTTTTATTTTTTTTATTTTTGCAGGAACACATGACATTCATGCCCTGATTCTTGGAAGAGCTATCACTGGAATTCCCGCTTTTGCTGGATAAATTTATAAACCCCAAAAAAATAGAAAAGTCACCAAACAAAAAAATCAAAAAGAAGAATTTCTGTCCTACAAAAAAATAAAAATATACAAAAAAAAAACAAAGAATTTTCCTCAAAAAAAATGTACATATATTTTTATACTTTGAATAAAACATTTTTCTTTCTTTAAAATATACGATATTTTCGTCTACTTTTCTTTTTCCTAAGAATAATGTATTTTTTTTTTTGGAAAAAAATTTGCCATCATGGCAAAAAAATAAAATTACGAAAAACGTCGATTTTAATATAAAAATTTATTAAACAGAAAGGAACATCTATCCTAACAGTAGGTACCTATATTTTTTTTTATTTCACACATGAATGTAACGAAAATGAGGAACGATGTCGACAGTGATCATTCATTCAACAGAGTGGAAGGAATTTCAAAACAAAAAAAATTTCTTCTAAATAACAATTTTTTTTCTTTTTTCAAAAATTATTTTCTTTTTTTTCAAATTATTTCCCTTTCTTTTTTTTTTTTGAAAAAAGGACTCGTCGACTCCTTCAACTCTGTTGGAAATGTCAAATTAGAAAAAAAAAATATTCTTAAGATGCCTTTTCCTGACGCGTTACTCAATTCGTAAAGACATTGTCAATTGCACATTTGCAGATTCGAAAAAAGAAATGAAGTAAGCAATCAACAACAAGGACATCAAACACAATCGACTCGATTTTTCTTCTCTCTTTTTCTTGTTGTTTCATTTTTTTGTTTTTTTTAATAATAAATAAATTAAGTGTAGTAGCTAAGTAATAAAACGTTAATTATACATATCGATAATTAATTAAGTACAACACACGTCTCGTGCAAAAGTGTAAAGAAGTTAGTGCTACACTCAATACCTTTTTTTTAAGACTTAAACTGTGTTTAATAATAATTCTCGGCTACAATAAGCTCTTCGTAAAACGTAGTAACATTGTAGTTTACAATAGTTTACAATTGTTCACGTCTTGATCGTCAGATAAATGTGTCTATTACATAGGTACACATTATGTTGAAATCGAATTTTTTTTCTTTGATAAAAAAACAAAATACAAATAAAGAATATTACAAAAAAAATACAAAAAGAACACAAAAAAATACAAAAATATACAAAAAAAATACCAAAATTGATTAAAAAACGAATAATAAAATAAAGAATAAACGAAGAAACGAATATTAAAAAGAAGGAATACTAAACAAAAAAATAATACCGAAAAATAAAATCTACTTTACTGGAATTATTTGTACAAGGACTTATTTTTCCTTCTTCTTTTTTTTTTTTGCTTCACAAATTGTCCTCAGTTTTTACAAAAATTTTCTAAACTGATTTTTATTATTCACAAAAAATTCTTGTGTAAAAAAAAATTCTTCGATTCCAACATTTACAAACTTTTCACTTTCTTTTCCTACACAGGCGTAAAATCGATTCACCGAGAGAGAAAATAAATTACAATAAACAGAAAATTTTCTCCCTTCAAAAAATATTTTGAAAATTTTCTAATTTTTATTCATTTCCCCTTTTTATTATCAAAACTGGGATTATTGTCTTTTTACAATTGAAATTTTTTTTCTCAACTATTTAACAATTTTTTGTTTATTTCTCTTTTTCTTGTTTTCCACAAGAACAATAATCCCAATTTGAATATTTGTGAATTAAATATTTTGGAAAATTTTACTGTTTGCAATTTTTACGTCTCTCTCTTGGTGAATTCTGGTTTTTTTTCAATACCAAGTTTTTTTTTCATGACCATGTCATCTTCTAGGGGCTACTGTAAATAAATAAATAATAATAATAAATAATTATTATAAAAACGAACGAGCTAATTAACCTTTGGTATTTTCTTGTGATAATAACGTTAATTTTTTTTTTCTTCGATTAAGCATTGTACTAAAACATTTCAATCATTTTTCAGGATCGATAGCGCTCTAGTACTTTTTTTCATTAAATATTAATTAATAAATTTATGGCACGCTGCATTTTCAACATTTTTTTTTTTTGGTTGCCATTTTCACTAAATACATCATATCTATAACAGCCCCATTAAAGAGACCATATTTTTTTCCATGCATTCGTGTTTATTATTTTATTTATTCATTTTTTTTTATTTTATTTTATTTATTTATTTTTTTTTTTGGTTCTTACTCTCATCGCTTATGACGACTTCAGTTTAATATAATAAATATAATAGTGTATACTTGGTTTGTATTTGTATTTTACAATATATTCCCCATCAATCAACTAATCGATATCTTATTGTCGTGTGAACTGTTTCTTTTTGTTTACACTGTTTTCTCTTAAAACAAGATACAAACCAGATACTAAACGTTTCGATCAATGTTTTCTTTTTTTTCTTTCCATCAAACTCGATTTTCAATTCGGATTAAAAATATTCTTTGGCAAAAAAAGTGAATTTTTTTTTTCGAAAAATAGTATTTTTTCAATAAAATTGTAATTTTTATTCAATAAAATTAAAACTGTTCTAATTAACTCTTTCAGTTTCTAATTAAAACTATTTCAATTATGAATATTTTTTATTAATAATAATTAATTGTAAAAATTATTAACAAATAATAGCAATTATTAAAAATTAAATTTTATTAATTATTATTATTTACTAATTAAATATTAATTATTAATTATTGATAATAATAGTTAATAGTAATAATAATAATTATTATTATTATTAATAATACTAATATTAATTATATTAATAATAATAATTATTAACAACAAATAACAATATTTAAAGCTGACAAAAATTTTATCAAATTAGAGAAAAATCTCTGTTTTCATTTTAATCCGAATATATTGTCGAGTTAGATTACAAAAAATGTTCACTAATCTCTTTGTTCCAATTGTGATCATTATTTTTCTATAGGAAAAAAAAATGCTCGAAAATTACACGGTGAGATGCATTTGTTCTTATGGCCACTTTTATTTATTATCGTTTGGACCCAATTTTACGCCAATTGAAGCTAACTTTTTTCCTTGATTTTTTTTTTTTTTTGCTTTTTTTGCTTTTTCCTTTCTAGAAAAATTATACCACTTCTTTTAAATCTCAACTTGTAATTTCAAACATTTTTTCACACAAAAACTGTGACAATGAGAAGGAACAGTAATTTATTTTCATCATTGAAAACTCGTCTTTTCTTTTGTAATGGAATGTTTCATTGGAATGTGAGAAAAAAATTTGTATACAAAAATTTAGTCGAAAGAAAAATGGAAAAAGAAGAAAAAATGAAAATAATAGAAATGGAAAATAGAAAAATAAAGAAAAATACAAAATTAATAAAAATTAAATTCAAAATTAAGAGTAAGAAACAAATTTTCGAATACAATTATTATTGTAATAGAAACTTTGTAAAAAAATATTTTTAAGAAATGAATAAAAAAATTTCTGGAAAAAAAGCATTAAAACAAATTAGAAAAGTCATTAAAAACAAATTTTTTAACGAAATAATTAAACGAATTCCTCAACAAAATAATTTTTTAAAAAATAAATAAGACAAGAAAATTAAAATTAAAATAATTTAATAAATTATTAAAAAAAATTATTTTTTTTAATAATTTCTTAAATTATTTTAATTTTCTCATAAGAGAAAAAGTGAAAATCAAATAAAACAGAAGTAAAAATAAAAATAAAAATTAAAGCAAAAATAAACAGAAAAATATTTTTCTTTTTCTTTCAGGTCACAATTTTTGAGAATAATTTAAGAAACTGATAAATTTTTCTTCTTTTTTTTAAGCTGTTATCGCTATTCCCTAATTCTGTTGGATATGTGTTACTGTTAAGTATCAATATAAATATACCTTCGATTTTTACAATTTGCATTTATATTTCTACGAGACCTTGAGAATTTTTATCAAAATTGTCCGCACCGAAAGTATAAATTTTCAACACTCGCAATAAAAATATGTGGTAAAAAAAATAATATTTTCCATTCAAGTCCTATAAATAAAATACTGTGGAATAAATAAAAAATACGTATACTTAAGTACTTTGAAATAAAAAAAAAATTTTCTCTTTAATTGAATAAGAAAAAAAAAACGAAACTTCATACTGGAATGTATAATTATTTAGATAGAAAACAAATATTAAGACATAATTTCACAATAATTGTGTAAACAATAAATATAATTAATTACATTTCCAACTAATTAAATAATTGTATTTCGAATTAATTAATTAATTACATTTCAAACTAATTAATTAATTACAATAAAATACAATTTGTTTTTCAAATTTTTTTTTAATTAGTTAATTAATTACACAAAATGCAATTAATTATATTTAATTGTTGTAAATATTGTTTTTTATTCCAAATTATTGTCAATGTAAGAAAGAAAATTTTGTAATGAAGAAAATCGTTTTTTTAATTATTCATTTAGTTTTCAATAAAGGAAAATTAAATTAAAAAAAATTTTTTTTTTTTGCTTAAAAAAAGAAAAACACACACATACACTCACACACACTAAAAACCAGCAACTTAACAGTTTCATACATTAGAGAATTGTCAAATGATGATTTTTTACAAAGCCTTTTTCCTAATAATATATATAAATATATTATCATTTTTCTCTGAGTCGGATTATTTATTCATTTTTATTAATTAATCAATTAACTTCATTTTGAATAGCAACAAATTGATTTTACATAAAAAATTATACACTATTTTCACCGTGAAACTAATTAATTGAAAATTTAATTAATCACATAATCAATTAGTGATTATTTTAATTATTTTAATTAGTGATTTATTTTTCCATTTAATTAACTATCCACTCAATTATATATCCAGTTAATTATTTATCCAGTTATGTAATTATAATGTAAATTAATTACACAGTTAATTAATTATCCAGTTAATTAATTATCTAATTAATTAATTATCCATTTAATTAATTATCCATTTTTTTGAAATATGTTAAAATATTTTTTTTAAGAAATAATTAAATTATTTAATTATTCAGTTAATTAATTAGATAACGAATTAACCTCGTAACTCAATAATTATCCAGTTAATTAATAATCCAATTATGTAACAATCCAATTATTTAATAATCCAATTATTTAATTATCCAATTAATTAATTACATAACGAATTAAGCTCATAACTAATTAATTATCCAGTTAATTAATTACAAATGTAATTTCCCGCATTGATAATTAATTGCACAGTGAATTAATTGTGTAATTAATTAACTAATTTTCCACTTAATTAATTACACTTTAAGGTTAATGATATTTATTCCCTTATTAATATTATTTTTTAATATTCCTGAGTAAATTTCCATTTGGTTAATTACATAATTAAACTAATTGTCTTCTTAATTAACTGTATAACAAACTAATTGTCCAATTAATTTATTTATTCAATTAACCAATTGGTTTACACAAAAAATTATTCACTATTTTCACCGTGCAACTAATTGAAAATCTTACTAATTACCTAATTAATATTAATTAATTACATAATTAATATTAATTAATTACATAATTAATATTAATTAATTACATAATTAATAAAATTTTCTGTGATAAATTGTGTAAAAAATTTATTTGTACGAAAAAAAATTAATCGTATCCAAAAAATTATTTTTTGCACGAAAATCTTTTTGTACGTAAAATTTTTGATTTTTAAAAAAAAATTTTCTTTTTTAAATAAAGTCAATTGATTAATTAAGAAAATACATGATAAAAAGGTCGTCATATATTTTGTAGTTTAATTGGGCCATAAAATCAAAGGCTCATTTTTTTTCCCGCCACTTTCGGTCTCAACTCTAAAATTCGTACTATATATTAATCGCTTTCTCATATTTATATATTTATATTCATATATATATATTTATATATATATATATATTTTTTTACCATTATTATTAATATATTATACTATACTCCATTTGTTACATCATGTTGCTTTTTTTTTACCTAGGTGTGACCAGTATTTTTCGTTTACGTTTTACGAAATTCACCGCTCCTAATTTGTGTACCTCTATCTCTATTTCTTAGTTTTTTTTCCTTAACAAAAACACTTGCATTAATTATAGTCATATATTAATAATAATCGTTATCCGATAATCGCAATAATAATAATTTAATATATATAATAAACTTTTTCGCAACTAATATGTATTTACAAATTATTATACAAGTTTATTAAAGACGCTAACGCCACGTGTTTTTTTTTCAGTGTCTAATATGTTCTTTTTCTTTTTTTATTTTTTAATGTGTTGTTAAGTGCGCATAGAATGCGAGACGACGCGTTCTCCTTGATAGAAATTTTTTTTTTTTGTCTATTTTATTCTATTTATTTTTATAGAAATAGAGATTTTATTCTACTTTTTTTTTATTCAGTAACGTTAAATATTGTTTGATTGAAAAAAATTTTTTTGTAGTAAATTTCTTGGGTTCTAATCAAGTCGATATTTTTTTAAATAATTTTAATAATAATTTTTTTTTTTCATTTAGAGGAAATCTTTAGTGTAATTAATTAAAGTAATCAATTAAATTTGTTATTAGAAGAATTTTTTTCCAGATGACAAAATTTTTAATATAATTAATTCAATTTCTGTCTTATATTAAAAAATATTTTTTCATTATTTTTTTCATTGTTATTTTCATAATTTTCTTTCGAAAACAAGTTTTCTTGCATTTTTCTTTTCTTTTCATTCTCTATTAAATTTTAGTTTTTATTTTATTCAATTTTAGTACTTTTAATTTAATTTTCTTCTATTATTTTTTTATTAAACAGACGAAAGGTAAATGTCCTTTTATTTACATAAGAGGTAATTTACATTTACACAAAAGGCAAGAAACTGAAAATAAATTCTTTTTAAATTGTAAATATTGTTTAATTTTTAATTAAATTAATTACCATTTGGGACTGAAAATTTACGGGATTGATTAGAGAACCCAAGTTTTATTACGGACTTAAAAATTATTAGAAAGAAATAATTAAAAACTTATTCATCGAAAATTGGACTATTTGTGTCAATAATGTAGAAAAAATTCTTAAAACTATTTTTTTTTGTAAACAAAATTTTCAATTGTTTCTTAAAATGTTTAAAGTTTAAATAGAAAGGAATGTTTTTTTAATTAATAAAATTGATGTAGGGAATGTTTGAGTTTTTAGTTTCTATTTTTGTATTTATAAATAAAAAATGTATTTCTAAAAAAAAATGTATTTATAAATACTAAAAAGTATTTATACATAAAAAAATTATTTGCAATTATCAAAGAGTATTTAAAAACACCACAAAGTATTTAAAAATAAAAAAAGTATTTATAAATACCAAAAGTTATTCTTAAATAACAAAAAGTACTGATAAATCTCAAAAAGTATTTAGAAATAAAAAAAATATTTGTAAATACCAAAAATATTGCTAAAGACCAAAAAGTATTAGTAAATACCAAACAGAATTCATAAATACAAAATAGTTCTTATAAATACAAAATCGAATTTAAAAATACAAAATCGAATTGAAAAATACAAATCGAATTTAAAAATACAAAATAGTACTTATAAATACAAAATTGTATTTAAAAAAATAAATAGTTCAGAAAAATATAGAAAAATACAAAAAGCAAAAATATTTTTCTAAACAATATAGAAAAATACACTGCACAATGGAATGTTTGAAAAAAATTTTCTTCCATCCAAAGAAATATTTGTCAATTTGAAAAAAAATATTCTTCGATCCATACTCTCGGATGGAGAAAAAATTCTTCAATTAAAAAAAAAGTTGTTTAATTACTCATATTAATAATTAATAATTAAAAAACACTAAAAAAATATATCTCTATCAAAAATGAAAAACTTGATGACAAAAAATACAAATTCTCTCTAAAAGATTTTGTGACAAAAATAAATTCAAAAATACGTGACAAATTTTAAAAACAAATAAAAATTATATTTTTTTCTTTTCTCTACAGGAGAACATCGTCATCGCATGAGATTTGCGTTAGTTAAAATCACGTAATTTACAGCTATGCACCTAAACGCCCCCACCCCCCTCCCTCCCATCCCTTTTCCTCAATGAGGATGAAACTTCTTGTATGAAAAATCGACGCGTCATTGTCACGGAGCCAGCAAACATTAATCTCTATTTACTTGCTAAACGTACTGTGTTTTTTTTCCACTCTCTCTTTTCTTTTTTGTTTCTTTGTCTGTTTGTTTCTTTTTTAAGCGTCGACAGCCTCCGATTTCGCTTAAATTTAATTTTACTCCATTATTATTATAATAATATATGTTTACTTTGTACTATATATGATCTTAGTCCGACAGTCGGAACTGCCGCGGTTTTGGTACGGTGAATTTTATACATTATGATTCCCAGATGCGGAGGAGTCATTTATAATGAGGGGAATTTTAGAGGCAAAAAATGCACACAGAAAAAAGGTGCTTTTTTGGGGAGAGAAGAAGAGAGAAAGAGGGAGAGAGAGAAAGAGAGAGAGAGAGAAAAAAAAGAGAAAAATGAAAAGAAAAAAAAAGAGATAGAGTGATAGAGAAAGTGAGAGGAGACAATTTCTATTCTTCATGAAAATTTAACACTTAATAAATTTTTTTTAACTTCTTTTTTTTGGATAAAAAAAATTTCTATCTCCCCCTCAAACGTTCTTCATTTCTCCAATTTCTTTTTTTAAAGAAGAGAAGCAAAAAAAAGAAGAAGAAATGCTCCCCCGACTCTGAATGACTCTTCTGCGCAAATTCGTTTTTTTTCTCATATTTTTTTTTCTATATTTGGTTTTGTTTCGCTTTTTGAATATTTTTTTCCCTCACTTTTTCAATAGAAATGGCACGTTTGTGAAATTCACTTGTCATCTCAATACGGCTTCTTTCGAGTTACAACAACAACGCTTTAATTATCATTTTTTTTTTTTGTTTGAAAAAAATTCTTTTGTTTGGAAAAAATTATATTTTCGAATTTTCAAATGAAAAAAAGATAATTTTCAAAAGATTGGAAAATTATTTGTATTAATAATTAACAGATTCGGGGAAAATTTTCTTTTTTTAAACAAAATAAAATTTATTTCAGTAAGAAGAAAATTTTTTTAATAAAAGTTAAATTTTTAATAAAAATAAATAAATAAAAAGTAATAAATATAAAAAGTATTCTATTTCTCAGTGACTACTTTTTACTTGATTTGGATGAAAAAATTTGTTTTTGTCGCAAAATTAAATTTTATTTAGCGAGAATAAAGAATTTTTGGTGATTAATATATATATTTTTTTGTTACGTAAATAAACTTTTTACTTTGGTTCAAGAAAATGTATTTAAAATAAACATAAATAGATGGAATGAAAAGATTTTATGGCAAATGTATCATTTTTGTCAAAAATATAAATAAGAAGTCTTCTTTTCAATGCAAATGAATTTTTAATTTTAAAGAAATATTATTTTTATTTATCCATTAGTATTTTTCTTTTTCTTTAAAAAGAAAATAACAATAAAATATTGTCATTAAAGAGAAATTTTTTTTTTTCGTAAAATAAAATTTAATTGAGCAAAAGTATTGTAAGTATTAAATAAAAGTATTCTTCATTAAAAATAGCAAAATGAAATATTTATTTAGCACGTAAACAAAATTTTTTTGTTCAATGAATAGAATTTAATTAAATAAAAATTTTAGTAAATTAAATAAAATTCTTTTTAGTTCAAACAAACTGTTGGCTTGACGCAAAATAAAATTTTTATTCAAGTTCAATGTTAAATAAAATTTATTTCAAGTAAATGTAAAGAAATCTAAAATTAAATTGAATAAAGAATTTACTTGTTACAAATAATGATTTTTTTTTGGGAGTAAATAAATTTTTAAGTTTAAAATAACTACAAATAAAACTAAATAAAGAATTTATTTGACACTAAAAGGATTTCTTTAGCACAAAAAAGATTTGATTATCAAAAAAAATTTTTTTTAGCATAAAAAGTTTCTTTAGCAAAACAAAAATTTTTTTAGTACTTATCTAAAATTTCTTTCGCACAAAAAATTTCTTAAGCTAAAAAAAGATTTTTTTAGTTTAATAAATGATTTCTTTAGGTAAAAAATTCTCTTTAGCACAAAAAAAATTTCTTTAGTGTAAAAAATATTTCCTTAGCACAAAAAATTTTCTTTAACATAAAAATAATTTCTTCAAACACAAATATATTTCTTTTAAAGGAAATAAAATTCATTTGAACGTAAATAAAGAATTTAGTTGACAACAAAAGAATTTCTTTAACGTAAAAACAATTTTTTTAGTTTAAAAAAAAAATTTTCTTTATCACAAAAACAATTTTTCTAGTATATAAAAATTTCTTTAACACAAAAAATTTTCTTCAACATAAAAAAAATTTCTCTAAACACAAATACAATATTACTTTCGAAGCAAATAAAATTGAAATATAAACAAGTTAAATAAAAACTCTGCTTTTGACCAAATTAAAAACCCACTTTTAAAAATTTGCTTTTTCTTCCTTTTAATTTTTAATTAATTTTAATTAATTAAAAATTACATTTTCTATTTGACTTTTATTAAAGATAATAATGACTATTATTTTTAATAATGACATTTTCTATTTGACTATTATTAAAAATAATAATAATAGTCAAAATAGAAAATGTCAATTCAAGACACAATGGAGAACAAAATTTTCCAATTCGAGAATTTCATCGAATTTCTGAAACTCAAAACGTGGATGTTGTAACTTCCTTCATTTTGTTAGATTAGTTTTTTTCTTTTTTTGAAAAAAAAGTAAAAAAAAAATTTTTTTTTCACTGGGCTAATGCCGGTATTTGCGGAACCATTCTTCTTCTCATTCCCTCATTTTTTTTCTCTCACAACACCGCTTACGTAATAAAAGTTTCGTATGTACAAAAGCACAGCTCACAATACAGCGCGATATTGAGTGCGACTCTGAGTTCTCCTTTGCACCGATGCACCGCAGTTAACATTATCTATCCTCTCTCTCTCTCTCTCTCTCCTTTTTTACTCGCTTTTTTTTATTATTTTTCACAAGAGCGTCCATCCATAGATATTATATATATAATATATATCTATATATATGTATATATCACTTGGTGCACGTGCAAAAAGTTCACCGCGTTAGCACATGCCCGTAAAAACGTTTTTCACACTTACGTGACCAACGAGGAATTGACGAGTCTACTTTCGTTGACTTGAGCTGCCACTAGTTGCTCGATGATTTATCTACCCTCTCTTTTTTTTTGTTTGTCTCTTTTTTTTGTCGTCTAAACGAAATTCTTCGCAATATGTTAATTAACATATTTTTCTCTTAAATATTTCATAATCTCACAATTTTTTTCTGACGTGATAAATATAAAAATTGTATTCGTTTTTATAAAGTAAGAATAAAATTGGAAATTCTATTTTCTTTTTTTTTGCTCTCCTCTGCAAAGCTTTTAGTATCGATTTTTTTTTAATTCGAATTTTATGTTCATATAAACAAATATTATTGAGAGAATATTTCGAGAATGTTTTCCAGCGTAAATATCGGAATTTAATTTTGAATTTTTTATTAATTTGATATTTAGAAATAATGCAACAATTAAAGAATTAAATTCACCTTTTTTTATTCTATTTTATTCTATCAAAGCTAAATATTCGGAGAATTATTTTAATTTTAAACGAAAGATTGAGATTTCAATTTTAATTGAACGATTAAGAATTTTTTTTCAAACGTTTGGAAAAAATGGAGCTATAAAAAACTTTTTTCAAGACTAAATTTTTTATTAATTTATTTTTCTAATCGTTCGAAAAGAATTTGGAGCAAAAATATTTTTTTCCTTCTAAATTTTATAGTTAAAAAAAAAGAAAAGAAATTTTTTATTAATTCATTTTCCAATCGTTTGAAAAAATAAAAATATGGAGCAAAAATAATTTTTTTCTTTGAAAATTATTGTACAGTTAAATAAAAAAGTAAATTACATGAGATTTTTTTTTTATTTGAAATATTATGTCTCATTAGCTTTTAATAAATGTAAAGTAGTGTGAGTAGAATTTTTTTTTTATTATTATCGCTCATAAAATTTGCAAAAAGGGCAATAGGAGCGAGGAAAATTATAAACAAGAGCGACAAGATGAAATGAGTCACGCAACATCCTGTTTGCAAAAGGAAATTTTACTTTTCACTTGAACCATATTTCGTTCTCCACTATTTTTTCTTTCGCTCAACTTTTTGCTTTTACTTTTTTCCAAGATTTACAAATTGATTTCAAATCATATATTCTGCAAAAAAAATATATATAACGTAATTTTTTTAATAGAAAAAAAAGTGAATTTAAATCTTTAAATTGTTAAATTTCATTCTTGTAGAAATTTGAAAAATCTGTCTTTTATTTTCAAAGAGAAATTGGAGAGCAAACGAAAAAGAATAATTTCCAACTTTGACTAGATTCGGCAAATAAAAAATTGCTTGGCATATTAATTATTCGTGAATTTATTTATAAATTTTGTAAATTGTACAAAATTTATTCTAAATTAGTGTAAATTTTTTTGTAATTAATTTGCAAAGCAACAATTAAAATTGCTTTTCGAATTAAACTTAAAAAAATAAACATTTGGTTAAGTTTTTTAATTATTAATTAAATTAATTTATTATAATATTACTATATTATTTATCAAATAATATTATAATAATAATTAATTTAATTAACTAAAAAAGAACAGTTTCCTCCCTGAACGATGTAACGACTAGAATGTACTTTAAGAAATAATAATCCTAAATGTAATAAAAACAATGGCAATTTATGGCACTAGATTAAAAATCATTGAGCAGAGGTCATGAATCGAAACAATATCGATTAAAATCCAATACGTGGGATTTAAAAAAAATTTTTCATCATCTTTTTAATAATTTTTTTTTTATTAAAAAAAATGTTCTTTTTTTATTTTTTCTTCTTTTTTAGAAGAAGTTCTGAATCACTGAAGCAAAGTTTCGTATCTATTAGAACTAACTTTAACCAGTTAGAAACAGTCTTTATCTTTTTAAATAAATTCTAAGTTGTTAGAACAAGTTTTAATCCGCTAGAACTAGTTTTGGGCTTTTTGAACCAATTTGGACTTTTTAGAACAAGTTTCAATTTTTTCCTATCAATTTTTCTTCTGCTTTTGAGCAATTTTTTTTTTGTTGGTTAATTTTTGACCAATTTTGACCAGTTTGAACAAATTTTCATTTTTTTTATCTTGACCAGTTTGAACAAATTTTTGGTTTTTTGAACCAATTTTGACCAGTTTGAACAAATTTTCGTTTCTTTCTACAGAAAATTGAAAAAAAAATTTTGCACTACAATTTAAAATATAATTTAAATAATTATCCAAATATTGAAATTAAAACCAATTGAAACATGTTCTAATAAGTTAAAGCAAATTCTTCACTTGTTCGAACAATTTTTTTTCTCCACTCATAATAGATTCAATCGAAACTCTTTTTTTCTCTACTAATTTAATAATTAATGAAAAATTTTTCTTAAATAGATTTTTTTTATTTTGTTTCTTTGAAACGAATTTCAGAGGCACTGGCAATTTTAAAAGCGATACAAATTAAAGAATTCACGTAAATTGAAACGTGCATTGTTTGTATCGCATCATCACGTGTTTCATTCGATCGAATTTCGACTCTCTCTTGTGTAACATAAAGCATATATAATAAACGTCATAAATACTGATCGCTGTTTGAGATTCGATTATTTTTCACTAAGAGAGACGATGGATTTTCATCGTCGACAACTGCGGCTTTAGATTGATTTCTTTTCATTTGCTTTTGATATTTCACTTAGAATATTTATGAGAAGAAAAAAAAGTTTTTCTATTATTAATTCTTTTTTTCTGATTTTTTCACATCATTCTTCTTGATAATCGATTGTTTTTTTTCTTCATTCTCTTCGATTAATCAAATTTTTGGATTTGATATTATTGTTATTCGAAATAAATATATATTTATGAGTGAAAGTGTTTTTTGATTTAGAAAATTTTAATTATAATAAGAATAAAAAGAATTATTATAAAATATAATTCAATTTCGTAATAAAAAATTTAAATTCAATTTCGAAATTGAGATTTAAATTCAATTTTGCAATTTTATTTTCAATTCAACAGAGAATTGAATTTAAAATTCTAGAATTAAATATAAAATTCCAGAATTGAATTTAAAATTCAACTTCGTTATTTAAATTTTAAAATTCAATTTTGCAATTGAATTTAAAATTCAACTTAGTAATTGAATTTTAAATTAAATTCTGTAATTGAATTTCCAATTCAATTTTGTAGTTGAATTTCTAATTCAATTTTGTAGTTGAATTTCAAATTCAATTTCGTAATTGCAATTAAAAGTCAATTTCGTAATTAAAAATTTAAATTCAATTTCGAAATTGAATTTTAAATTCAATTCTAATTACTTATTCACACAATTAATAATAGAATGTTGAGAAAAAAAATTCATCACCTCGAAATATCAAAAGAGAAGGAAATTTGAAATCAATTTTCTTTTTGTAATTCAACGAGAGTTTTTGATGTTATTTTTTTTACGAAAAAGGAAGATCCTCTTCGGGTGACTCGTCGTGATACTCCTCGTGGTCGGACGTATGTCACAAAACGTCAGAAGCTTGTCGTGGACTAATACCAAGCGATGGGGACAATTGTCCTTCATCAACTGCAAGGGCTTTTGGGTCCTCGTCTTTCCATTTGTCCATTGAACGGCGTCGTGCATTCATAAAGAAGTTTCCGACCGTCGTGGGCTCCAGGCCCAGCTGTCGTGCTATTGTCACCTGCATTTCCTTCGACGGCCTCTTCGTTTCCTAAAAATAAAAAAAAAATAATTAAATCTCAATTTAAATAAATCGACTGTATAAAAATTAATTAATTCGATTTTAATTTTTTCCTTCTTTTCAGTTTTGATTTTTTTCATTAGTATAATTTTAACTCTTATTTCTTAAAAAATAAAGAAAAATTAATAGTTCATTTTAATGAATTAATTATTAGTCTAAATTAATGAATTGTTATAATTGTAATTATTAATAAAATTTTTCGAAAAAATGCATTATTTTCTAAAACTTTCATAAATTCTTCGAAACAATTCAATTATTTTTATAACTAGTAAAATTGTTCGCGAGAATTAAATTGTTTTTATAAATAAATAAATTCTAATAATAAATTCTTCTCTGGAATTCAATTATCTTCAATACAATTTTAATAAAATTCAATAATAAAATTTTTAATTCTAATTATTAGGTAACGATTATTTTAAAAAGTTGAAAAAAATTTATTATTTAATTCAATTATTTTCAAAATTCACAATTAAAATTATTTAAAAAAAAACATTATTTTTCAGAAACTTGAAAAAATTCTTCAAAAGAATTTAAGTGTTTACAAAGAAACCAAATAAAATTATTAAAAAAAATTTATTTTCTATATCAATAATTTTAATAAAATTTCATAGTAAAATTATTAATTACAATTATTAACAAAATCGATTATATTGAAAAAATTAATGGAATTTTTTGAATGAATTCAATTCTTGTTAAAATTTCTAATTCTTCGAAAGAATTCAACTAGGTATTTCAATATTTTCATAAAATTCCTTAAATAAATTAAATTATTTAAAAAATTCCAATAAAATTCTGCAAAAAATTTAATTATTATCTAAAAATTCAATAATCAAATATTTAATTTCAATTATTAACAATCACGATTTATTTTTTAGAAAATATAAAAAAAATTCTTTATCAAATTCAATTTCTTAAAAAATTTCCAAATCAAATTTTTAAAGAAATCTCATGATTTAAAAAAATTCATAGAAATTTTTGCAAAGAATTTAAAGAAAATTATCAAAATAATTGAATTCCTTTGAAGAATTTTAATATTTATAAAAAAAATTTAATTCTTCGATTTAATAAAAAAAAATTTGAAAATAAGTGAATTCCTTCGTGGAATTCAATTACTTTCATAAATAATATAATTCTCGGAAGAATTGAATTGTTTTCAAATTTTTTCATTTAATTTTTTACAAGAATTCAATTATTTTCAATTTTTTGATTAAATCGAAGGAATTCAATTATTTGTAAATTTTTTTATTATATTCTTTACAAGAATTCAATTATTTTCAAATTTTTTTATTAAATCGAAGGATTTCAATTATTTTCAAATTTTTTGATTAAATCGAAGAATATTCAATTATTTTCATATATAATAATAATAAACTTCTTTTGAAGAATTTCTTCAAGTTTTTTGAGAATATTGTAACAGTTTTCTGAACAATTTTAATTGAAAATTTTGAAAATAATTGAATTAAAGAAGGAATTTTTTTAAACTTTTTAAAATAATCGTGTCTGTTTAAAATTAGAATCACAAAATAATTCAATTATTGCGAAGAATTTTATTACTTACAAAAATAATTCAATTCTTGCGAAGAATTTTACTGTTTTTCAAAATAATTGAATTATTTGCAAGGAAATTATTAAAATTTAAAAAAAAATAAAAAATTTTTATTAAAATATAAATTTTATTATAATTATAGTTAATTAGTTAACTAATTATAATTGAATAATTCATATTCATTCACTAGTAATTAAATTCATCAATTATTTAATTCTCTTATTAGTGAAACTACGGGGGAAAATGACTTTTTAAAAATATAAAAATAGATAAAAATTCTTTTCTCTGTGTACGTGAGTTTTATTCGTTTATTAAATAATACGTCAAATAATTTTAAACTCGATAATAATACGAATAATTCAATAATTTAATGCTAATCGAATAAAGAAGAACAAAAGTGAGTATAACGAGAAATTTAAAATAAGAATAATTTAATTAAGACTAGTAAGAAACGAGGCAGATGGTTTATATCCTTCTTAAATATTCTTAGCCCCCCTCTCCCTTCCCCCCGACATTTAATTAAATATTCCAACCATATACATTTCTTCTTTTGCTTATACATCTTCATTATCTTCTTTTTCTTAAATTTTTAAATTTTACCCCTTTCCCTCCCATTTTTTCTCATTATTTCTCTTTTTTCAATTTTAGTTGATTTTAGTCTTTGATTTTCTTTCTCTCAATTTTTATTATGAAAAGAGAAGAAAATTCTTTATACGACAAAGATAACAGCACTTTTTTTATAATATTTAGTGTGAAATCACATTTTTTATTTCGAATTTCAATTCAGAAAAAAATTTCTAGTTAATTACTTTTTTTTAGTCTCTTTTTCAGTATGCTGGATATGAAGGTAAAAATTTTTAGATTTTAATTCTATTTTAAAAAATCTTTTGTACTTTTCACAAAAATGGTACACAGATAAAGTGCGGAAAAAAGGTTTTTTTTTGGAATTAAAATAGGGAATTATTTAAACTGAGGGAAAAAAATGAATTTAGTATAATTAAATTAAAAGTAATTTTTGAAATTCAAAAAGAAGCTGAACAGACATACAAAGTGGGCTAAGGTCATGTTATGTAGCCCTTGGCTTGTATCCAGAGGATTTAATGGAGAGACTTATTAGCTCCCGACGATAAACCTAAGTCCCAGTGAATTTTTCTTTTTTTTCGTTTTTTTAAACTCCGTTTATAATTATTTAATAATAATAAAATCTTAATTAGCATAATTTTTCATATTACGTTTTATTTTTAATCCAACAATTTAATAATATACTTCAATTAAAATTAATTCTAAAAAAAATTTTTTTTAGTTTTATCAAAGTTTTGAAAAAATTTCTTCATAATAATTATTAGATAATTTATTTATTACTAATTGGACGATAATTGATTAATATTTATTATTATTTGTATATTGAATATATTTCTTAAAATGAAATAAAAACACAATTATTATTTTCTGTAATTATTAATTTAATTTTGTTAGTTATTGCTAATTAAACAAATTATTTAGTATTTAAAATGTTTAATTATTCTTTTTAATTCTAAGTTTGCTAAAATTTTTAAGTGATTTCTTTATAATTCATTTTAAAAAAAATTTACTATTAAATTGTTTGGATAAAAAAAACGTGAAATAATTAGATCATAATTCTTTGACTGTAATAATTATAATTTAATTTATTTATTATTCAGACGAATTTGTTTATTAATTAGACGATAATTAATTGAGAACAATTATTAAAATTTTATTTAATTATTAATTTATAATTCAGTTATTGCTAATTAGATGATTGTAAACTAATTAATTTGTAAATTTTAAATTTGTAAACTAATTCAAATTCAGAGAGTAAATTTAGTTATTAATTTAATTTAGAAAGTCAATAAAATTTAATATTTATTCAATATTAATTACATGATAATTGAAAATAGTATTTAATTAAATACTAATTATTTAATTACTAATTAATTACTAATTAATTACTAATTAATTAACTTATTAATAATTAGAATTGAATTTTTTTTAAAAAGGAGGAAAATGTATTTTTATTATAAATTTAAGTAAAAATTCACCAAGAGACAACTTCTCCATTTTCAAAAAGTTAAAACCAAAAATAAAAGTAAAGGTAACTGAAAAATAATTATTCGCACCTTTTTCCCCCGTTCTTTTTTGCAAAAGGATTCATTTTATGACAGTGCATTAAAAATTCATTGAAAATCTGTCAACGTGAATTAAATTAACGAACAAAAAAAGTTCCGCCAAATTAATGTAAAAATTTCCGTAATAAAATTATAATTTTTAATTATATATGAAATATTGATGTATATCTGAATTTTCTATCAAAAATAATATATATAATATTAGAAGATATTTGTGTCATAATTTACTTGGCATTAAATCATTAAAATATTCGCAAACGCAAGTTATAAATATTAATTAAAAAAACACAAAAAAAATTCTGTAAAAATAATTTTTATTATATAAAATAATTTTTCTGTATTATTTACATTTTTTATTAAAATTATTATAATAACTATATTTTATAATTATATAAATCATCTTTAAATGATTATAGATTCATTTATAAATTAAAATATTATAATCTTTATAATAAAATTCCTCCTTGGGTAGAAATTTATTCAAATTTATTATTTTTGAAAATAATAAATAACAATTAATTAATTAGTAAATTTTTAAAAATTTTGGAAGTAAATGTATTCAAATCTTAAAGTCGATATTTGAAAATAAAAAAATGGAATTTACATATTTTAATTTTTTTTTTTATTCTCAAATTTATCTTCTTTTTCCTTTTCCTCCTAATTCTATTTCTATATTTTTACATTCAAATTTAAAAAAAACAAAACAAAACAAAATATTAGTAATAAAAGAAGAAAAAAAAGTTTTGGACTCCCGTCTATATTATATAGAAACGTTGAAGTAAATAACTGAAATACTGAGTACCAGGTAAAGAACTGCTCGCGAAATTATTCAAGATGGATCGATAGTTGGACGCTCGGTTGACGCGCAACTGAATTCAACTATCTACGAATGTACACATGAATGCGCAGGTATAGAATCGCTTGTCTCCGAGAAAAAAAAACAGTACGTAAAGAACAATAAATTGTTTCGTAAAGAGAAAATTTTCAAATCAATTTTTCCATTATATATATGTATGCGAATATATATTGAATATTTCAAAAGCCAGAACTAATTATCGAATCGTTTTATATTAAATTTAACAATTAATCCTATATCATTTGTCATAAATTGAATCTTAAATAAAAAAATATAAAAAAAATATAATCATAATATGTCACTTTTAAATAATAATTAATAGTCGAAGAAAATTATATAACTTTTTTCAAAAGAAACTATAATAAACTAAAATCGATTCTTATTTCCAGTGGACGTACTTTTATAAAATTGAAGTTATTACTTCAATAATAGAAGTTATCATCGATTATAAATTGTTATAATTTCTGTTAAATGAAGTTATCACGCACTGATTATAATAGTTAACGATCAATTAAGGATTTTTTTTCTTGAAGGCGGTGAAAAATTTTCATTATTAATTATTCATACCAGTGACTATTAATATTAATTATTTAAATTAATTATTAACTGTTTAAAGTAATTATTTACTGTTGAGATTAATTATTAACTGTTAAAATTAATTATTAATTGTTTGAATTAATTTTTAACTGTTGAGATTAATTATTAACTGTTAAGATTACTTATTAACTGTTAAGATTAATTAATTAACTGTTAAGATTAATTAATTAACTGTTAAGATCAATTAGCAACAGTTAAGACCAATTATTAATTATTAAAATTATTTATTAACTTGTAAGATTCGTTATTAATTATAAAAATTAATTATTAACAATTGAGATTAATTAATAAACCTATCTATTAATATTATTTCTTAGGTATTAATATATTAATTAAAAATATTTTCAATTTTTTAATACTTTTAATTATTAATTTTATTACTTCTAAATATTAATTAGCAAAACTTCTAATTGTCAACATTTTTAATTATTTATATTCTTTAAGTAGAAATATCTTATTTTTATAAATTTTCAGAATCGAGATTAATATTAACAATTAAGTATTAATATTATTATTTGTTAAGTAGTTATGTTAATTATTAATATGTTTAATTAATAATATTTTCAATTATCAATATTATTAACTATTAATATTTTCAATTATCAATATTATTAACTATTAATATTTTCAATTATCAATATTATTAACTATTAATATTTTCAATTATCAATATTATGAACTATTAATATTTTCAATTATCAATATTATTAATTATTAATATTTTTAATTAACAAAACTATTAATTATTAATATTTTTAATTAACAAAACTATTAATTATTAATATTTTTAATTAATAATATTTGCAATCATTAATATTATAAAGAATTAATTTTAACTTCAATTATGAGAAAATAAAATTACCCAAAGTTTCATTTAATTAGTTTTGATCGATACCTTCTTAGTCAATATTAACTTCAATTAATAGAGAAGTGAATTAATAATAACTTTAGTTAATATTGTCTTTAATCATTAAAGTTTATGTTATTTTCAATCAAAAGAAAATAAAATTAATTATTTCTTTAATTCAATAATAATTCATATTGATATTTATGAGTAAAGAAATTTCTGAATATTAATAAGAAATAATAATAATAAAAATAAAAATAATAATAAAATAAAAATAATAACAGCTTCATTTAATTGTAACTTTCGTTGCAATGTTATCTTTAACAAATGGTATAAGTTCGTTATATTCAAATAATAGAAAATTAATAATAGCTTCAATTAATAGTATTTTTCATTGCAGTAATTAATATTATCTTCAATCAATGATAGCTTCAAGGGATAGGAAACGAATTCAATGATAACTTCACTTAATGATACAGCAATATT
Source organism: Leptopilina heterotoma (assembly GCF_015476425.1). NCBI lineage: Eukaryota > Metazoa > Arthropoda > Insecta > Hymenoptera > Figitidae > Leptopilina > Leptopilina heterotoma. Next base: position 612,392 of record NW_025110924.1, on the reverse strand, counting down.
TTTATACAAATAATTTGAATTAATTAGTTAAATAAATAAATAAAATAAAGAATAAATAAATATATTAATTAATTTATTATTAATTTATTTATTAAGAATAAATTAATAAATAAATAAATAGTAAATAAAATAATACGAATAAATTAAAAAAGTTTTATATTTAGGTAATATTTATGTACAGTAATATAAAAATAATAAATAAACTGAAGCAAAGAAAGAATAAAAAATAAATGAGTAATTATTCTTTTAAATAATTATTTATTGATTAATATATTTGAAATATAGTGTAGAAAATATAAATAAAATATAATTTAATAAATATTGTGCAACTTAGTAATTAATTTTAATTAATTAAAAAAAATATCTTTTCTCTTATAACATGAAGAATAATTTACAGAAAAAAAAATTTTTTTCTCCTCTCTCTGTATGTGTACGTAATTTATTGAAAGTCAAAGGCAGTTTATAACTTTCCATAAATCACGATGAGTCTGTCTAGACCCATGGCTGACTTGAAACGTTATGCACTACTGTCTGACTGAAACTAGGACGACTACTGCGTTTTGTTGAGGTACCTTCTTGTTCGACGTAAATATGTGTACACATGCACATTGTAAATGTCTAATCAAACCATCTTGTATATTCAAAATTCGCCCGCATTTTCAATTCACATTTACAACAATGACTTCCCATTTCACGTTTTAAAGCATTTAAATAATTAACTTTAATTAAATTTCATTAATAAATGTCAAGCTGATGTATATTTACTAAATAAATTACTGCGTTGAATAATAATAAGAAGATAAATATACTTTAGAATAAAAACCTAAAAATTCATAAATACCAAGATGATAAATATTTCTTAGTTAATATTTCTTCTTCTTCTTCTTCTTAAGTGTTAAATAAGAAGATAAATACTTAAAAATATATTTAAATACTTAAAATATATTTAAATGAATAAATAAATAATAATAATAATAATAATAATAATAATAATAAATAAATAAATAAAATGAAATGTTTAAATAGATTATAAATAAAATTTATAATATTAGATATTCGAGAATATTTATTATTTATTTGATGATAATTTATTTTACAAGACCTTTTCCGAAAATAGAATTTTTCTGAAAAAATTGAATCTCCGAACTCTCATGGTGGGAATCGAACACCACATCCACTCATTTCCGGTGAGGTGCTCTAACCAATTGAGCTACACGGGAGACAGAAATTCAATTTAATCAGAAACCTCTTGAAAGAAAGCGACATTGTATCGCCATCTGTTGTTATTTTTGGTCAGCTATTTAATTGATTGATTATCTGTCGATAATTTTACATTCGGATTATATTATTTGATGATAATTTATTTTACAAGACCTTTTCCGAAAATAGAATTTTTCTGAAAAAATTGAATCTCCGAACTCTCATGGTGGGAATCGAACACCACATCCACTCATTTCCGGTGAGGTGCTCTAACCAATTGAGCTACACGGGAGACAGAAATTCAATTTAATCAGAAACCTCTTGAAAGAAAGCGACATTGTATCGCCATCTGTTGTTATTTTTGGTCAGCTATTTAATTGATTGATTATCTGTCGATAATTTTACATTCGGATTATATTATTTGATGATAATTTATTTTACAAGACCTTTTCCGAAAATAGAATTTTTCTGAAAAAATTGAATCTCCGAACTCTCATGGTGGGAATCGAACACCACATCCACTCATTTCCGGTGAGGTGCTCTAACCAATTGAGCTACACGGGAGACAGAAATTCAATTTAATCAGAAACCTCTTGAAAGAAAGCGACATTGTATCGCCATCTGTTGTTATTTTTGGTCAGCTATTTAATTGATTGATTATCTGTCGATAATTTTACATTCGGATTATATTATTTGATGATAATTTATTTTACAAGACCTTTTCCGAAAATAGAATTTTTCTGAAAAAATTGAATCTCCGAACTCTCATGGTGGGAATCGAACACCACATCCACTCATTTCCGGTGAGGTGCTCTAACCAATTGAGCTACACGGGAGACAGAAATTCAATTTAATCAGAAACCTCTTGAAAGAAAGCGACATTGTATCGCCATCTGTTGTTATTTTTGGTCAGCTATTTAATTGATTGATTATCTGTCGATAATTTTACATTCGGATTATATTATTTGATGATAATTTATTTTACAAGACCTTTTCCGAAAATAGAATTTTTCTGAAAAAATTGAATCTCCGAACTCTCATGGTGGGAATCGAACACCACATCCACTCATTTCCGGTGAGGTGCTCTAACCAATTGAGCTACACGGGAGACAGAAATTCAATTTAATCAGAAACCTCTTGAAAGAAAGCGACATTGTATCGCCATCTGTTGTTATTTTTGGTCAGCTATTTAATTGATTGATTATCTGTCGATAATTTTACATTCGGATTATATTATTTGATGATAATTTATTTTACAAGACCTTTTCCGAAAATAGAATTTTTCTGAAAAAATTGAATCTCCGAACTCTCATGGTGGGAATTATTCCCACCATTATTATTATTATTCTTTCAAGAGGTTTCTGATTAAATTGAATTTCTGTCTCCCGTGTAGCTCAATTGGTTAGAGCACCTCACCGGAAATGAGTGGATGTGGTGTTCGATTCCCACCATGAGAGTTCGGAGATTCAATTTTTTCAGAAAAATTCTATTTTCGGAAAAGGTCTTGTAAAATAAATTATCATCAAATAATATAATCCGAATGTAAAATTATCGACAGATAATCAATCAATTAAATAGCTGACCAAAAATAACAACAGATGGCGATACAATGTCGCTTTCTTTCAAGAGGTTTCTGATTAAATTGAATTTCTGTCTCCCGTGTAGCTCAATTGGTTAGAGCACCTCACCGGAAATGAGTGGATGTGGTGTTCGATTCCCACCATGAGAGTTCGGAGATTCAATTTTTTCAGAAAAATTCTATTTTCGGAAAAGGTCTTGTAAAATAAATTATCATCAAATAATATAATCCGAATGTAAAATTATCGACAGATAATCAATCAATTTATTATTTATTTACACATTTAATTATTTTTCTTATTTATTTAATTATATTTTTAAGTATTTATATTTATTTATTTATTTTCTTCTAATTTATAAATAAAAATAGAGAAAGTGAGATGGCTCAGTGGTTTCACTACCTGACTCGTAACCTAATGGTCTGGGGTTCGATTCCTCACGACTGAGTTTTTATGAAAAATATATATTTCAATAAATAAAATTAAATAACGTTTACAGAATATTAATTAAATAATTAAATTATTAAAATAATATAAATCAGTAAATTAATAAATTAATTAAATCAATTTGCGAATAAAAAAATATTTATAAAAAAAATTTTTGAAAAACTCGAGACAAGAATTTTATTGTTGAAATTCATATATATTCTCCAAATCATATTGTATAAGCGCAACATTCGAGAAGCAATATAAAAAAAATACAACAATAACCGAGGCAATAAACACGTCATACTGAGATTCAAATAAAATTGATAGATACACAAAAAAAATATGAAAATAAAAAAAAATAAAAATAAAATGTATTCGACGATTCAAATAATCGGTTTCTTGACTCCTAACTTCTATTGAAGCTATAGGTAAATTTCAAAAGCGTGAAGTTAATATTCAAATTGAAGTTACCCTCAAATGTAAATTCAAAAATATAAAAAATATTTTTTTTTGATTTTTTAGTTTTATTTTATTTTTTATATGCATTTTACTGTTTTTCGCATGTATTATACCCAAAAAAGACAAAAAAACAAAAAGGAAAAAAATTCGTATTATTTAATTTTAATAAAATAGAAAAATATTTTTAAAAAATAACAAAAAAAATTGCTATTTGTACTTTATTTATTTTTAATAATTAATGATTTTAATTATTAAAATAGCAATTTTATTACTTTTTGAATTTTTTTCCTCTTTGCCTCTTTCGTTTGTATTAACAAACGGAAGAAAAAAGAATAATTATCAATTAACAAAACAAAAAAAAATTTAATTATTTATTGATTAATGAAAATATCGATAATTGTATCAATGAACAATTATAACTTCGATTAAAAGTGAAGCTATCAGTAAATGTACTAAAAATTTTAACGACTCATCATTAGCATCATAAATTGAAGCTATTTCCAATCGAAACTACCATTATTCATCGATTACAATGTTCACTATAATAAATAGTTACTAATAATTGAAGTTATCATATTAATTCTAACTTCCAGTCTATGTTCTATGAAGCGAAGATAATATTAATTAAAACTAAACTAGTAATCACAGCTAACAACTATTCTATATATAACAATCTATTATTTCCGGCTATTATCACCTTTCCAAGAATTTCCATTTCAAACGAAACTATTTTTTGTGTAATTTCTTTTTTATTTTTTGTAAATTATAATTATATTTTCGTTTCTATTTTTATATTATTTTATATTACCAGAAGGAATATTTTTATCTGTAACAGCTACAAATTTCACTAGACTGGGTAAATTTATTTATTTATTTATTTATAATTCACTATATTTTTCAAAAAATATTTTTATTTTTTAAATACAAACATTAAAAAAAATTGAAGCTACTATATGAATTAATATTCATATAGTAGCTTCAATTTTTTTTCAGTTTTTCATATTCAATTTTTTACCCGATTTTCTTTAAAATTAAAATTATCTTTATATTTGTGGAATATTTTTATTTTCAAATTAAAAAACTAGTGAAACTATATTACAGCTTTTATACGAAAATATATTTATATTTTTATTTGTAATTAAAAACTATATTAAATACGAAAGAAATAAATAAAACAGAATCAATAGAAAATATTGAAACTACTAAAAGAATTTTTTTTTTCTAAACTGCCAGGGTTCGAACCCTGGATGACGCACGGCGAGTCGAGCACTATAAACACAGGACCACAAATGATATTTTACTATACGAATTCTTCTCTTTTTCATTTTTTTAAATTTCTTCTTTTTTATTCTTTTCTATAAAGTGAAAATATCGCTACTTCAATATTTTCATTTTGTTTCTATTTTTGAAAAATATTTTCATTTTAAAAATATTTTTCAAAAATAGGAACAAAATGAAAATATTAAAGTCATTATGAAAAGAAGCTACAAAACCCGATTGAAGCTAAGATTAATACTAACTATTCATTATAATATTTTATTGACGAAATACCTAAAATTTCGGTAAATTTAATAATGATTCGAAAATCTAAACTGTAATTGAAGCTATAAATAATAAGTGCCGTCATTAAATGAAGTTATCACTATAAATAAAACCATCATTTCGTTTTGTGAAGTTACTATAACAAAAAATAATTGCCCTTACTAAAACTACTATAAAAAATGTGAAGTTATGGTAAATTACGGTTGTCACTAAAATGCCTTCAGTTTTCATTTTTTTTTTTAGATTTTTTCTTAAATAAATAAACATAAAAAAAAGAATTTATAAGAAAATATAAGATAAATATAAATAATGTATTTTTTTTTATTAAAAAAAATATAAATAATATAATTAAATTATTTAAATTATTTTAAAAAATAAATAAAATAAATATGTAAAGTAAATAAAAAAGTAAATAAATAAATAGAAAAATAAGTACATAGATAAATAAATATATAAATAAGTAAATATAAAACTAAATTTAGCTACACAAATAAATAAATAAACAAATATGTAAATTTACCATTCAAAAATTGTTCGTATTTTTTTACGAAAGGATTCGTTCAAAAAAATATTGAAAAAAATAAAAATAAGTAAATAATTGAAAATAAATAAATAAAAATAAATAGGGAAATAAAAACGTAAATAAATAATAAAATAAATTAAACAAACAACTAAACAAAATAAAGATAAAAAAAAATCTTTTCAAAATCCATTCACTTTCTCATCCCCTATATGGAAAATAAAAAAAAAATATCAACTGGTCTCTTACTTTAAAAATAGCCTGTAGAGTACGGCGCTGAAGGTCTGTGAAAACCAGGCGGGGTTTCTTGGGGGCGGGCTGTTGGTGTTCTGCCTGGCTCGCCATCTCGTCTTTCCTCTTGCATGCTGTAACATTAAAATTTAATTTAGGAACAAAAAAAAATCACAATTTCGTTTAAACTCCAACCTATTTATTTATTTTTTCATAAAAATTTTTATATTCCCTCAAAAATTGATTTTAATTATTAAAATATTTTTCCCATACACAAAAACAAAGTTTCTTTACCAAAATAAGAATAAAAAAAAAACGTTTTCCTATTTTTCTCCAAAGGATTTTTTTTACAGTTTAAAAATAAATTTGATTATAAATTAATAAATTTTTTACTCCTATTTTTTTTCCCAAAGTAAATTCTTTCAGTTCCATTATATGGTTTCTTTATTTTGCAATTGTTTTCCACCCCCCCCCTCCCCCCACCCTGTCCTCTCTTTCCAGCAATTATCACAGTAACGATTCTCTATTGTATTGACAATAAAAAATTTTATATTCAATAATAATAAAAAAATTTTGTTCACAAACAAAATAATAGTTATCGATTATTCGGAAAGCGAATCGTTCCAATTTATTGAACTCTTCAATTTTTATTTCTTCTTTACAGTTCATGTCCTCAATATTATGTTTTGTAATATTTTTATTTTCATGTTTCGTAAAAAAAAATTTCTATCTTTTTTTTTATAAAAAAAAATTATTTTTCTTTTATAGAAAGTAATTAATATTTTTATTTCATAAAAAATTATTTTTATTTAAAATTTTAAATATTTCTATTTTAAATTAAACTGTCGGGTGTGTGACAAATTATTATACGAAGATTTTTTAATAATAGGATTACAAAAATGTAATCTAAAATGTAATTTTAAGTACGAAAGGGTTTGTCCCATTTATTCTTATAGATAAATAAATAAATAAATAAAACAAATAATTAATTTATTATTTATTTAATTTCAATTTGATTTTTATTTAATTCTTTTTTAATTTTCAGTTTAATGACTAATTTAAATTGTCACACATCCTTGAAAAAAGAATAATATAATAAAAATAAAAAGAAACTGTTACTTACTTCCTCGCTGTGGAATTTGGGCAGCTGAAAACAGAAAAAAAAGAATAAAATTTAGTAAAATTCGTTTCTCATGAAAAAGTAAGAAAAAATAATCAAAATCAGAAAAAAAACAAAATGATATCATATTTTCAAGTCAATAAAAATTATTGATCGAATTATTCATAAAATGAAGATTACAGTATACACATTAAAAACATAACATGTACAATCATTGAAAAAAGTTAATTTGCATTCACGAGTCCCAATTTAAAAACTACATTTGGTAACATTTCACTAAAGGGGTTTTACGGGGTTTGAGACAGAGAAAAAAAGAGAGAGAGATACAGAGAGAGGTGATTGAGACGTGTGTAATGATGTATTTTTCATTTTAATGTTCTGTTGTTACATTGTTCGTTTATGTTGTTATGTTGAATTTTTCTGCTTAACAATAATTATTTAGATTTTAATTTTATAGTTGAAAAAGTAACTAATTTTTTTTAAAGAAATCTAGAAATTAGTTAGTAATAAAATAATAAGTAATTTGTAGAAGAAAATAAACTAATAATAGTCAAATTTGATTAAATTGAATGAGTTAAGAAAATTTTAGTTTTATTGCTAAAAGAATTAATTTTCAATAGAAAAATAACTAAAAGTATTCAAATTTGACTATAATTAAATTATTTTCAAAGAAAATTTAATTCTTTTGTGCTAAAAATTCTTAAAAGAACTAATTCTCTACAATAAACTGACTAAAAATAGTCAAATTTGACTATAATTAAATTATTTTCAAAGAAAATTTAGTTCTTTTGTGCTAAAAAAATTAATTTCAAATAGATAATAACTAAAATTAATCAAATTTGACTATAATTAAAATATCTTCAAAGAAAATTTAGTTCTTTTGTGCTAAAAAAATAAATTTTAAAAAGATAATAACTAAAATTATAGTCAAATTTTACTATAATTAAATTGACTAAACAGGAATTTTAGTTTTTTTTGGTAAAAAAAAACTAATTTTCAATAGGAAAATAAATAAAAATAGTCAAATTTGACTATAATTAAATTGGCTTAAGAGAAAATTTAGTTCTTTTGTGCTAAAAAACTAATTTTCAATAGAAAAGTAAATAAAAATAGTCAACATTTGACTGCATTTAATTACTAGACAGAAATAGTTTTTTTTCTGCTAAAAAACAAATTTTCAATAGGAAAATAACTAATAATAGTTATATTTAACTAAAATAAATTAGTTAACAAGAGTTTAATTTTTTTTTAGTCAAAAACTAATTTTCAGTTGGAAAATAAATAAAAATAGTCAAATTTGACTATAATTAAATTGACTGAACAGAAATTTTAGTTTTTTTTGGTTAAAAAACTAATTTTCAATGGGAAAATAAATAAAAATAATCAAATTTGACTGAATTAAATTACTGAACAGAAATTTTAGTTTTTTTAAAATTTAAGAAAACTCACTTTCAATAGGAAAATAAATAAAAATAGTCAATATTTGACTAAATTGAATTACTAATTACTATAGACTGAAATTTTAGTTTTTTTTTTGCTAAAAAAACTAATTTTCAATATGAAAATAACAAAAAATAGTCAACTTTGACTAAATTGAATTATTCAATAGAAAATTTAGTTTTCTTTTTTGATAAAAAACTAATTTTTAACAGTGAAATTACTTAAAGTAGTCAACATTTGACTGAATTAAATTATTTAACAGAAATTCCAGGTATTTTTAATTTTTCACATAAAATGAGAATAAAATTAACTCATTTTATATACTTATTTTTATTAACTGAATAATATAAAAAACCACTTTAATCAATTACTGATTTGATTAATTAATTTGTGAAAACAATTATCTAAATTAATTATCTAAATAATTAATTTTGCAATTAATTAATTAAATAATAATAATTAATTTTCATATAACATTTTCAATTTCATTCAATTAAAAAAAAAAATTTTTTTATTAAACAATTTTTTTTTTCAGGATTGTTAATACTAAATGCAATTTTTATTATAATCGAATTTTCGAATTTAGAAAATAAATAAATTTTACTCATTTAATCATTCAAACGTTTGGAATTGCGAAATTAAATTTATTTCTTAAATAATTTATTTAGTTAAAAATAAAAAATTATTCAAAGGAAAGAATTAGAAAATTTATTAGTAACACTGAAAGATGCTATTTTTTACATTAAATTATATTTTTTAATTATTTAGATTAATTACACTACTTTAGAATTTCGGAAAATAAAAAACGAAAGTTTAGTATGAATATTCTATATATGTTTGTTAAATATTTTGTAAAACTAAACTTTTAATTTTTAATAAAATTCAGAATACTGCTAATATTTAAAATATCGTTTTTATAGACTTTAATCAAACTTTTCTAGATTCCATAAAAGTTATTTATCAAAATAGAACATTTTGTATGAAAACTTTGCTTTTTTTACACATTGTTTCTAAATTGAAAAAAACTTTTATAAAATTTCAAATAATTTCTTTTAACAAAAGAAGAATATAAAAAATTCAAGCCTTGGATTCATTTTAAGCAAAAAAAAAAAAAAAAAATTCGTTTTAGTCGATTTAAAAAGTAAATAAATAAAATTTGAAAAATATTGAAAATTATATTTTTTTTGTGTTTATTATAAAAAAATGATAGTTTTTCATTTCAGGATAACATTTCTTTCCGTCCTAAAAGACTGAAAAGAATGTAAGACACTTTACAGGAAAGAATTTGACTTTAGAAAATATTTCTCTCTGTGAAAATCGAAATAAGTTTCACTTTTTACTTATTTTTGTTCATTTTTTTTTTATTATTATTTTATATATTATTTTTTAATTTCTTTGAATTATTTGACAGAAATTTTATTTATTTTTTCGCTAAAAAACTAGTATTCAATAGGAAAAGAACTAAAAATAGTCGAAATTTCGAACATATTCGAAAAAATTCGAGAAAATTCGAAATATTCTCACAATCTCAGTCTTGAAAATTTAATTTTTTCGATCTCTTCTTTTGAGTTAATAATATTCAAAAAAATTAAATTAAAAAAGGAAAAAGAATTTGTTTATATTCACTAATAAATATAGTTTTTTTAATGAATTTTTAAATTCATTAAATTTCAGAAACAAAGCGAAAGAACAATTACAAAAAAAAAACACAATTCTATAGAAGCAAAAAGAGAAACGAAATCAGAATTAATTTTCTTTTTAAGCCCCCAAAAGAATAGGGGTTTGAGAGCAAAAAAAAAAAAAGAAAAAAAAGAAAAATAATTTGAAAACATTGTTTTTTAGATCCTTTATACGCGATTCCAGACAAGTAAATTAATCTGAAGCACAGATGAATTGGAAAAATCGACATTGGCAAAAGACACGTGAGACACGTACATATGTGTTCTGAAATGCAAAAGCAATCATACCCACCGCCATTATAAAGCAGTAATGGATATAAAATTTCAACTGAAGAACGGAATAGAAACCGTGGACAGTTCTGTAGAATATGGACAATTGACGTGTTCGTTATTGCCATGGCTTTCGAAAAAAACGAGCAAAGACTAAAAAAAAGAAGAAAAAAAAAAGATAAAAAAAAAGAAGGGAGAAAAAAGTATCCCTTCTGCAAAATCTGCAGGTTCGTTCTCCGATTCGACTATAGATAGATAGATAGATATATAAAGTAAATCCAATCGAAAAGGATAGATAGTCCGTATGTAGACAGGACAGACGAATATAAAGGTAACGAAAAAATCGAGGTTGTGCCGAATCTGTGAGTATATGGTGTAGATGGGAGAAATATCTATATATATATATATATATGTATAAAGAGAGAGAGAGAGAGAGAGACGTAATACGCTCCATCGAAGGGCACGTTCGAATACTTTGATTTCAACTTCATACACGGAGAACTGTGAAATGTACGAGATATTCAAGCATTTTTATATGCTCAGAAGAGATCGACTCGTTCAAAGTAACGAATAGATGGATATATTGCAAAAACTTTCCAAACGATGTACCTTTTTTTTCCATCCCCCTTTTTTTTTAATATCATATACGATTATAACGTTTAAAAAAAAATTATATTCTTGTTTATTACACACACTAGTCCAGAATTATATTGCGATTCAATGTTTACTGAAGTCTCGAAATTATAAAAAGGGGAAAAGTAGAGAAAAAGGAGAAAATACATCTTTTTATTAGACTAATTAGAAAGTTTTTTTTTGCTATCAATAAAAAAAAAATTAAATAAAATTTGAATACCAGCAGGAAATTAAAAAAAAAATTCTCAGTAGTAACAGTCTCTTTTAGTAAGACACTTTACAGATTTTATTCTCAGTAGTAACAGTTCGTTCTAGTCAGATATTCTCATAAATGTATTCTCAGTAGTAACAGTACGCTTTAGTCAAACATTTTCCTACTTTTATTTTCAGTAGTAACAGTTCGCTTTAGTCAGACATTTCCCTAAATTTATTATCAGTAGTAACAGTCCGATTTAGCCAGACATTTCCCAAATTTTTTCTCAGTAGTAGCAGTCTGCTTTAGTCAGACATTTTCCTAATTTTATTTCCAGTAGTAACATTCCGCTTTAGTCAGACATTCTCCCTAATTTTGTTCTCAGTAGTAACAGCAGTCTGCTTTAGTCAGAAATTCTTTATAATTTTATTATTAGTAGTAGAAATCACTTATAGCCAGACAAAACTGTCGTTTAGTTTGTGTATTAGTAGAAAAAGTATGCTATAGTCAGACAACATTTTTTTCCTATCTTCTAAATTTTTTCCACTTATAAAAAAAAATATAGTCTGATTTATCATTTGTAGACTGATGTAATACTAATTTCAGTAGAGTATCTTAGTTTCTGTCAGCCTATTGATTAAAACAGTTTTATCAATTAAGTGGTAAAAAAATAATTAAAGTATGAAAAATAACAATAAAAAATAACAAAAAATAAGTTATGCTATGTTTAAGTAGTAAACCCAAGTTTTAGTCAGACTAAACAATTTTTATTTTAGTTTTAGTGATAAAATCAATTTTAAGTAAGACATGAAGAGATTCTCGATTTAAGTAATAAAAAAAGGTTAAGGTCGGTTTTTGAAGTTTTAACTTTAGTAGTAAAAGTGCGGTATGGTCAGACATATATTTTTAGGGAACAAAATTTCAAAATTAAGTGATAAGCGAAAGTTTAAGTCAACCAAAGAATGTTGAGTCTTTCTAATATTAGTTTCAGTAGTAAAACCAAATTTTAGTCAGACTTATTAAATGTTATTTTAAATTCAGTGATAAAACCAAATTTTAGTCGGACAAATTAAATTTTATTTCAGTTCCAGTTATAAAA